>NC_072793.1:8163125-8467916 GCF_028583425.1 Eublepharis macularius
ACTGCCAAAATGAAGGAAACCCAAAAGCTCCATCTTCTGGCTGTCCCTAGAAAACAACCGTCAGTTGTGAGGGAGGCATGCTCTTGCTTTTAGGAAGATCCTCTTATTTTTTGGAATCTGAAGAAGGGAGTTCTGACTCTCAAAAGCTTACACCCTGAGAATCTCGTTGGTCTCTAAGGCACCACTGGACTCAAATCCTGCTGTTCTACTGCAGACCAACACAGCTTCCTACCTTAACCATGGCTTAGACAGTTTTTGTTGCTTTAAAACAGTGTTTCCCCCCTAAAATTATCTTTTTTTGTTCTGCTGGTGAAGTGACACTTCAACATTTGGTTCTCTCGGCTCTGCTGCCTGAGGTATTACTTTTGCTCTCTCCTCTGATACCAGCGTACTGCATCTTTAACACACTCTTAGACTCTTAGACTGAGGGATGAGTATCCCCCTCCTCCATCTCTTAGAGTACCTGTGAGCTTATAAAAGGCACTCTTTGGCTCAAAGACCTCTTAATAGCAAATTGTGATGGAAATTTCTGGGGTGCAGGGCAATTCTCCACAACCCCATAAGCCAAATAAAATGATTTGGAATAGCTGGATTAGTTTGTTGGACATTGGAAAATGAATCTGACATCTGGATGATGTCTATCAGGAATGTTCAGCCTGCTCAGATACCTCTGGGCCCGGAGCATAAATGTAATGTTATTGCTTTGTATCAGAGCCTCATATGTTTCAATTGTCCCTATTTACCTGGTATTATCCCAATTTTCTAGCACCTGTCCCTGATCAATCTTGGTCTCTTCTTTGAAAATGTCTTGTTCATACTCAAGTTTTTTTTTTCTTCCAGGAACTCCCTTCCCAGGGTCTTTAGAAATTATATCTCCACATGGGGCCAGGCTCGTGTGTTTCCCCCATTGCTGGTATGGCTGCTGCTGACACAGCAATGGCAATAGGGCTTCCACCTGGAAGGTTTTCCTGCCATTTCCCAACCACAGTCCCACAGCAGTGGCCGTCGTTCCTCCTCTGAGTCATTGTGGCTTTCTTTTTAAAAAAACATCAGCGCTTGAAAATCATTATATTGATATACCATTATACCAATATATGTAACAGATTCTCTGAAATCCCAGCTTTCATTTCTTTAAAAAAATGTAAGTCCCTGGCTTCTTCCACTGCAGCAGGTTTAGACTGGAGTCCCCTGTGCATATGATTACATTGTTAAGTTTGCCCAACAAAAATATTGCAAAATAAAGCGTTTCTTTTTTTAAAAGACTAATATGTTTTTCATGGTAGCTGTTAGAGATGACCAATGTCTGACTTTGAACCAGACAATCTGGTATTTGTGATTGCTGTCCAGGAAATAAATCAAGAAAAAAAAGGGCATACAAATTCCTGGTATTTTCTAATTAAGAGTGCCAAGAAACTGGCAGTTCTAAAGGGACAGTGTTGGGTGGGGGGACTCAAGAGTTAGAATAGAAAAGGAGAGAAAATAATGGAGTGAAACAAGAAATCAAACTGTCAGGCTTGGCTGTGGAGAGTGGGCTGGTGGAAAACTGTAGCTGGTGCTAGCATTTCCATTGTTCCCCACCTGAGAGCAGAAGGTGAAGCTCCCCCCTCTTCAAGAAACGCAGTGGTTTCTTCCTCTCTCTGAAAGGGGCAGAGAGTTTTATTACCCATGTGTCCAGGCTCTCTCCTGTGCTGCGAGGCATGCAACTCTTCCCTGTGCTGTTAGGTGGGCAGTTCACTTTTGCTCTTATCATGTCCTCCCTCCCATTCTCCTTACTTACTTGGGGAGCTGCTTTGCCTGCCCCGCCTTGCCCCCTGACCAAGCTGCCTGCCTCTTCTGGCTCCAATCTGAGGAAAAGCAGATAGCTTATCTCTTCTTTCCTCTCTTCGTGGGACTCATGCAAAAAGGAATGGTGGTGGTGATGGTGGTGGGAGATATTGTCAAGCAAATGCTGGGAGAAGATGAAGAAAAACAGTGTTGCACTTACCTGTAACTGTTGTTCATCTAGGTCTTCCATGTAGGCACACATGGGACTGCGCACGCAGAGGCCTGCCGAAATCAGAGATTTTCTAGCTTAAAACCACCAGGGGGTGCTCATGCCTACCAGCACGCATGCGCGGCCGTCTTTCCTGCCAAAAACAGCACCTTAAGTAGGCGGAGCGCCCCTACAACCCTCAGTCCTCTTTCGCTGCTGTGCCCTCAGGTAAGTCAAAGCATCAGTGGAGGAGGAGGGAGGGTATGTGTGCCTGCACGGAAGGCCTAGATGAACAACAGTTACAGGTAAGTGCAACACGGTTTTTCATCATCAGTCTTCCAGCGCAGTCCCACATGGGAGATTAACAAGCTTAATTACCTGAGAGGCAGATTAAATATCTTCAGAGGAAAAGAGACTGGAGGACTGCTGTGCCAACCGAGGACTCGCTCTGGTCGAGGATGTCCAAGGCATAATGCCTCACGAAGGTGTCAGCGGACGCCCATGTCGCAGCCTTGCAAATATCCTGGAGTGGGACGCCCTTCAGCAGAGCAGCAGAAGAAGCTTGCGACCTAGTAGAGTGGGCATGAATCTCCAAAGGACAAGGCAGGTTAGCCGCCTTGTAGCAGAGCAATATTGCCTGGACAACCCACCTAGCTAAGGTCTGAGAGCTAGCCCCCTTGCCCTTTTTGAGGCCCAAGAAACAAACAAAAAGTTGGGAATCTACCCTAAAGGGCTGCACCCTGTCTAAATAAAAAAGCAACGCCCTCCGCACGTCGGTCTTTTCCGCCTCAGTCGAGTGACCTTTGAAAAATACAGGTAGAACTATCTCCTGTGCCAAATGGAACCTCAATACCGCCTTGGGCAAGAAACTAATCTTAGGCCTGAAAACCACCTTTTCTGGGTGGACTTTCAAATAAGGGGGGTCCGCACAAAGGGCGGCCAACTCCCCCACCCTCCTTGCAGATGTGATTGCTACCAAAAACGCTACCTTCATTGACAGTTAGCAAAGATGACACGCTGCTAAAGGCTCAAAGGGCCTTGTCATCAATTTGGCCAGAACTAAAGGTAGAGACCATGGAGGCACTATTGCCGTGACTGGTGGAAACAGGTTATTCAGGCCCTTCAAAAACAATTTGGTGAGAGAATACTGTTCTCTTGTCAACGGGAGGATGGAAGGCCGAAATAGCGGCCAGGTACACTTTAACAGAAGAATTAGAGAGGCTACTATGCTTAAGGTTCAAAAGAAACTCTAAAATATCTGAAAGGGAACAGTCTAGAGGATCCAGACCCCTGTCCTGGGCCCACCCTGTGAATTTATCCCACTTTAGACCGTAGGATTGTCTAGTGGACACGCATTCTGGAGGACGTTCGCTACAGCCTTGGAAAAGGAGCCTCTTGCAGAATCAGCTG
Source organism: Eublepharis macularius (assembly GCF_028583425.1). Classification (NCBI taxonomy): domain Eukaryota; kingdom Metazoa; phylum Chordata; class Lepidosauria; order Squamata; family Eublepharidae; genus Eublepharis; species Eublepharis macularius. The sequence goes on from NC_072793.1 coordinate 8,166,508, forward strand.
GGCTGTCAGTTTGAGTCTATCTACGTTGTGATGACAGACAACCTTCCACGACAACAGATCCTGATTTCTCGGTAGGGGAAGGTATTGGGTCTGGAGTCTCATCAACCTGTGGAACCAAGGTTGTCTTGGCCAGTAAGGAGCTATCACTATCGCAGACGTACCCTCTGCCTGGATCTTGCTGACCACTCTCGTTAGGAGGGGTATGGGCGGGAATATGTAATACAGGCAATCAGACCTCAGGAACTGAAAGGCATTGCCCAACGATCCTTGGCCTGACCCACCTCTGGAACAGTACTGTTCTAATTTTCGATTGTCCTCTGACGCAAACAGATCTATCTCCGGAAGGCTCCATTTAACAAAGATAGGGTCCAAGTAGGAGTCTTTTATAGACCACTTGTGGTTGTCTCCCCCCAACCTGCTCAAGTGGTCTGCCAACGTGTTGCTCACACCCAAAATATGCACTGCTTGGAGCCAGACGGAGTGCCCTAGAGCCCAAGTCCATATCTTTATCGCTTCCCTGCACAGCGTCTCTGATGCGGTGCCCCCCTGCTTCTTCAGACAGAACATGGTGGTGGTGTTGTCTGTAAGCACCAACACCGTCCTTCCTCTCACGGCATCTGCAAAGGAAGCCAATGCATATAGAACAGACTTCAGTTCCAAAAGATTGATGTGACAACCTCTTTCAGTATGGTCTCACAGGCCATGTGCATAGGACCCTTCATAATGGGCACCCCAACCAAGATTAGAGGTATCCGTGGTCAAAGCAACATCAGCCCTACGATGCCCAAAGGGGATGCCCATGAGGAGATTTGTTTCCTCCAGCCACCTCTCCAGGGTCTTGAGCACACCCCTAGGGATACTAAGTTTCCTATCAGGATTATCACTTTTGGCTCGAAATTTAGAGAGGAACCAGAGCTGTAGTGGCCTCATGTTCAACCTGGCAAGGGGTACCACAGCCGTGGTGGAAGCCATACACCCCAGCAGAACCTGTACACTCTTGGCCAATTGGAGCCTACAATGTTTAAATTGGGAAATCAACCCCTTTATTCTCATAGCCCTGACTGCAGGCAGGAAACCCTTATTGGACTGCCCATCTAAGACCGAGTCAATAAACTGTAAGGACCTAGAGGGTATAAGCTTAGACTTGGCCTGGTTCACGAACAGACCCAGCTCTAGACAAGAGGAAAGGGTCAGGGCCACCTGTCTGGACACGTCCTCAGTCGAATGGCCAGTAATGAGCCAATCATCTAAATAGGGGTAGATGCAGCAGTTCCTGGTCCGCAAATATGCCACTACTCCTGCCATACATTTCGTGAACACCCGGGGCACCGTAGAGAGGCCAAAGGGGAGAACGCAATACTGAAAAATGCGGTTATTATAGGTGAACCGCAAATACTTCTCATGTTCAGGAAAAATTGAGATATGAATTTCTCTCAGCCCCACCCATCTCACAGGGTGTTTTGTTGTGGGGACAATAATGGCATACTTTGTAAACCGCTCTGAGTGGGCATTAAGTTGTCCTGAAGGATGATATATCAATCAAATGTTGTTGTTATTCAAGGCACGCAAGTCCAAAATGGGGCAGAAGCCTCCGTCCTTCTTTTCAACCACGAATAAAGAGGAATAGAAGCCCCACTTTGATGTCGGTTCAACCACCTCTTCACAAGCCCCTTTGGCCAGAAGGGCATCCAGTTCTGCCTTTGCACCTGAATTAGACACTGAGTCAGAAGAAGGGAGTCTCAGACCAGGTAAAGATAAAAACTCAATTTTATAACCAAAACGGATTATATCCAACACCCAACTTTCAGACATAACTGAACGCCAATTAGAATAGAATGGACTCGACTTGTTCCCAAACATGGGACTCAAGCCCTGTAATAGTCAGAACTGCTTTTGACTAGGCTGCTGATGTCTAGGGAGCTGCTGATGAGAGCCCTGCTTGCTCCTCCTTCTAGGAAAGGAGGACTGGGAGCCTTGGTAAGGGCGTTGCGGCTGTGGAGCATACCCCTGATAAGGCTGGAAGCGGTGGTAACATCCCCTAGGGTAGAACCTATACTTCTGCTTCCCTGAAGCCTGTTGCTGGGGAAATACCCCATACAATTTGGCAGTAAGCCTGTCCTTTCTCTTTTGTGACAGATACTCGTAGTCTTGTGGGAGAACAACGTTTTCTCCTCAAACAGGAGGTCCGCCACCCTGTTTCTGGTGTCTGTTGGTAATGCCGTGGCACGCAACCAAGCATGCCTCCGAAGGACCACTGCTGACAGAAGACTCCTCACAGAGGTATCTGCCACACTGCAACTGGCATTAATCTGATGGCGGGAAAGTCAAGTCGCCTCCTCCTGGATCACCTTCAGGAGTGCCCGTTGATCCACAGGGAGCTTCGGAATGGAAGTTGCAACCCTGGTCCACAACAAAAGCTGACAGGCAGCCATTATTGCAGAGTAATTGGCTATCTTAATGTTCAGCACCGTAGAGGCGTAGAGTTTCCTGCCCATCGCATTGATCTTTCTATCCTCCTTATCTGATGGGGTGGTACGCGGCCCTTGCCTAGGCCTTGACTGCATTTCCTCCGTTGCAAGTGAAGATGGTGGAGGATGTAAGGACAGGTATGGACAGACATCATCCTTTGTTCTATACAGGCCCTCACATACACGGTTGGTGGGAGGAGCAGAGGCTGGTTTGAGTGTCAGGTTGGACAAAAGATCCACAAACCCTTCAATAATTGGAAGAGATATATGGTTAGCAGATCCAGCATATATATGCTTTAGGATTTTATCCGTGGTCTTCTGTTCTGAAGAGGAGGCATCCATCTCCAGAGCCTTGGACATACGGCCCAGCAGTTCCATATAAGCGCGGAAATCCTCTGTTGGGGAGGTGTCATCAAGGGCCCCTATTGCTTCCTCCGGCAACGGATCCAAAGGTGGACTAGGGCTACGATGGGTCAGATATGGTTCACCGTCCATCTCCCGCTCGGACAACTGGTAGGCCAGACGGGTACTCAAAAACGAGTGCCTGCTCCTGTGTAGTGAGGTAGAATGACTCCGAGGCAGGACGTCCATGTAAAAGGCACGACTCAGTTCAACTTTGTAAGGGGAAGCCTCCCTGTATTGGTCCCGAGAACAGTGCTCCACCCTGGGGGTGGCATAGTTATCCACCCGTCTTCGTGGAAGCTTGCCCTCCTCCGCGGAGGAACAGGTCACCCAGGATCTCAGTGAGGGGGATCTGGAACCCCTCGGGGTCAAAGGCTTGTCAAAGACAACCACTTCCTCCCCGATCCATTCTCTAGAGGACCTTCAGGCGCTCCACTCCGAGGGATGATGGTCGGTCCCCTTGCGCCTCTTCGGTGGAGGCTCAGATCTGGAGGCAACGGCCACAGTCAGGTCCAACAGAACAGCCTTCTCCTATGATTTACACTTCTGCTTCTTCTCTTTAGGAGCCGACACGGCAGGAGACTCACGCATAGGTGTTGCAGAGATAGCGCCTGACTCCGTAGGTTTCTCTGACCGGATCCGAGGTGATGAGGCAGCTCGACTCCGAGGAGAGAGAGATCGTGGAGGTCAGTTGCCATCGTAGTACTCAAGGGGGTATGGAACTGTATCCAAAGGGGCACTCGGATCCGCCAACTTCGGTCCACTGTCGGCCCTCAGTTCCAAAGATGGTTCCGATGGTGCCCTCGACACTGTATGTGCTGGGGAAGGGCGAGAACACGGAGTCTTGGAACCAATGGGTTTAGGGTCTGGACAATCAGGCATGGTGGTCGAAACAGGTGCTTTAGCCTTAGTTGGGGGGAGGGGTCAGTAGCTGCCATAGCCTTCTTCCAAAGCCAAGCAAGCAGCCTATCCACCCTCTCAGCCCAGGCCTTGGGGGTGAACACGCAGCAGTTCTTACACAACTGGGTGTTATGCGTCTCACCTAGGCAAAAAAGGCAGTTGGAATGGCCATCAGAACGCATCATTTTCCCTCTGCAGGAAACGCTGCTTAAACAGAGCCTTCTCCGACATGACGAAGACCAAGAAGAGTACTAATCGGTGAGTACTAACTGGTAGTTATAGCTAGAACCTCTTCCACCGGTGGCAAAAGAGGAACTGAGGGTTGTGGGGGCACTCCGCCTACTTAAGGTACAGTTTTTGGCAGGAAAGATGGCTGTGAATGCGCATTGGTAGGCATGAGCGCCCCCCTCCAGTGGTTTTAAGATAGAAAATCTCTGAATTCAGCAGGCCTGGCCATGCACAGTCCCATGTGGGACTGCACTGGTAGACCGACGATGAACTGAAATTCCCATTGTGCCCTATAACAGTAAGCTTTGACTTATGCATCTTAATGGTGTAAATACTGATTTCCTTCATTTATACTCCAATTTTCTCCCTAATGGATTTACAACATTTTCCCCTAATCCATTTTATCTTCAAAATAACCCTATAAGGTAGGTTAAAATTAGTGAGCTGGGTGGGAATAAAGGAGGTATGGGGAGCATCAGGGCCCCAGAACCACTAAACTGCCCTTGTCTGGTGGAGGATCTGCCTGCCAATGTTGGTGTGGCGTGAAGCAGCAGTGGCACTTCATTGCCTGCTTCTTTCTCCACCTCCTGTTCAGTGGACTACCTTGCAGAGCCATGTGGTCCTAGTAAGGTCAACATTTTTATCAAGTGTACCCAGTATTTTTGTTGGATCTGCCAGCCCTGGTGGTTGTGGTGTTGATGCATTTTGAATCTCATACACATGCATGCACATGAACACTAGGGAACCCCAACTTGCCATTCCATGCACTGCAATTAGGGTTGCCAGGTCCCCTGGAGCCCAACCCAGGGGTTAGGGGGCTCACTGGTGGCATGTGAGGGGGCTTACCTCACCCAGTAGGCTGATTTGATGGCCACACTGGGACCTTCCCTTCCTTTTTGCGCTGGGAATGACGTCATTCCCGGTGCAACAAGGAATAGCTCCAGAGCATGCTTCTGCGTGCTCCGGAGCTCCTGGCCCATTCCCCATGCTTCCCCGACCCACAGGCCAACGGAGTGGGGAGGAGGCTGGGAGCAGGGGATCCCCCACTCTCACTGGGGAACTGGTAACCCTAACTGTAACAGCTGAAGTGTATTTTCAGCCCATAACAACACATTGTTGGACAAGCATGTTTGTATTTTCCTCTGTGCAACATTAGAGGGGATGGATACTGGAGGTCTCAAACTTATTGGCGCCTCAGCACTACAAATAAAGGACTCTCAGCCCCCTCATCCCACCACACCATGGTATTACATAAGGTTTTTGTGCGTGGTTGTTGTACAACAGCCAATATGTATGCATTTACGTGTAGTGGAGGTGGGAGTGATGGCTTGCATTTCAAGAGTGGGCGATGCATCATTTAAGCGAGAAATCTTATGGCAGTTCAAGAGGAATCACTTTCTTCTTCAGATATCTGAATCTTCTGATGCCCTGATAGAGAGAAACTTGTGATCCCTTCTGTTGCTAATTTCAAGGTGCAGAGAAGCAGCGCAACCTTGAGGTGCTCAGAACCTCTTCATATGGACGGTTCACACTTGTGGGAGAGTGAAGGCACATAAAAGGGAACAGAATCATGACTACTGCCCCCCCCCCCGGCCATATGCATATTTGATATAAATTGTAAATACAAGCCTATGCACAAAAAAGTGGATGCTGCACATAGCCTTTATATGCCAGGTCAGGAAACTGCATTTGTCTGGAACAAAGCCTACATGCACACTTTAGCCTACAGTTTATAAGTTATGTCAAATGCATAAAAGAACAGTAAGTATTTTAGTCTTTCTATGTGCACTTGATCTTCATAAATGGTAAATTGGGAGCAATCGTAGGCTGCTTCCACACACACATTTTTCTCCACCAAGATTCAAAAAGATAGTGGTTTGAGTTTTTTTGCAATTCCACATGATGTTGTGCTGTAATTGCCACCTTTCCAGGTTTTTCCCATCCCCAATAAGCTTTGTTATCTAAGTATATTGTTGTGCTCAGGGCTTTTTTTTTCTGAGAAAAGAGGTGGTACCATATGCTCAGTGGTCCCATGTGCGTGCACACAAAGCATGCACTCTCCCAGGACCGCACGATGATGTCACTTCCAGGAAGTGGCATCATCGCACAGGGCGTGGACACCCCCCAGGAGTGCTCCCACAATTCGAGTCCACTCACCTCTTCGCCCTAGGCTGATTTGGGCCTGAACATGGCCGGTTTGGGCCTGTTTCAGCCATTTTGGGCCCATTTCAGCCCAATTTGGGCCTGAAGTAGCCAGGATCAGGCCACTGCTGGGTGGAGGAGTGTTCCCCTGCCCAGCAGTGGCCTGATCCTGACCATTTGGGGCCCATTTTGGCCATTGTTATCTAAACTCCCCTGCCTGGCAGTGGCCCAATCCTGGCTGTTTCGGGCCCGCACTGGACCTAAAATAGCCAAAAGGGGCCCAAAATGGCTGAAACAGTCTCAAAATGAAGTGGCCTGACCCTGGCTGCTTTGGGTCCGATCTTGGCCGTTTGGGGCCATTTCAGGCCCGAAATGGCCAGGGGCAGGGGTGGGCAGTTTTAAGAACTGCCGGAATGCCATTCTGGAGCGTTCCGGCAGGAAAAAAAGCCCTGGTTGTGCTGTCTGGAAAGAATGGTACAAATTTTCCTGCCCTGAAATGGTTTCACCCAGATCGGTATCATTTCCCGACCATCATCCCCTTGCAGGAGCCATTTTCCTAGTATTTTTGTTTCTCCTACTTTGCTACCACAGGGCTTTTTGCAGAGTTTTGTTTTAAACTGATTGTTTCCTTCTGAATTCCCAGTTTTGCATTAAAAGTGAAGTCTCCAGCCCTTCTTCATTGCAGTCATATAAGGGGGAAAATGCAGGCAGTTTTTGTTCAGATTGCTTAGCAAAAAATAGAATGGGGAAGTTGCAAGACAGCTAGAAAGGGTCAGGAATTCATTGCATGACCAATTGTTTCAAACTTCACTGTTCAGTGATTTCTACACACACTAGGTATAGGAAATGAAAGCTGTTAGGCAGTAGTTCAAGCAGAGGGATACTATTTGTATTGCATTACAGCTCTAGTATAAATATATGTGTGGGGGGGGGAACCAAAAAAAAGAGTTGGTGTCATGTATGCCTGCTTGCATACCTGTCATTAGTGTGTGTTGCCTTTTCTGTGTTGCCTTTTCTATGCTGATCTATATTGTACACCATACTGGGTTTCTGAGAGTGTGAAAAATGTTGAACTGCAATGTGCTCAGCCAAAAGGCGGGGGGGGGGATTGTCTCCTATCTGCTAAAGGTATTTACTTTCGCTTTTACAGCAAGTGTCCTTGACTGCGAGCTACAGCGAGCTTGGAATGTATCTTTTCTCAGAGAATGAAATGATTTCATCCTGTACCATGTCTAGTCTCAACTAATCAGTTCCCATGTAACTCTTTGTGGTCTTCGCTCCAGAATGCCAATGGACACTATCCTGAGGGCGGGAAGGTTCCCTGTAATTAACACTATCCTTTTTTGAATAGTCACTTCTGCCAATGCATTTGTATAGATCACTTGGACTGTACAGATCTCTAATAAAAGTTACTTCAACCAATACACCTGAGTGCTTGCTGTCAGGGACTTGGGGGGTCTACCTGCCAAGGACTGACAGTTGGGTTGCCACGGCAGCGATGACGACCATGTCCCTGAGTGATAATGCTTGGAAGAATGTACTAAAAAAACCCCAACGTAATATGTATGCCTCTGCATTCACAGCAACAATGAAAACAAAGTAGGGGATCCTGGTTGTGTGCAAGTAGCAGTAATAGTCAAAATGGGTTCCACCTATAAGACAATGTCTTCCAAACTTCTAACAGCTGAGGCAAAATCTCTCCTTCTCAAACTGAAGTTCAAGGCACACTTCACTCTTACATCTGAAAAGAGTAATTTTTAAAATACGTAGGAACCAGTCCTGTCTTTCTGCACGATTCACTGTAGTGAGGGCAGGTATCTCTGCGGCATGTTTATGCCCAGGGTGATCGAATGGTCCAATCATACCCAATGCAGAGATGTGACAGAATTATTTGTCCAAGGGGAAATTGTGTAGAAGAAGGCAGTAAGAGAGAGTGGGAGACTTCTTCTGTGGGTGGGTATTCTGGGCTCACAGGAGCCTTAAAATTAGTTCGTTAATTTGTCACAGCCATACTCCCGCACTCTCCCGACGCTCCCTTTGGAAATGGCTGCGCTAGGGAGAAAGTGATGTCTTGTGGATACAGCTGTGGGTGGTGAATCATGACTCTATTTCTGACAGTGTCCTTACAAGGGAAGAATGACCCTGCCGCAGCGCCCAATGGAAGCATGCTTTGGAGGCGTAGCCAGTCTCCAGTTGGGAATGAACCACTGTCAGACAGAAGATACTATTGATGAGCCAAGTGTTGTTATTAAATCTTCACTGATTAATGACTCATTACGGTAACGAAGCTCAGCAAGAAGCCAAGAAAACCCAGCTGGGCCTGGAAATTCTCTCTAATTCTGTGCTCGTGCGACGGGACTGGATGATCCCAAAGGAGACTGCTGGGATAGCACCTTTGTATTCAGGACAAGCTTACCAGATCTGGAATCCCAGAAGGCCACTCAGTGCTGAACTGGCTGCTCCAGAAGCCCCGCCATGTCCACCTGTCTCTCTGTCTCTCTACCCGCCCACCCACTCACCCACCCATCCACATCTACTTTATCCTAGCTCTGAGAAGTAGGTTAGATTGAAAGAGAGTAACTGGCCCAGCATCACTCAGTGAGGTTCTTTTTAAATAGCTGAGTGGAGATTTGAACTTGGGTCTCCCACATCCTAGCACACACTGCCCTCCTTTTAGATTGGATCCTACCAGAGTAAAATATTTATTTCAACATTTGTACTGTGCTTCCCCTGCCACACACAAGGGGCTGAAGCAGCTCATAGCTAGAAAGATTACAACATAAATAACAAACAAACAAAACAATAAACGAAGAGCTAAACTACAAGAGACAAATTACACGAGGACTCTCACGTGAAGGGAGTCGCAATGTTAGCTGGGAAGCTGAGTTTTAAGAGACACATCGGAAGGCTTTGTCAATTTCCCTCTGTACAGAGCCAGCAAATATGGCTCTTCAGAGGGTTTATTTCCTCTTCGCCTCCTAGAAGGGGAGGTGAAACTGACAGAGCCTTCCTGAGGCAAAGAAGAAATAAGCAAACCCTCTGAGGAGTGATCTTTGCTGGCTCTCTAGAGAGGGGAAATTGACAAAGCCTTCTGATCTCTTTTAAAACTCAGCTTCCCGGCTAATATTGCAACTCCCTTCACATGCGTGTCCTCGTGTAATTCATCTCTTGTAGTTTAGCTCTATGTCTTGGGCCAGTCCTGGATTCAATTGCTGGCTCATCTAAAGACACAGGCTACCAGCCATGCCCTAAGACCCAAAGGCCGAGAAGAGCCCTTTGGCAACATGCCTCAGGCCATGCCCAAGCTTTATACCTGCAGCAAGAAAGGAAAAGCAAAAGTGGAGCAAGGTCGTAGGGCTGGCAAAGATGTTCCTCCCAATCTTCCCCTCCCCGCTATGCAGCTAGAAGCAAAAGCCTGATCTCCTTATATAAATAATAAAATACTATAAAGTAGGAGAAACAGTGCCAGCTTAACAGCTCTTGTTTGGCTTGTGCCCAAGATCGTGTTCTTATGGCGCATGATCATGAACACGAACGATCACAGGGAAGGTGCCTTATACTGTCAGATCAGCGGCTCATCTGGGCCAAGGCTGTTTTTTCTTCTCAGCCCTGCTGCTTGAGATTCCTGGAATTGAATTGGGGCCTTCTGGGGGTCAACCATGCGCTCTACCGCTGAGCTATCACTTTTCCTAGATGTGGAGGAAAACTGACAATATGTTACCAATCTTGTTCCCTTCAGAAGCGTAACAAACTGTGTGTGTGTGTGTGTTTGTGTGTGTGAGTGAGCGAGCGAGCGAGTGAGATGTGGTCCTACTTCGCTCTCTTCTGCAGTTATCCTATTTTAACTCCTGCTCACAGCCCCTGAAATACCACTAGCTTGCTGGTGACCTTTTAAAGGGTTGCTTTTTGAAGACATCTAATGTGTGCTGACATATGAGGGGAATAAACTTACCTGGCAAACAGTGGATTTTAACTGCATTCTTGTAACCACCCCGTCTGGAGAAGTTGCCTTGTGTACAGTGTTTTGTTGGCTCTCACAACTTGCCTGTCTTTTCCTGAGAGTCAGGGGCAATATATCGGCTCATTCGCTCCCTCTGTTATTGCTTGGCGTTTAGTTTAGCTTTCCCTTGCTTCTTTCCTTTCCACCTTGAGGCATTAGCTGGGTGATTTTAGCATACTCCAAGAAAAGGGAATCGATATTGTAGACTTTCAAGAAGCAGAAAATGCACACGTCTTGCGACCGTGCAAAGAGAAGAGGCTCTCATCACACCCACAAAGCATTGCAGAATGACAAGAATGAAGGCATGGGTGTTTAGGAGTTCAGAGTTGAGACAGAAGGTGACTCCTGGGTGTGGCAGGCAGTTTTTGCTGGTGACAGTCATGGTGCTGATGGGATGCTTGTGGTGTGTGTGTGTGTCAGCCTGCTGGGAAAGTGTGTCTGTTGCTATGGAGATGGTGCCGGGATGGACAGGAGGGTGTATCAACATGGGAGCATTTGCAGTTTACTGCAAAACTTATGGATGTTTTGATCGTACCATATTATATTTACTATATTTTTATCCTGACTTTCTTCCAAAGAGCATGCTCCTGACTCTCTTAACCTCACAACAACCCTGTGTGGTAGACTGAGAGATAATGGCTGCCCCAAGGTCACCCATTAAGCTTTCTTGCTGAGCGAGGATGTTCTGCCTCCATTGTTCATAAACAATAGTTTGGAATTCTATTACTACTGGAAAAAACCCCAAGATGCCAGAAAGAGACAGATTGGATGATTTTGGGTCAGAAACAGTTGAGCAGACTAGAGTATTTTGCCAATGCAGATGAATATAGGATATTTTATGTATTCATTTTAGATATTTATAACCTGCTTTTCTCCCACAAGGGCTTATAACATCGTCCGTTCTTCCCCAGTTTTATCCTCACAACTACCACATGGGGTAGGTTAGGTTGAGAAAGAGGGACTGGCCTAAAATCACCACATGGGCTTCCATGCAAAGTCAAGATTTGAACCTGGGACTCCCAGGTCCAAGTACAACATTAACAACTACACCATTCTGGTTCTGGTTGTTTTTCATCATGGCTACAATAATAATACTTATAAAGTTCCAGTGTTCAAAGCATATCTCAAATATTTGTTCGTAATCCTTATAACAGCCCTATAAAGTAGACAAGTATTATCTCCATTTTACAGATGGAGGGCTGAGACTGAGAGAGCCTCCAAGTGAATTCAGGGCAGCAGCAAGGAGACTCACACATCATAACTCTATTTCTTATCCACTACAGTGTACCAATATAGGACGGTCCAGGAAAACAGCACTAGTGTCAGGTTCCACGGCGGTGCTCTGAGTGCGAGTACCCACAGCAAGGGCCTTGGGCACGAGCAGGCTTGGGATTGCCCACCTCTCTCTCTCTCTCTCTCTCTCTCTCTCTCTCTCTCTCTCTCTCTCTCTCTCTCTCTCTCTCTCTCCCCTTGGTCCTCAAGCAGGGGCTCTGTGGCAAGTCCAGGGCGCTCGGGGTGTTCGTCCCCGGACAACTAGTTTAATCTCTACTGAAATATCAATGAGAATAGAAGTGGAGTTGTCTACTACTGAAGTTGTTCATGATACAGGCCATCAGACAATTAGGGAATTGAGAGGCCAAGATATGGGGATGAATGGCTTTGATTCTCACTGTGTTTTAACTATGAGTTGTTTTCCTCCTTAACCATGGTAGGAAAAACCCTTCACTCAAAAATGACCCATTCTGGACAGTGGAACCTCTTCCACCAAGGGGGAAATGGAAGCATCAAGAGCTCTCAACCTAGCAATGACCTTTTATTAAGGACACACAGGAAGCATATTTAAGTAAGACAGGGGGAATGGCAGGCTCAGCATATGTATGCATGTGTGTGTGTGTGTCTGTGTGTGTGCGTGAGAGAGAGAGAGAGAGAGAGAGAGAGCACGCAGGTTGTGTAGGTACGTTTGCACACTGCACATGCTGTCCAGCACTTGCCAGACAGTGACGAGACACTGCAGACACTTTACCGATTAGCATGATTGTGTGAGGACAAGGAGAGGTGAGAACGCCACAAACAACATCTAATGCATCCTGGGAAATAAGCATGATTAATCAAAACCCTGAGAGCCAGAGTGTGTTATTAATTAGTACCTCCAGCTCTAAGGTGTCTTCCTCGTTCTCCTTGCCTCACTCACACACCCATGCACAAAGCCATAGATAAAAACAGAATTGCTCTGAGACACGGGCCATATGGACCTGTGGAGAAGTGCCTGGGCAGGTCTGTTTGCAGACAGGATTCTTCTCTTCTGCCCAGCAAGAGAAGAACCACACAGAGGGAATGTGAATCCTAGCTTCATGAGAACTTCTTGAACACGCAGTTCTGTGCATTCACGAAAAGCGTGGTGAAAGGCAAGCACGTGGTTTGTGTCATTGGTCCTGTGTGGCTTGCAGAGAAGAGATTAGGGGCGGTAAGTAAGCACATACTCTGATAATCATACATCAGGCATGGACCTCAAGGTTGTCAAAAAGCTATGCAAAAATTCCAGCAGATGGAAATCTCAGATGGATGATGATGGGTCTGTTATAAAATCCACTAGTTTTTACAGTCTTTCTTTTACTGGAAGATGGACAGAAATGAGACCGGGTACATGGGACAGGTAGATTTGAAATGTTCTGATGGTTAGAGCAATAACTAGCCACTAAAAGAGGCTTAGTTTCACTTCCTGTTCCAAACCTTACCTTGGCTAACAACTGTAAGGAGGTCACCCAGGCTGCATCCTCACAGCATCCTCACAGCATTTGCTCTAGGTGGTTTTTAGTGTGCATCTGCATTTTAGTGCAGTATGATCTATGATATGGAAACCATTCCTGCCCAACCAACTGCTATATCATCTGTAGAGAATCATGCACAAATCAGGAAACTACCACTTTGTTTCTTTTCAAACTAGATATTCTTAAGAAGGCAGCATTATTGTAATTATGTAATTCTTCCAGAAGTAACAGGACTATCTTTGTTGAGACAGTGGGGAAGAGGATGGGAAGGCTGTGCAGACAGACAGAGAACCAACAACATAACACCCTAAAGGCAAGATGGAGTCGTTTCCCCCTCCTGGGGGCCCATTCCAGTGGATTCGCATTCGCTGTCCACGGCCATAACTTCCTTCTGCATCAGTGGCAGCTTGTTAGGATGTCCACATCCCTCACCTGCAGTGATTCTTCCCCACCACCGGGGGTGCTGTGGATCCAGCCCTGTCTGCCACAGAGACCTGAAGCAGCTGTTTAGCCTGGTGGATGGATTCAGGCAGCTCCTGGCAACATGAGCCAATCCCAGACCCTGACCTAGGGTTGCCAGGTACCCCTCACCTCCCGTTGGGGTGGGGTGGAGTCCCTGGCATTTACCTTGTGCCAGGCACAAGATCTTCTTTCACGCATGCGAGCCCCAGAGCAGGCGTGATGAAGTTGCTTCCAGAAGTGATGTCATCATGCTGGCTGCATGAGCGCTCCTGCACTCTGCACGGGGCTGATTCGGCCAGTTTGGGGCCCAAATTGGCCTCAAACAAAGTGTTGGAATGCTCCCACGGGCAGCGCAATGATATCACTTCTGGAAGTTACGTCACCACGCTGGTTGGGAGCATGCTCCTGAGGTGCCTGCTGGTGGTGGGAGCTTGCCCCCTCCCGCCGATCACTGGGCAATCAGAGGACGAGAGGGCAAATCCCTAGGAGTTTACCCACCACCGGTGGGTACCTAGGAACCCTACGATCCCCCCTGCCCAAATCAGGCTACTAAAAGCTAGCCTGGACTGCCAAAGCTGCCTACCAAGAGAAGGCAAGGTTTCTTTATGACATTAAATGGTTGTAGAAGTATTAAGTTGCATTAGTATATTTTTGTAAAGTGCATTGTGTTCTTTGAAGTGTGTAATATCCTAAATTATGTAAGTGCATTTTTTTAAATAGTTTACATAATGTCTGGCACCACACAACTAAAAGTACATCGCAGAAAAGAAAACTGCGGAAAGATGAAAGAGCTGTGGCTGCTAAAATCCCAGTAATATGCTTTCCCCCCCAAATGATTCTAGTGACACCATTATGGGGACAGTATTGTTGCCTCCGGAGCTGTGCAGCACCAGCTCTTTTCAGATATTCCAAATGTATACAGTGACTGCATGTGGGAAGGAGGGAATGGGATCACAGGGGCAAATTTCTGCACATTCACTGGAAGGTACTCACCAAGCCTACGCGTGGACAAGCATGCCCATTTAGGGCTCTCTCTGAGTCAGGGAATCCTGAAAAAGCAGGGACCCTGATTACCTGGGGAGCTGCATCCACGAAGCTCTGCGCAGATGCTCCAATAATCACGTGCAGGTCAGAGTTGCCACTGCAATCTCGTTCCCCTCCAAGACACGCATTCGTTGAATGCACTTACAACATTGACAATATATAAAGAGCTAAGATGGGGATGTGAATCCCAGTCAGAAAAGAGGAGTGTTGCTCTCTTGAGGGAGATTTAGATGTTCCAGCAGGTGCTGTTTGCTATTTTTGGTCGCAGCCCAGAGATTTCTCCTCTTTGCTGCGTATAGTAATGCTTGCCCTAGGTCTTGATATCACCATGATCTGGGGTGGACTGGGAGGAAAATGTGGCCATGGAAAAGGAGGGAGGGAGGGAGGAAGAGCCTGTCCAGTCAGCCCCATGCTGAGTGTGACTTGGCCAGCTGTCTCCTTCCCTGTTCTGGCTTCCTCCTTCCTGCCCTGCATGGGGTGAGGGCCTGGAGGCTGTAATGGGCACTCCGTCTCTGATGCTGAGTGTCTTCCTCCCTATCCCAGTACTTCTTCTGGCTGTACCATGATAGAATCAGGATAAGCATTGATGCATTTGACAGAAAGGGAAAGAGAAGATTCAAGATGGGGCTGGCCAGGTTAGCAACAACACTTTCATAAGGTCTAGATTTGGATTCCCAGTGACTTTTTGCTGGGGTTGAGATGGGAGCCAGTGAAGCCGTTGTCTGAAGACACCGGGACCAGCTGAGATCCTGCCCGAGAGCACCAAAAGAATCTGATTTCTGCAAGGTTTGTAATGGAGCGCTAAATCAGCATCTGAACCTCTAGACCTTTGCTTCAACACTTCAATATTTAATCTAATAAAAGCCACCTGAGATAGAAAATAAGCCCCAAAGGTGTTATTCAATGAATTGGCTCAGTGTCAGCACAGCATCTTTGTTCTACTCTTGCTAACAGATACTGCAAGGACATCCTGGCTGTGAGCCTCAGAAATGAGAGGGTGGTGCAAAGCTGACTACGAGGGATCAGGGTGACCAGGAGTAGAACTCAGGCAATCAAGAGCTTGAGCAATGGGTAAGAGGCTATTCTGATACCCCACTGTGCATGTGAAGAAACTGGCACTGAGCAGAGAATTCAGCATCTTGAAAATCTCATTTGTATTTTGTTTTAAATACACAAGTTTCAAGAATACCATAAAGTTGCAAAGATGGCCTTGTAAAATCTCATACACAACAGAGGGGCTGAACTAGGTTTTCTAGGTCCAAGCTGGGAAATTCTTGGAGACCTGGGGATGAAGCCTGAGAAGTGGCATAGTTGGGACAAAGAGGAATCTTAACAGGGATGGGATGCCAGAGATCTGCCCTCCAAATCTACCATTTTCTCCAGGAAAATAGTAAAGAGTCCAGCAGCACCTTTAAGACTAACCAACTTTATTGTAGCATAAGCTTTCGAGAGCCACAGCTCTCTTCGTCAGATGCATGGAGTGTATGAAGAAACTGGCCAGAGATATATAGGTGGTGAGGGGAAGGGGGAAAGGGTGCAGGGAGTGAGGGCCATGTAAATGTAAATAAGTTACACGAAGTAATGAGAGAGGTGGAATGCACAATCCTGGCTGGGTGTGACCCCCTCCCCTCCACGGCAGAATCTGAATAGAATACCTGAAGGCAGTTACTTTTGGTAATGAGATAACAAATCATAGTCTCTATTCAATCCAAGTCCGACTGAGTCAAATTTACATATGAATTCCAATTCAGCAGCTTCCCCTTGGATTTTGTTTTTGAAAGGTTTCTGTTGAACTACAGTGACCTTTAAGTCCTTGATGGAATGTCCTGGTAGATCGAAGTGTTCTCCCAGTGGTTTCTGGATGTTACCATTTTTAATGTCAGATTTGTGTCCATTTATTCTTTCGTGCAGAGGTTGGCTGGTTTGTCCAATGTATAGAGCAGACGGATATCACTCCCTGCACCCTCTCCCCACATCTATATATCTCTGGCCAGTTTCTTCATACACTCCATGCATCTGACAAAGAGAGCTGTGGCTCTTGAAAGCTTATGCTACAGTAAAGTTGGTTAGGCTTAAAGGTCATAGAATCATAGAATCATAGAGTTGGAAGGGGCCATACAGACCATCCAGTGCAAGATCAGCCTAAAGCATGCTACAGGATTCTTTACTATTTTGCTACTACAGGCTAACATGGCTAGCTCCTCTGGATCTATGACCATTTTCTCCAGGGGAACTTATCCCTGTAGTCCAGAGATCAGCTGTAATTTCAGGAGATCACCAGGCTCTGCCTAGAGGTTGGCAAGCCTAGGCTGAACAGAACTGTGTGTGTGTTTGTGTGTGTATAAGAGAGACTGAGAGAGAGAGAGAGAGAGAGAGAGAGAGAGAGAGAGAGAGAGAGAGAGAGAGAGAGAGAGAGAGAGAGAGAGAGAAGGGGGAAAGCTTTCAAGTTTCTGCCAATAGTTTTCCTCTGCTTCCCCTCCCATGACTAGCAAAAACAAAATAAACTATGCAAATTAAACATATTTTGATACGATTTTTAAAAATATGCTATTTATACAGGCACTGAATTGCAAATGCCTGTGGTATTTTCCCACAGATTTAAGGACAATTGCATTTGGTTGGGGCCATCATAAAGCTCCCCAAGGGATGGCTTGGGAGAACCTGCAGCAGCAAGAGGCAGGTTCTGCTGAGGGGAGCGCCAGGAAGAACTCCTTTGAGCCCTGAAGCAGCCAAGTAAGCCTGATGGCCCCCCAAAGCCCTTCTCCTCCCTGCGAGCAGGAAGGCTTGGCAAAGGGAGGTGCTGGGCTTCGGCGCTACAGCGTAGGCTTTGCACGCAGAGGGTCCCCGGTTTGCTCTCTGGCATTAGAAGACCTCCGGTGGCCTTTCTCTGCCCGGGACCATAAAGAGCTGCTGCCAGTAAACACTGAGCTATGTGGATCGCTGGTCTGGCTTAGACATGGGCACGATCCCAAAAATAATCCCGATTTAGCTGATCGTGATTCCGCGGCGGTGCCGAACCCAGGTACCCGAACCTCGCCGATCAAGTCCCGTTTCCAATACAGAATCGGGAGTCAGGAAGGCCAACGCGGGAGGGCGCCCCACCACCAACACTCCCCCAGACCAGAGTGACCAGGCACTAGAGTGTGTAATACTGTGTGAGCCCTCAGCTGAGGCACCCATCGAGCTTGGCCCCAGAGCTAGGCGGCAGCCCTGGAACCAGAGGAGATAGCTCCCTATTCCCTAATCCCCTATCCGCTGAAGCCCAAAGCTAAAGCTCCCTCTCTCTCTCTCTTGCGCTTTCTCTCTCCAAAAGCGGCAAGCGAGAGCTCACCTCTGTCCCACTCCACCCGCAAGCGGAAAGTGAAACTTTGTTGTACAGCACATGGCTATTTATAAAGCCTGGGTCTGCTACGCAGGAGGGCTGTGTTTGGCCGTAAGAGCTGCCTCTCAGGCTTTGCAGGGATGACATTCGAGTGCCCATGGCTACAGAAGAACACCCCTTCCCCCGCCCTCCCCTCTCTTCTCCCAAATGGACGAGATGGGCGCGCGCTTTTCTGGCTGCTCCATGGTTGGAAGGAAGCCCTGCTGATCAAGGAAAGCTGGGCTTCCATTCGCGTTTCCAGGGTGACAGAAGGAGGGCAAACAGCTCCGGCATTCCCCAGGCTCCGTTTCCACAGGGCTCCGTTCCCTCAGGAATAGATGGCTGGCGCCAGACTGTCTGCAGACTGCAATCCTGAACGTAAACCGATCGATCCGTTCGAGACCTGATAGAGCGCCCCACCCAACCGCTGAACCGGGAGCCGTGGACAGAACTGATCAGCCCGGTCCCGATGGCACAAACGCCAAAATCGGGGCAATTTTCAGACCGTAATTCCGATCGTGCCCATGTCTAGTCTGGCTTGCTATAAGGCAGCTTTTTGAGAAGTTTAAAAGAACAGAGCCCTGTAGCAGCGGTGTGGAGATGGAGGGGTCTCGAGGGGTTGTTGTGTAGGGTTGCCAGCTGGCAACCCTATTGTTGTGGCAAGTGATTCTGAGGCAGAAGGAGCACCCAGAGGCACAGGCCAGCAGCCCCAAGGCCCTAAGCCAACCTGAAGGCCTAGCCAAGGGAGAACCCTCTGCAGGAGACGCAGGGGGGAAAGAATCGGGATCTGCCCTTGAGACCAGGGTCAGACCCCTCCAGCAAGGAACCGGACTCCACAGCCCTTCCACCTCGTCCAGAGCTCAAGGCCCTGCACCTCCTCCCTGTATGAAGGTGGGGGTCGGGAGCAGGCCTGGAGATCACCAAGCGATGCTGAAGGGCAAGGCTCCAAGTCAGGGCTCTGGGGACCTCTCAGTTCCTGCCAGCTGTCAGCCCAGGCTCAGGTCCTGGGCACTCAGCCGCCCGTTTTGCTCTTTAAGTGCTCAGCTGAGCTCCTGCTGTGTCCAGTTTTTTTCTCTCTGAGAGCTTTTCCTAAATCTTGTTAGGTGGAAATAGAGTTTTTGCTACTTGCCCTGATCTGCCCGATTGCTCCTGTCCAAAGTATCTTTATTTTTAAATTAAAGGTTGGCAACTTTGGTACAGAGTTTTGATGTTGTTAGCATTGATAATACATGGTCCTGCCCTTAACTTATTAGCACTAGTTGTTCCTGGCCCAACTCTTGGAGAGCAGCCAATGCAATGCCAACACGCACACACTGTCTGCACGGCCACAGTCCAGACCAGGTGCCTCTGTCCATCCTTGCAGCCAATCTTTGGAGCTCAGTAAATCCGAAGCCTGCCCTCTTCCTGCTGCGTGAGAGCTGTTTCCTTGCTCCTGCTCTATCATTATCCACTAAGCTTCACCGCAGGGGCTTGGGTTCCTAGGATATCTGGCTGCCAAGGATCAATTACTGGCAGCTTGGCAGGAGCCAGAAACAGTCAGAGGTACTTTACCTTCCAAATGTGGTATATAGATGCACCAGGTCCCCCGTGCTACCACTTTTTAAAAGATAGGAGTTTCTCCTTCCATGTGGGCATAGTGCTTAGTTAAAGAGATCCATGAACTTCTGAGCATGCATCAAAGTGGTGGAAGGGATGGACAAAAGAAGGGAGAGGAGCAGAATGATATGGAAGGGAGCACTTGTGGGTGTGATACTGCACGGACAGATGCTAGCAGCTGGGACTATCAGTACAAGCATGCCAGTTTTCAACAGGACTAGGTGCTCGATACAGATCACTGTCACATCTGAATTGACCCTACCTATGTCCATGGCACGCCATGTCATTTGGACAGACCACAGAACCATCTGGGTGCTATGGTAATGAGACGCTTGCCTTCATTTCCATGGAAGGATAAGAGATGAAAGAGACGCATACATTCTACCACCCCCGTCCTCCTTCAGATGTTTTGCCTGCTACAAAATATGCACTCTTTTGAAGCTGATTTTCTAAAAAAAACAAATTATCTTATGTCTGCTCATCACTCAGAGACTGCAACAGTGATGACCTGTACCTGTGAAATAGTCATCCTCGATTAAACACCACAGGCAGAGCTTTCATATCACTTCACACCAAATGCAATCCTCTTTTTAATGAAGGCAGCTCACACATTCAAACCATAAATCATGGATGGGCCAGTTCGCACATGCATGTACGTACCCCCTTGATTTCTCATCACCTGCTTCCTCTAGCACTTGATGCCCGGCAGCTGACTGTATGAACTTCTTCCAGTGGAAAAAAGCCTTCGGTTGACAGCGATGCACAGTGACGTGAGAGAACTACCTGGTTTCAGATTATCCCTTGATGCTGCAAGTCATCAGGTAATGAACCTGCATGTGCAACGAGGCTTGAGTGATGAGGTATCAGCTGATGTAGCTCTGTGAACAAACTGGCCCTGAGATGGCAAGACGGACACAAGAATGGCTGGGAAGGCAGACCAGAATATCTTTGCTTCAGCTTGCTCTTTGGCCAGGGGCTTGTGAACTGAACTTGAACCCAAGTCCTGAAGCAGGCCTTTGACAAGAACAGGTTTAAAAATGTGAGAGACTCCAGGTGGGATCACATTCTGAGGCCCTACCTATTTCTGCCACATAAATTGTGACAGCTCGTCATTGATAAGCCTTCATAAGTGGAGTGAATCCGCACACGTTGGATAATGCACTTCCAATCCTCTTTATAGATCATTTGGAACGGATTTTTGTGTGTGCAGAACAAAAAATCCTCCTCAAACGATTGATAAAGTGCATTGAAAGTGCATTATCCAACATGTGCGGAATAAGCCAGAGAATAGTCTCGCCAAAAAAAGACAACTACCTATGCATGCGCATAAACAACTTCTTTCACTAGTCTAGTCTATGGGGGATTCCGCATGATCAATTTTGATCAGACTTTCTGAACAGTCATGTCGCGGTGGAGTCCTACGAATCCACTTCTCCCCGATTCCACACTAGGCTTTTATTTCGCACATTTCATTGGCTCAAAAGTCCATCATGCGGAATTTTTGACAGGATAAAAATCGATTCCTCATCGCTTTTTCCGGGGGAAGTGTTGAATGATGCACATCTTCATTCCCCCCCCCCAAAAGTTGCTACACATAAACGTTGCATCAAACCAACACATTAGAAAAAAAATTCTCACAAAAAAATGTTGCTACACATAAACGTTGCATCAAATAAACATATTGGATAGGCCAGAGCACTTCCCGCCGATATCGTGGAAGAGTATTGGCTATTGACATTTGGAGGGAAAATTGTTACCAATGACCCCGCGTCTATCTTTCCCGCTTTCTTTGTGAGCAGTGTGGTTTAGTGATAGGTGTTGTGTTGAGGACGGTCCCTTTCTCCCTCCATGACATGCCTAGACCACTAGTTGAACGCTGAAGTCCCTCCATCACACTTTCACTCTACCTCAGAAGCTGTCAGCTGCCAGCGAGCAACAAGTAACAAATTTGGCATGTTGTAAAATGGACCCGTTATTGGTCACCTGTTGTCATGTGACACAGGATATGTTTCTGCATAGATTTGTAGAAACGTTGCAACGTTTTTTTACATTTTTTTTTTAAAAAAAGAGGGGAAGGGAAAGGGTAGTGGGTGTAGCTTAGAAAACATGACTGGCCAATCAAATTAAGTTGATTCGAAGGGCGAGAGAAAAGGGCAAGGGTGGGGAGAACATCAGATAAAGAATTCCGCATGATTAAAATCCCTAATCTGCTGTGCATGGACAAATAAGTCGGGGGAAAGCAGGATGGGAAAAAAACGGACAAAATGTGCAGTGACTTCGAATCTGCTGCTAGGATTGCCTTCCCACGTGTGGAAACACAAGAAAAAATCGAGGTCATTTAGAAGCTGAAGCAGGGAAAACCATTCATGCGGAATCACCCTATATCACCTCACACTCCTCAAATCATCTGACTGCATTCAGACAGTGGCCGTTTTCACATTGCTTATTGGCCATGGAACATCACACCAAGCTCTCAGAACGACAATGTCTTTCTGGTGCAATTTCGCGTAAGAACAGCAGTTCTCATGCAAAATCGCACCAGGAAGACGCTGTCGTTCCGGGAGCTTGGCGCGGTGTTCCGCGGCTGGTAAGCAGTGCGAAAACAGCCAGTGACATTTAACTCTGGCCAAGGAAGAAACAACCAGGCTTGCTCCTGGGTTTGCACGTGCATCTTGCTCCTCCCCCTTCCTCTCTTGTGCAGAGAATCAGGATTAAAAACTAACTCGAGTCACTCATGATGTATGAATGCATATACATAAATAACTGGTTAAATTTCCACCACTCGCTAATTAGGATTCCAAAGCCTTGATACAATTCTGGTTTTGCATCCCAGTTGAGGAGTGTGGTCGAGAACTGAGTCTGGTTGACTCATGTGCCTGCATCTCTTTGTAACGGGAGCACATTCTAAACTGATTCTCTGTGTGAAAAGGGAAGGGGGAAGAGTTAAGCGCATGTATGCATGAGCTTGACAACAAGCAGGATTCATGTACATTTTTCCAAAATTGCAGTTAAATGACTGAATTCTGCCTTAAAAGGAGTAAAGCTGCTTACCAAGCTACAATACTTCTGTTTCATAGCTCCACTCAGCAAACTTGGAAGCATTCTTCCAACTCAGGGCCAAATCACACAATATCAGCAGCTCTGGACACGGCAGCCATTTTGAAGTAGCAAGTTCTCAGCTAGGAAGACCTTTTGACCGAGCCACAGGGGCTCAACTCTGGTCAAGGCCACTGCAACCCAGGGGGAGGAGTGGCTCCTGCCTCCCTTTATTTTTTTGACTCCGTGGTGGTCCCAACCAGAATTGAGCCTCCTGTGGCATGGAGTCTTTCTACACAAGACAACTTACACAAGTAGGATCAAGCGAAAGATCGTACACGTATTCTCCCATTGTGGATACACATCAAGCTACATGTCCCCATGTAAGATACCTTGTGTAGAGAGAGAGACTCATGGTTTAAAGGAGTTCCTGACTGGGAATTCACTACTTCAAAATGGAGGATGTCCCTGAGCCATCCCTGGGGGTGCCTATATCATCTCGTCCAGCCCTTGAATGATTCTTCCAATGGAGGAACAGTAACTGAGATAGGAGGAAGGCGCCTGGAGCTGGAGGAAGATTTCAAACTTTAGTGAGCAGGGGGTGGGAGGAGGATACAGGTCCTTTTAAATCTTCTTTCAACTATAATGACAGACATTTCTTCTGCTTGAGAAAGCCGGCACCTTATTCTGAACCTCCAGGAATTAAATTAACTCATTGTAAGGAATAGGAATGGCACACTTGCTTATAGCAGGACTAATTTTTCTACAGTTCAGGCTCAGATTTGGCTGCAAAGAGGAGAATAACAAGGTGAAGATGGCATTCATCCCAGGGAAAGGATAATTTGGTGTCGAAGCCCCATTTCTGGATGATCTCACAACCAGAATGTGTAAGTGCCTTCCTTCCCAGTAGCTACAGGAATAAACAAAGTCAAGAGCATAATGTGATGCGGAGGGAAGAGAAGTGATTTTGCAAAACACTCAGCAAGAAACTAAACTCTGCCTGTTTTTCCTGTACCCCCGCTATGTAGGGTTTTATTTCTCCCCAAGGCAGCTTTGCTGAGTAGCTAATCTATGAGCCCTCATTCCAGCCTTCTTGCTGGAAGCCTGTATGTAGTAGAGAGGCCCCTAGTGTCAGGACGTGACTCTGTGGCTAGAACAGACATTACCACTAAGTTATTGCAGCTGCATAGAGAAGGCTCACTGTGGTCCTTGACCCAGCTCCACTCTGGGGTGGAAGAGTCCAGTCAACATGCAAGGGCAGGAGCTGGATATGTGCCGCGCTCAGCAGCAGAAACAACAGATACAAGATGTCAATGCTGAATAACTTCTCTGCAACTTAAATGGTTTGGTTCGCCCTATTAGCCTAGCCACTAATTGTCTCACTCGTCTCATCTTCCCTCTCCACCTCACACGTATACCAAGGGCCAGGTCAGGACCTGTTCACCTGGACCGATTGGACCATCAGTTGTGAAGCACAGCACAGAACGGCACAGAAATTTTGCAGTTGCTTTTGCAGTTGCCCCCATCTCAAAATTAACACCCGCAGATTTGCCGGTGCTTAGTAAACCTAGGTTAAATTATGAATTGGGCGTGCATGCTGAAGGTTTGCCATGAGGTAAACACATGACCCAATCACACAGTCAGTCAACTGTATGATCTTATTTGCTGTTTGCAGGTAAATAACAACTCAGCTTCCTCAGCCCATCAGCTGCGGCAACTAAACTCACCTCTTCAAGCAGAATGGCTGATTCACACAGGCTGCATCCACATGGTGAGGGGTCTTTATTACTCTGTCACTGCCTCTTCAAATGTAGAGGCATTTGCTCTGGAAACGGAGCATCCACACAGGAGTTTTGTGTGCACTTTCCCTTCACACACCCCTCACTGTGCCACTAGAAGACTGGGATGGGGGGGTGCTTTTTAAAAAAACTGATAATTGCTACATCACTGTAACACAGTAACATCGTAACCATCTATTGCCACAATCTACCAGGTCCTCTGAATTCCAGATTACTTTTCAAAAATGTCTCTAGCTGTTTTCCTTCAGGTGTAAGGGGAAAGGTGGCTGAGGCAACAAAAATGGTGCCAATGTGGGAAGGCCCTTCAAAACGCACACCTTCCCATAATACTGCAATCTTCCCAAAAAGGTTGTATCGAAGGGAAAGGTTGGAGAAACGCAAGGGGAAAAACAGGAAGTGGCCATTAGGGGACAGTGTTCTGTGAATGTTACAAGGCAAAAAAGACCCCACACCAGTTGGGATGCCAAATTGGGTCCCTGTTTGGTGACTTGGTAAGTGCGACCTCTCCTGTGAGGAGTTGCTTGTCCAGCAATCTAGAAATGGGATGCTTTAGACAAATGTCTCCTTGGGTGAAAATGAGGTGGTACAGTCACTCGCTGAGGAATTTACCACTTCATAATTTACTCTCTGAATCAACTAATAATAGTCTTGAACTTGAAAAAAAGCATGATATGCGTGGTAACCTTCTGTGTGCTCTTGCACAGTTCCCATTCATTTGAGGGACTCTCGTGTGGTAGAACCGCCCGCTGGATTGGACCCATGGCTCTGATCTCCCAGCCTCCCACTGCTTCCCTAAAGACAGACAAAATCCACCCAGAAGCAATTATCTCATGAGGAAAAGATGTGCAGACAGAGAAAGAGGCCTCGGTGGTTTATGAGTTGTGTCTGCTGCTGATAAGAGATGTGATTAACCAGGCCCTGTTGTGTCAACTGAACTAATTTGCCTGAGATTGGTGGGATCAGCGGCCCAGATGATGGGCCGCTCAATGATTGGCTCAACGAATCCCATTCCCTGAGGGCAGATTATGACCATAGCCCTGTCCGCCTGGTGTCATTTCCTCATGGGTGACAGGCCTTGGAAGGCACACATCCCAACTGCTCCTTTCTACCAGGGAAGTCTATTTTCTGTACCTAACAAATCACTCCTCCTGTTTTCACCTTTTGGGGACGTCTTGTTCATAGTGTGAGTTGCTATGCACCTCATTTTTCAAGGTTCAGCTTCTACCACAGAGTCTAGAAGTTTAATCTATTAATAAGTAGATGCCTGCTATGAAGGGGGCATTTGTTGATTAAATAAAGGATACAAACAAAGTAGGGTGCATCTGATATAAATCAAATCGATTTAAATCATGATTTAAATCACTAGTCAGTAAGAGTAGATTTAAATCATGGTTTTCTACATAAAGACTAATTCTTGCTGGTATAATCTTAATATTTACAACCAGATGAAGATTTCATTTTTAGAATAACAACTTTTCAGATTAGTTTTACAGTTGTATCAAAAAATTACTGATTTGGTTATACTATTAGAAACACATCACAGATAGCTGACCTCGCAATAATTTCATAATTAGATAATCCAGTTTAATAATTAGATATCTCCAGTTTAATAGGTTAATCATTCATATTTGGACAACTTTTCTGCTGTACTTTATTGGATGAAGAAAAATAATTGTTACATTAATAATAACAATTTAAATAGTTTATTTATTTATTTATTTATTTATTTATTTAACTAAAACAATAACATTATAGCATATGTAGAGTTGCCAGGTCCCTTTAGTCCCCTGGCGGGGGACTGGGAACCCAGCACATACCCTTGGTGTCCCTCCTCATGCGCACACGTGTGCCATGGCACAATGCTCCCTGTGTGAGTGACGTCCAGGAAGTGATGTCATCACATGGGTCAAAGGGTGGCCCGGCGTGCGCTCCCTGAAGGGCTGAATTCCCCCCCCCACGGACA
Source organism: Eublepharis macularius (assembly GCF_028583425.1). Classification (NCBI taxonomy): domain Eukaryota; kingdom Metazoa; phylum Chordata; class Lepidosauria; order Squamata; family Eublepharidae; genus Eublepharis; species Eublepharis macularius. The sequence continues at coordinate 8,192,677 of NC_072793.1, forward strand.
CGATTTGACCTGAAACGGCCTGTTGCAGGGTGTGGGGGCACGCCACGGGGGTGCGCCCCACCACCTGGGGGTACACCACACCACCGGGGGGGTGCCCCGGGGGGGTGTCCTCCTGCTGGACAAGTGAGGTTGTGGGGGAGGAGATGGGAATAGGGGATCCCCCGCCCTGGGCGGGGGATTGGTAGCCCTAAGCATATGTATTCTTGTATTTGCTTAAACATCCATGTTTGTTAACTGATGTGGTTAAACAAAATATCTTTTTTAAAAAAACTTAAGACTATCAGCCTGTCTGCACATGAAAATCTTAAAATACTGTCCTCTATTCCCAAACTGGGTCTCTTTTACAGCCTCCTGCCATTATAGGTTTTCTCCTCGAAGAAAAGAATAATATGATAATCCTCAGGCTACACACACAAAGATCCAAAGACTTGTGGAGTATTCTGCTCAAAAGATTTCACTTTCATTTTTACTGCTTGGCCCTCCCTCCTCACACTTAGCTTTTTTGTGCGGATCTATTCCACTCCCAACAATCATTGAACTTTTTGAAACTTAGCAAGAGGTAAGGGGTACATAGATTTGTAAAGGAACAATGAGATTAAAGTCTTTTTCTCAACTCTGTATGTTTATTTTATAACATTTTTTCTGTGAAGAAGAGGCATGTGATCTCTGCAGACACAAATTCACAGTTTTGAGGTCTGTACAAAAACTCTCACACATCTGTGATAATATCTTCTAGATAGAAATATTACCCAATAATCTTACAGAAACTTCTGGAAGAGCATGACATTGGGAATAGATTAATAGATCCAGAGGAGTTAGCCGTGTTAGTCTGTAGTAGGAAAATAGAAAAGAGTCCAGTAGCACCGTTAAGACTAACCAACTTTACTGTAGCATAAGCTTTCGAGAACCACGGTTCTCTTCGTCAGATGCATGGGAATGGATTAATGAAATTCATTTACCAACAAATTTAAACATTGCATGACTATATAGCCTCATGCTACATAATTTAAAACTAATCCTTATTTCATGATGGACTGTAATGTATCTTAAATAGAAAACTTTCTTTAGATAGATTTTTCCTCAAAAACATTTTATTTAAAAAATCCAATTTAAATTTTAAAAATCTGATTTAAATTTTAAAAATCTGATTTTTTTGATTTTTTTTAATTGATTTTTGTCCACCTTGAAACAAAGCCTTTTTTGTAATGTTATTATAACTAATATAAGGGAAAAATAACAACATTTGGTAATACTGGTGCCTGGCTGTCTCGTTTAGAGAGCTCCGATGCACAGCAAACTTAGAGGGAGTATAGAGACATTCAGAAAAGATTATAAATGATGGATATTTTCCCATCAGCAGAGTTATATTGATCTTGCCATAGAAAGGAATGTTCCTATCTGTTTACCCCATGTTCCCACCGGTCATTGCTAGCTTAGTTGTTAATTGATAGGGCTTTCTTGATTATATAAGAACCCCCTGGGCCGCTTCTATTCTGCGGATGGGTTTCTATTAGTCCTACTAGTATGCTAGTGACTGAACAGAATGAACGTGTGAGTGACAGTGTCATCCTCAGCAAAGCAATACCCTTCTTAGAGTATTGAAGTTAATGAATTTTCACGGGTATAACTCTGCTTAGGACTGCATTGTGAGTGACTGATTTGCTTTACTGTGTGAGAAAGTGTTGTAATTTATCCAGTGTTCAAGGTTTTTTTTTTACTCTATTCTTGCATGTTATTCATGCTGATTAAATGCACACACATTAATAGTCAGGTCATTCAGTGCTGGTTCCAGGTCTTCAGAGGCTCTGGGCAGACAGTGCCCTTCTGCCCACCACCTGGTCACCATTATGCTTTTCTTTCCACCCACCCACATGTGTGCCCTCCCACCTGACTGCATGCATCGCCTGCTCATAAGCCTTCCCACTGTCTGCACTCACAGCCACCTGCATCGCATTTATGGACTTTCCCCAACAGCACTGGCATGCAGCTGGGAGTGCTGCTACTGTCGTTGCCAGGAGTGCAACTACTATGCATCACCTGCATGCACTTCCCCATCGGGGTTGGGAAGTGGGAGCATGGGTGGTGGAGCACTTGCATGCAAATGGACAAGGAAGGGCACACGGACAGATAGCAGGGGAGGTAAGAGGCAGTGGGCACTGCCAGAAGCCCTGGGCCCTGGCAGCTGCCCCACCTCTCAGGATATGCAGATGCTGGCCCTGAACTCCTTCCAAATCCCACTAAATGGCTGTGCTCTGCTTGTCATTGTATGATCATAATATACATAGGGCCAAATGCAGCTCACCCCAACATGGGCCTTGTGTCCTGGATGAACACCCAAAACGTACAAATCATGCACCATGAACTACCCATTAGATGAGTTATGTGCCTGGCATAGATTTAGATTCACAGCCATCCAGAGTCAGTTTTCTTCAATGCAGCAACATGCCAGAAACCCTATGCTTATAACAAAAAGCTACAGACTTGGCTTGCTCGGAACAAACAATGAAAACAGACTTGATAGGAGATTTGAGTTCATACATTAGGGGCAGGGGAGAGATAACAACAGAAATACAGACTGTTCAGAAATGAAACACAAAATGAAACCTCACCTATAAGATTAGAATCAAATTCCTGATACTGTACAGTCACAGACTGCATGATCAAAGTAAAATCCTACCAGCCGTATACCTGGCAACTGCATATAGTTGTGTTGCAAATATCACTGATATGCTGGAACTGCTGCTGCCACTAATGCCACTGGGCCAGTGTGACAGTCTGCCTGCCTATCCCACATTCATCCTGCCTTTGCTCCAAGGATTCAGTACAGTACGCACAACCCTCCGCTCCATGGTATCATCCTCATAACAACTCATTGACCTACAAGGCTCAAATTGGTTCCTAATTCCTTATTTGTGTGACTCTGATCACAAATACCGATATCTTAAAAAGCCCTCCACTCCAAATGAAGGGTTGGACCATCCTACATTGTCCATCCCCAGATACAGGAGTCTCTGCCCTGCAATGGCACTTATGTTGTTCCTGGGTCCAAAGCTTGGTTTTAACACTGACTGTTCGCAACTGGGGTGCCCCTAAGGAGATATGACGATTAAGAAGCTAGTGGCAGCTGCATCCCAAAACAAGCCCTAGTCACCCTGAATGCTGCACCCCCAGGCTCTGTAGACTTTGGACTGCAAGGGAAGACCCACCCAAAACGGCATAAGGAACGAGGAGCCAGGCGAGGCAGGGGGAGTGGCTGGCACAGACACCCGGCGAGCTTCAGAATCTGACAGCCGACCCAGACCCTGGGAGTTCTGTGCATGGAGCTCACAGCAGGAGCTTTTACGGAGCGAGTGCTTGGACCCCTGTCTGACTGCTTGATTCACTTCATCTACAGCCCACCTTTCTTGCTGAGACTCAAGGGCAGATTACAGAGTGAGATAACAATGCAATAAAGATAAGGCTGTCATCTCCCTGGTGGAAAAGTAAAGTCCTGTCCCTTTAACAGAGGCAGCTGAAGCCTTTTGTGGCATGAAGGTAAATAAAATCACCTAGCAAATGACATCCCCGAATAAGACCGTTTGTTCATCAAGGTCCGCATTGTCCACTCAGACTGGCAACAGTCTCCAAGGTCTCAAGCAGAGGCCTTTCACATCACCCCCCCCCATGTGACCCTTTTAGCTGGAGATGCCAGGGGCTGAACCTGGGTCTAGGATTGTACCTCCCCCCAAATATGGGAAATTCAGATCCAGGTTTCCAAGGTTTCAAAAAAACATCTGAGATGCTTGAAATCTGGGGGGAAATTCTCTAATCTGTTTAAGATAGATCAGAGAATCACAGCTTTATTTGGCCATTATTCCCTATGGGGGAAACTATCCAGGGGGCTGGGGGGAGTCATTTTTCAAAAAAATTCCAACAAATTTGTAGGGTACATACTCTGACTGTCCTCTAAATATCAACCACGTTTCAGGAAGATTGAACTCCGGGATCCAATTCTATGGGCCCCTGAATGCCTTCAGCCATTCTCCATTATTTCCTATGGGGAAACATTTCCAAGCATGGTCTCAGGTGGAAACACACAGGGGCAAGGCTGCCAGTAGCCAAAGGTACACTTCTGAATGAAAGAGGGAGCCTAGCAGAACAAAACTGAAGAGAACAGATGGAATCCTCCCAGGGACCAAAGTGAATCACGGGCACAAAAATCAAATCAGAGAATTGTATCAAACACTGAGAATTCCACCCAAACCAAACTGAAGCAAGGGACACTGCTGCACTTCAGCCCAACTGAACCAACGTCACTCACAGAAGCCAGGCAGACAAGGAGCGCTCCTGCACAGACTGGCCACTCCCTCCCCCCTCCCTCCTCCCCTTCTTTCTCTTGGAAAAAAGTGCAAGTAACTCAGGAAGGAGCCAGTCAGAGACTCAAGCCACGTTTCCAAGATTTATCTGGGGGGTTGGATCTGGGTCCCCAGATCAGATACCAGAGTCTCTGATTTGATTTGGGAAAGGTGGATTTGGCCGGATTGGCAAAAATCGGGCGATTTCCCTGAATACTGGATTGCACGCCCCTACCTGGGACCTTCTGCATTACAAGCAGAGGCTCTTTTACTGCGCAACAACTCCCTACCCCAGGTCTGAATCACTTCTCTGGATGTGCTCAGCTGAGACAGCTTTGCTTATTTTAGCAAAGCCTTTTGAAGGTGCCACCCTGCAAAAGGGTAAGTCCAATAGTTGCATGTATCTAGGCGTTCTCTCTTGTGGCTTGTGCCTTGGTGAAATGGCAGAGACGGGGCATTTTTCTCCACGCCCCTTTTGGCTACCCTTCATTCAGTGCTTGAAGGGTGCTACTAGAAGTCCTGTTCATATGTTACAGTGAACACACATACATCCTGCATGTACCGGCATGCATCTGTTTGTAAGAAGGAGCCAACACACATTTACTTTACAAATGAAACCAGGAACCGCTACCTGGATAAATGTGAAGTTTCAATCACACATTCAGTTGTACATGTGATGAATGTAGTGAAAGAATTACTCAATGCATGCATAAAGAAAAATGAAATGTATACTGATTGTAAAATAGTAAGAGCGTCCAGTAGCACCTTTAAGACTAACCAACTTTATTGTAGCATAAGCTTTCGAGAACCACAGCTCTCTTCATCGGATGCATCTGACAAAGAGAGCTGTGGTTCTTGAAAGCTTATGCTACAATAAAAATGCATCTGACGAAGAGAGCTGAGATTCTTGAAAGCTTATAAGCTAACCTATAAAGTTGGTTAGTCTTAAAAGTGCTACCGGATTCTTTTACTATTTTGCAACTACAAACTAACACAGCTAACTCCTCTGGATCTACATATTGTGTGTCCCCCGTGACTTACGGATTACCACTGTCACCGCCAAAAGAGCTTTCGTGGGTACGATTCAGTGTAGTGAAGTGGTTAGAATTCAGACTAGGGCCCTTTTCACACTGCTTACCTGCTGCCGGAATGTCGTGAAATATCGCGCAAAAAACGCAGAAGATACCGTCTTCGTGAGAGTTTTGCGCGACATTGCACAAAACTCTCTCAAGAAGACGCTATCTTCCACGGGTTTTGCGTGATATTTCGCGACGTTCTGGCAGCAGGTAAGCAGTGTGAAAAGGGCCTAGGATGCAGGAGACACAGATCTGAAACTCACCTGGGGCCAGTCACACTCTCTCTGTTTCCTTTGTGTATAAAACAGTAGATTTGGCTTCCTTCCTTGAGTTACCTGGACCCTTTATCTTTTCAGACACCTTCCTGTGGTCTACCTATTCTCTGCTTGCAATTCACCACAGTGTAGATTTCGTGGCCATGGGAATGTATGATTGGTTTGCCTCAAGGCAGAAGCTTGGATCTGACGGCCTTCCCTTCCCTTTTAATACCCTGATGCTATTATTCTAATATTGGTATCTCACGAGCATAATCAGCCCCCCTTTTAAACAAATCCAACATATGCCATGATTATGCTTTTCACAGAACAGGACCTGCAGTTCGCTACCGCCGTAGGTATCACTGATATTATGCCTAATGCTGCGTTGAGAGGGGCCATCTGCCTTCTTTGTTTCCTAGTAGTGCCGCTGTGCCTTTACGAACAGCTTGGCACATAAGACACTTAACAGATGATGCATTTTCTACCACTCAGTCTGCATGCGAGGAAAAGCTTCACCTGGCTGGAGAGTGAGAAAGGGCTGGAAGCGCAGGAGCAGGGTCTGAAAGCAAGGAAAGGACACGACCGTCCAGGCCCTGAGTCAAGACTGGCTGAAGCTAGAAAATGAATCACCAGCCCTTGAAAGGAAGCCAGTAGCAACTTAGGACGGCCACCAGGCTTGGGGGGAAAGGTCTTGTCCCTTTGACAGAAGTTTAATGCATGGAAATAGGCAGTTAACGCTTTCCCTGACATGAAAGTACCTAGTCAACAACACTGCTTCCACTGTTCATGGTACAGGACATTTTTCTTCAGGGGTATTGACAACCCTATACCAAATATGGTTTCCCACAAATGAACAAGCCACTTTAGCCAACCCTTTAACAGCAGTTTATATTGCAGCAATTAGCAAGTGATAATATTTAGCTACGGGGGGGGGGGCTTAATTTTCTAATGCCCGCTGATCACCCGCCTCTTTTAAAGAGACAGAAGTGGGACAGGTCGATTCTGTTTCCTGACCACTCGGCAGTGTGAGTGAGGGATGGGTCTGTAATTTGCAGAGGTCGGCTTGTCAGGGCCCTGTAATGTCTTCAAAGCAGAACGTTTGAGGCTGAAGTCCAAGGGCGTTCCGGCTGGGTGTTCCATGGGAAGTGGTCAGACTGAGCGTGTTGTGAATCCAGCACGTAATTCAGTGACTGTGAGGTGGGAAAGGAGAGCAATAACAGGACCAGTGATCCCTTCCTTCCTCCTCCCACCCACCTTAACTCGGGGCCTTTAATTGCAACATTTGATTGCTGCAAAAATGCAAGTCCCTCTGTGGCCATAAACAGTAATGAATTTGCTGGCTTCAGATGAGAGGGGCAGTAATTAAATGGATGAAGAGCTGAAAGAACATCAGGACATCGATGAAGGCATCGACATTAGTATGCAGGCACCGGGGAGCACAACTACTCGGATGCAAGTGAAAACACACAGTCTTCTGTCAGCATACCCAAAAGGAAGCAATTCATACACGCAGAGAAATGTCCATGTATGCAGGTGCCCACATATCTCCAAAGCCACATGTATTCAGCTGCGTACCTGTCCATGTACCTGTGGGCAAACCCACGGTTGCCTTATTATGCCTGCACACAGCATTCTTGCCTGCTTTACTAGCTTTAAGCTTATGCTTTTAACAGCAGTTTGAAATACAGACAGAGAGCAGGACAGGTTTTTCCCATTGCTTACCTTCCAGTCAACATCACCCACTAAATTTCCACACATCAGCCTGCACAGGACCATAACAATGGCAGCAATTAAAAGAACAAATGTATGTAACACTCCACTCCATTTCCTTCTTGATGTTTCCTCTCTCTCTCTCTCTCTCTCTCTGTGTGTGTGTGTGTGTGAGAGAGAGAGAGAGAGAGAGAGAGAGAGAGAGAGAGAAAAGATGGACTTTAAGATTTCATCTGAAGCCATGAGTGGAGGAGACTAACAATGCCATCCTAAGCACAGTTACACCCTTCTGAAAAAATTAAAGACAATGAGCTTAGAAGGGCGTCTTTAAAATGGCACCGTTACTGTACAGCCACTCAACACTCTTGTCAACGGAGAAGCTGTGCCACGGCCAGTGGGCAGGCCACGGGGAGCCATGTCCCTTCACTGTTTGATTCTCTCTTGCTCCAGAGGAAAGGACTAATGGGTAGAAATTGCTACCCTAAATATTAGGAGAAACTTCTTCGTGATTAGAGCTATTCAACATGGACCAACTCCCTTGAGAAGTGGTTGAGTCTCCTTTCCTGGAGATCTTTCAGCAGAGGCTGAATGGCTACAGGGGATGCCCTAGTTTTGTATTAATGCAGGAAGCAGGAGATTGGATTAGATGACCTCTAAGGATGCTTCCGTCTACAAGCTACTCTCTGGCTTGTGCAGACTGGAAGACTATAAATATAAGGGGTGGTGATGGTGGTGACCTCACTGGCCCAACCCAATAGGTGTCTGTAACAACAAATACAGAAGTTATGGCTGAATTGCAAGGACCTGTTTATATTTGTTCCCTGGTACCGCCTGAAGCTGACCTGGATAGCAAAGGAAAACTTGAGATCGTCAGATCTCCAATTACTAACCAAAGCTGACCCTGCTTAGATGGGAAACCTGTACAGAAGATCAGGGGTGCAGAGGCAGGCAATGGCCCACCACCTCTGTTAGTCTCTCACCATTAATCCCTCACCAGGGTCACCGTAAGTCAGCTATGACTTGACAGCACTCTCCACTACCATTCTTGAAGGCCCTGGCCTGTATAGCACAAGCTAGCTTGAACTCGTCAGATTTTGGAACCTAAGCAGGGTCAACCCTGGGTAATACTTGGATAGGAGACCACCAAGGAAGTCTAGGGTTGCTACACAGAGGCAGAGAATGGCGAACCACTTCTGAGCATCTTTTACCATAAAAAAAACCTGGGAGAGGGAAAATCACCATAAGTCGGTTGTGACTTGATGACACTTTACTCATACACACCTTGCCTGAAATTCTACAAAAGCCTGTAAACAGGTAAATCTGAGGAATTTACATCATTTAATTGTGGGACATTACGATGAACATACTCTGCAGACTATGACTAAGTATCTAAAAAGTTGTCATCTGTACAGACTTGAATTTGCAGCAATCACTAAGAAGCAGGTCCCTGTGTCTCTTGGGTGGGGAGGGGATGGATTACAGACACACCGGATTAATCTGCAGTTACTGACCATTCAGTAGCCAGGCTCCTTTGGTAGCTGCACAACAAGCAGAGATTCTCTCCCATTACAGTGTCTGCATACTAACAAATATATTTCCACTTATGATACAGCTGTTAAAGGCATAATTGCCCTGCCATAAAATTTTGGCTGCCCTAGATGCAGCTTTCTGATACTTCAAAAGCTTCGATCTTGCTCTGACAAAAGCAATTCTCTTCTGTTAATCTATTATGCTAAGTTTGGGTCTATTTTTTTTACATTTTTTCTTCTCTGTTTTTTCCGGAACACAGTTCACAGAATCACAGAGTTGGAAGGGGCCATACAGACCATCTAGTCCAACCCCCTGCCCAGTGCAGGATCAGCCTAAAGCATCTCTGACAAGTATTCATCCAGCCTCTTCTTGAAAACTGCCAGTGATGGGGAGCTCACCACCTCCCTAGGCAGCTGATTCCACTTTTGAACTACTCTGACTGTGAAAAAGTTTTTCCTGGTATTCAGCCGGTACCTTTGTGCATGTAATTTAAGACCATTGCTTCGGGACCTACCCTCTGCTGCCAACTGGAACAGCTCCTTGCCCTCCTCCAAATGACAGTCTTTCAAATATTTAAAGAGAGCAATCATGTCCCCCCTCAACCTCCTCTTCTCCAAACTAAACATTCCCAAGGCCCTCAGCCTTTCCTCTTAGAGCTCAGTTTCCAGACCCCTGATCATTCTCGTCGCTCTCCTCTGCATCCTCTCGATTTTGTCCACATCCTTTTTGAAGTGAGGCCTCCAGAACTGCACACAATACTCCAGGTGTGGCCTGACCAAGGCCCCTTTGATACAACCCAAGATTGAATTAGCCTTTTTTGCCACCGCATCACACTGACCGCTCATATTTAGTTTACAGTCCACTCTTACTCCAAGATCTCTTTCGCATACACTACTGCCCAGAAGTGTATCCCCCATCCAGTATTTGTGCTTCGCAATTTTGTGGCCCAGATGTAATACTGTGCACTTGTCTTTGTTGAATTGCATCCTATTCACAGCTGCCCACTTCTCCATAGTATTCAGGTCTTGTTGAATTTTAATTCTATCTTCTTGGGTGTTTGCTACCCCTCCCAATTTGGTATCATCAGCAAATTTCATGAGCAGCCCTTCCACTCCTTCATCCAGATCATTGATAAAAATATTGAAAAGTACCAGGCCCAAAACCAAGCCCTGCGGCACCCCACTGGACACCTCCCTCCAATCTGATGAAAGTTGTATCTTTGTTTAAGATTACCTGTTTTGCCTTGGGTTATTCTAAACATCTAGCCAGCCAGCCATCTCTAATCACTTTGAAATGCATATCTTGCCATTTGATAATGGAAAAAATAACTGACAATCTACATCAGACGGAATAACAATCTTCGTGATCAAACTTCTGGGAAAAATGGATCCCATTTTACAAATTCATAGAAGCAAGAGATCTGCAACCTCCCTCTTCACACCACTCATTGTTGATGTATTAAAGTTGAAGCACTGTGTTAATATTTGTAAATGCAATGTATTATATTGGTTTGTTGTTTGATTATTGTTACAGTTCTAAAATTGAATAAAAATATTTTTTAAAAAATGAAATGCATATCTTGAATAGGAAATTCCTGAGGAGCAAAACTGTGAGAAAGCTTCAGAGCATTAAATAAGGAAGGGGCCCACAGACTTGGCAATCCTTACAAGGACTCCTGTTCTGTAAAAACTGTCAGTCGTTAGGGTAAGTCTCATTTATGCACAGTGGCATGGGAGAAAGGTCGACAACTGCTCAGAAAAAAGTCAATTCGACCTGCTCCTTCTCCTTTAATAACAAGTTAATCTAAAAGTGAAGCTTTTCCTTGCAAGAAGGACGTTTCAGGTGGGCAGCTTGTACTGGTCAACAGTAGACGAGCAAGATTCCAGTCCAGTAGCACTTTAAAGACCAACACAATTTCCAGGCTATAAGCTTTTTCAGTTCAAGGCTCCTTTCATCAGATTCTGTATGGAAAAAAGCATTTTCACCCAATCGTGTCTACCTAATCAAGGCACAGCTACAGAACCTAGCTGAGAAGCTGGCAGTTCTGTTTAGCAATTGCTTTCCTTTGCTGCGATGCCCTGCATACTTGGGATAGTACGTATAAACCAACCTTTAACGTGGATTTCCAAGAGAATATTGCCCTATGGGGAGGAGAGGCACGTGGGAAAGAGGCATGTTAGAAGTCTGTGAATTCTGTGACAAGAAGAAACACCTGGAATAGGGTTGCCAAATGTTCTGTCCTTTAAGAGATACTTAATGGAAATAGGCAGGTGAAGTTTCTCATTGCAGGAAGGAGAGCGACATCACCTGGCAAAGAACAGCCCACAGGACCTCTTTTAAAGGCACAGGACATTTTATCCCCAGCCACTTGGCTACTCTAGCGGTAGTCCTGATCTGAATTCAGCCCATGTACATGGGAACTAAGAAGAACTCACAGCCCATATCTGACTATTAAATAGAGTGGGGAACCCCAGACTGGCTCAACTTGTGTTCTTTGGAATGTGTAAAAGTGAATTCAGTTCAAACTATTCAACCTAGTTCAAACTAGCAACTGAAGCTGAGCTCTGCACCAAGTCAGTATTGGGGAAAGGGGTTAAAAATAGCTTAAATTCAGAGTTGCAATGGATTTTGAATCTATATAGAGGCAGACACTTGTTTGCTTTTTAAGAAAGCTTTTATCTAAAGGAAAAGGTACACAGGGTTTCTACAAAACAAAGAAATCTATCCCCTACATCTTTACACTATGGAGTACAAACTTAAGACTGCATGAGTAATGGAGATTCTTCTCCTCCTTCTTGGCCTTAGAGAGGAAATCACCTGACCTATTGACCAATAGTAGTTTCTCAGTTTCCTGGGCTTTCAGCTAGATAAGGCTATTGGCCCTCTGCCAGGTTTCCCTTCCAGGTCAATACACAACAATAGCACACTGGATAAACACATTAACCCCATAATGACTGGATGTCCGACCTTGCAACCTATATTCCAACAGTCAGGACAAGGGCTTTTTTTCTGGGAAAATAGGTGTTGGAACTCAGTGGGTTGCCAGCACAGGGGGCAACTCCTGGTGGGAGGTGGTGCCCCTGGTACCACATGCGCATGTGCAAAGTGCACGCAGGCTCCCAGGACTGCACAATGATGTCACTTTGAGACAGCTGGAACAAGGAGGAAGTTTTAAAAAATTTAAATTGCCCTTGGCGAAAATCGACACATGGCCGGTGGCCCCGCCCACTGATCTCCAGACAGAGGGGAGTTTAGATTGCCCTCCGCGTCGTTTGGTGTGGAGAGCAATCTAAACTCCCCTCTGTCTGGAGATCAGGGGGCGGGGCTACTGGCCATGTGACCATTTTCAAGAGGTTCCAGAACTCCATTCCACCACATTCCAGCTGAAAAAAAGCCCTGGTCAGGAGGACTAGGTGATGCCCGGAGGAAATGATATTAGGCAGACTACAGGGCTGTTTATGGTCATAATCAGCCCTCAGGATTTGTTGACCCAGTCTTCCATCATCCATCGTTTAGGCCACTAATCCCACCAACCACAGACAAAGCAGTTCAATTGACACAACAGGGCCAGATTCATCGTGCCACTAATTGGCAGCAGGCATAAACCGCTGAGGCCTCTTTCCCGGTCTGCACACCTTTCCCCCATGTGTTGGACAAAGTGCCGACCATGGTGTAAAATGAGACAGCTGCTTCTGGGTGGATTTTGTTTGCCTTTAGGAGAGCTGTGGGAGGCTGGGAGATCAGCGCCACGGGTCCAATCCAGTGGGCAGTTCTCCCAACAGTTCTCCCTCAAATGAATGGGAACTGTGTAAAAGAAATCTTGTGCACCCTTACCACTCCTGTCCATTTTCACCTGGATTGAGCAGGAGAACTACTTCTTGGATGAAGCAATGTAAGAGAGGATAGGGATGCCAACCTCCAGGTGAGTCCTGTAGAGCTCCTGGAATTACACCTTCTCTCCAGGCTACAGGGATTAGTTCCGCTAGATAAAATGGCTGCTTGGGAGGATGGATTCTTTGGCATTATACCACACGGCCTCTCTCCTCTCTAAACCCTTCCCTCCCCAGGCTTCACTTCCAAATCTCCAGGAATTTCCTAGCCCTCAGTTGGCAACCCTAAATGAGGACCTGTTTGGCTTTCTCATTCAGGCACTGGAACAACAAAGGCCGTCCGTGATATGCTCTTGGCTTGAACTGTGTGATTTCCTAAGTTGATGTGTAAAATAATACACTGTCCTAGCTAGGGTTGTCAGCTCCAAGTTGGGAAGTTCCTGGAGATCTGGGAGGAGAAACCTGGAGAAAGTGGGATTTGGGGCTGGAGTCCAGTTGTAAGTCCGGGAGATCTCCAGCCACTGCCTGGAGGCTGGCAAGCCTAGTCCTAGCTCAGATGCTGAAGGCCAGGGCTACCAGTTCCAGCTATTTCAGACAAGTGAGCTTGCAACTGGCATAATGAAAAGCAATCTTTGTGTTTCATCAGACAGATATTGTGTTGTGTTGGTGAGACTTTTGCACTTGGATCTGGGAGATCTTGGGTCATCACCTACCCTCACTGGGTTGTTTGAGGATAAAATGGGGAAGCCAGAACCATCTACGCTGCCCTGAGCTCCTTGGAGGAATATACATTATTTTATTGCAGTACAATACTAGAAAATATCTAGTGCAAATAGGCACTAGATAGCTTTCCATGAATAAATGCTGCACTTCCATTTTCGAAGGACAATCCCTCCATTGTATTGTCGAAGGCTTTCACGGCCGGAGAACGATGGTTGTTGTGGGTTTTCCGGGCTGTATTGCCGTGGTCTTGGCATTGTAGTTCCTGACGTTTCGCCAGCAGCTGTGGCTGGCATCTTCAGAGGTGTAGCACCAAAAGACAGAGATCTCTCAGTGTCACAGTGTGGAAAAGATGTAGGTCATTTGTATCTACTCAGGAGGGGTGGGGTTGAGCTGAGTCATTCTGTAAGAGTTTCCCAGGGTGTGGAATGCTAATGGCGGGAGGCTTCACTGTATCCTGAGGAGGGTCTTTTGCATATGGATTGGTGCTTGATGTGCTAATCTTCTCTGCAGGGCTATTGTCGGGTGTGGAGTGTTTTGTTGGCCTGGTGTTTTTCAGAACTGGAGCCCATGCTCTGTTCATTCTTAAGGTTTCTTCTTTCCTGTTGAAGTTTTGCTTATGCTTGTGAATTTCAATGGCTTCCCTGTGCAGTCTGACAAAGTAGTTGGAAGTGTTGTCCAGTATTTTGGTGTCCTGGAATAAGATACTGTGCCCTGTTTGAGTTAGGCTATGTTCAGCCACTGCTGATTTTTCAGGCTGTCCAAGTCTGCAGTGTCTTTCATGTTCTTTTATTCTTGTCTGGATGCTACGCTTTGTGGTCCCGATGTAAACTTGTCCACAGCTGCAGGGTATACGGTATACTCCTGCAGAGGTGAGGGGGTCTCTGCTGTCTTTTGCTGATCGTAGCATCTGTTGTATTTTTCGGGTGGGTCTGAATACTGCTTGAAGGTTATGCTTTTCCATAAGCTTTCCCATCTGATCAGTAATTCCTTTGATATATGGCAAAAACACTTTTCCTGTAGGTGACTGTTTTTCCTTGGTTGTTTGATTCATCCTGGGTTTGATTGCTCTTCGGATTTCATTTCTGGAGTAGCCATTTGCCTGAAGTGCGTGGTTTAGATGATTAATTTCCTCATTGAGAAAGCGCGGCTCACATATCCGTCTTGCACGATCCACTAATGTTTTCATTATGCCTCTTTTCTGTCGGGGATGGTGATTGGAGTTTTTGTGTAAGTACCGATCAGTGTGAGTTGGTTTCCTGTAGACCTTGTGACCTAACTGAAAGTTTGCTTTGCGGATGACCAAGGTATCCAGGAATGAGAGTTTTCCCTCACTTTCTTTCTCCATTGTGAATTGTATGTTCAAGTGGATGTTGTTGAGATGATTCAAAAACTCCCTCAATTCTTCCTCCCCATGGCTCCAAATGATGAATGTATCATCCACAAACCGGAACCATACACTGGGTTTGTGGGGTGCTGATTCTAGAGCTGTTTTTTCAAAATGTTCCATGTAGAAGTTTGCTATAACTGGGCTGAGTGGGCTCCCCATGGCCACCCCATCCATCTGTTCATAGAATTGCAGTCACCCCCACCAGAATTCCTGTGGAAGACATCATTGCAAATGTAGAAGCTGCCATCCGTCATCTACCTGAAGAGGAAGCTGAGGAAATAAGAGGAGAGACAGCCAGGATTCTACGAAAGGCAAAGCTTCCCACCAGCAATATAACACGCAAGGAGAGAAATGCCATCAAGACCCTCAATGCAGATCCAGACATCATCATTCTACCAGCTGATAAAGGCAATGCTACAGTGATCATGAAAACGGAGGAATACAAAAAGAAGATTAAGGAACTCCTGGACCCCTCCACCTACAAAAAACTAAAACAAGATCCCACTTGCAAAATCACCAGGCTAACAAATGCGCTGATCAAGAATTCCTCACTACATCCCGACACGCATAGAAAACTATGCAAGACTGAAGCACAGCCACCTAGACTATATGGACTCCCCAAAATACATAAAGATTCAGTCCCACTCCGACCCATTGTGAGTGCCATTGGTTCACCGACATATGAATTAGCTAGACATCTGGCAGATCTCCTGCAGGACCACATCGGGAAAACCTCGTCTTACATCAAAGATTCAGCAGATTTCATCAACAAAATCAGTTCTCTGAAACTCAATCCACAAGACATACTTGTCAGTTTTGATGTTGTATCCCTGTTTACCAAGGTTCCAGTAAAAGACACTATTGCACTGATTAATCAGATTTTCCCAGAGGATGTAACAGCCTTATTCCATCATTGTCTGACAACCAGTTACTTCCAATGGGACAACGAATTCTATGAACAGATGGATGGGGTGGCCATGGGGAGCCCACTCAGCCCAGTTATAGCAAACTTCTACATGGAACATTTTGAAAAAACAGCTCTAGAATCAGCACCCCACAAACCCAGTGTATGGTTCCGGTTTGTGGATGATACATTCATCATTTGGAGCCATGGGGAGGAAGAATTGAGGGAGTTTTTGAATCATCTCAACAACATCCACCTGAACATACAATTCACAATGGAGAAAGAAAGTGAGGGAAAACTCTCATTCCTGGATACCTTGGTCATCCGCAAAGCAAACTTTCAGTTAGGTCACAAGGTCTACAGGAAACCAACTCACACTGATCGGTACTTACACAAAAACTCCAATCACCATCCCCGACAGAAAAGAGGCATAATGAAAACATTAGTGGATCGTGCAAGACGGATATGTGAGCCGCGCTTTCTCAATGAGGAAATTAATCATCTAAACCACGCACTTCAGGCAAATGGCTACTCCAGAAATGAAATCCGAAGAGCAATCAAACCCAGGATGAATCAAACAACCAAGGAAAAACAGTCACCTACAGGAAAAGTGTTTTTGCCATATATCAAAGGAATTACTGATCAGATGGGAAAGCTTATGGAAAAGCATAACCTTCAAGCAGTATTCAGACCCACCCGAAAAATACAACAGATGCTACGATCAGCAAAAGACAGCAGAGACCCCCTCACCTCTGCAGGAGTATACCGTATACCCTGCAGCTGTGGACAAGTTTACATCGGGACCACAAAGCGTAGCATCCAGACAAGAATAAAAGAACATGAAAGACACTGCAGACTTGGACAGCCTGAAAAATCAGCAGTGGCTGAACATAGCCTAACTCAAACAGGGCACAGTATCTTATTCCAGGACACCAAAATACTGGACAACACTTCCAACTACTTTGTCAGACTGCACAGGGAAGCCATTGAAATTCACAAGCATAAGCAAAACTTCAACAGGAAAGAAGAAACCTTAAGAATGAACAGAGCATGGGCTCCAGTTCTGAAAAACACCAGGCCAACAAAACACTCCACACCCGACAATAGCCCTGCAGAGAAGATTAGCACATCAAGCACCAATCCATATGCAAAAGACCCTCCTCAGGATACAGTGAAGCCTCCCGCCATTAGCATTCCACACCCTGGGAAACTCTTACAGAATGACTCAGCTCAACCCCACCCCTCCTGAGTAGATACAAATGACCTACATCTTTTCCACACTGTGACACTGAGAGATCTCTGTCTTTTGGTGCTACACCTCTGAAGATGCCAGCCACAGCTGCTGGCGAAACGTCAGGAACTACAATGCCAAGACCACGGCAATACAGCCCGGAAAACCCACAACAACCAATCCCTCCATTACTTCTTTGTCCCAGCATGGCTCTGTGTAATTTGATCTCCCCCATCCCCACTATTATTTAGAGTTTTGATTTTTAAACCATCAACAATACATCAGAATAGGAAAGAATAAAAATCCTTTGATAGCGCTTCCCCTCCTGCCCCTTAACAAAAATAGTCTTCCTATTTCCAGTAAAAATCAAATCCATTTACAACGTCTATACACCCAAGTCATTCATCTTCAGCATCTTCTGTACAGCAGTACAATTAGCATCAGTAATGTATATTTGGAAGAAAAGGGGCACATACACACAGAAATAAAAAGAGGGTATGTAACTTTGGGACAAAGTTCAAGCGTTAACCTAATGAGTCTATAGAGGGATTTCTGCATCACAGTTTGAACTAAAGACAGGGCTTAACAGGGTGCCCCTTAGAAAGCTTTTACTTTGTTCTAAGACTTGTTTTTTGTTTTCTTTAACTTCTTATCTGTTCAGTGAAAAATCAAAATTTCATACAATGCAGTGTAAATCTTGGCTGAACCTTTTAAAAGGTCTTGTTTGTTCCTGCTATAGTATTTTTCTTTTGAACCAATACATCTCTCTTTTATTTTTGATCTACCATGGTTAGATTCATAAAAACAGCTTCAAGATTTTTTTTTTAAAAGCTGCAGTGTTTTTTTTATTTAGCAAGTGATCTAGATCCAGGTATTCTTGCAATCAGTCAGGGAAAGGTAGGGTAGTTATTCAGATACTGGTATCAGAAGAAATTGGGTTCAAATGAAAACACCAAACAGAGAAGCGTCACACAGGGTAGTTACTAGCAGGAATGGAGGATAATCTGAGGAAATATTTGCACACATGTCTGACAAGATGAAATGGCTTCAGCCTAAAAAAAAGTAGAACAAGGAAAAAGATTTATATTATCTGAAGAGAAACCAGAAAGAGGGAAAGAAAGTCCTTGAAGAAGCACTAAAATTATTCTGTCTACTTGTGCTAAACGAAAATGACTGTACGACCACTATACTTTCTGCATGTGCAAGACACGGCGCAAAGTATTTCTTTTGATACAATTTCAACACTAAATTAAATGGAATCACGCAGACCATCTGTTGTACATTATTATTTAGTTAAAAATTAAGGTGCTGTAATGCTGCTCTAGCTGCTGTGCTATCACTCGAACAAGTGGAACTGCGCTAAGTACATTTTGCTTTGGGCTCATGCATCGTTGGAGCCAATCCACAATGTGCGAGCTTTACCCTGTTTGCGAGTAGCTAATAAGATCCTCCACAGCAATTCAAGACTTTGCTTCTTCAGTAGAAGGAAAACTGCAGACCTGTTTCGTGGGATGTCTTCCAGGTAGGGTAGCCTACTTGGTTGGCAGAAAATGCCCTGTCCCTTTCACAGAGGTTTAATGAGGGCTGAGGGGAACCTGGCACTCACCTTCTACTTGCATGCTCCTGTGCCTGCGCAATGACATCACTTCCAGTGATGGCACATCTAGGTGATGTCATCACGCAGCCACAGGAGCATGCCTGCACTTCACAGTGGGGCCATGAAGTGGGAGGGCTGTGAAGTGTGGGAGGGCTCTTGGGGCGTCACCAAGACATCACTCCCAGGAAGTGATGCCGCGCTGACCCTGGAGTATGCCCAGGAGGCCCATTTCCATGTCTCCCCGCCCCCCCTGTCAGCCATATGAGTGGTGGCGGGGGGGGGGGGGGCGGAGGGCGGAAGCAGGAGATTCCTTGCTCCCACCAGGGGACTAGTAACTCTGGGGTTAATCTATAGGCGTGGACAGTTGAATCTTTTCATGGCATGGAGGTAAATAACATCTCGTTATGCCTGTTCTAAATGGACAGGGTATTGTATCTCCAGGCATTTGGCAACCTTACGTCCAGGCCCTTAGTTGTTCACCACGCTCTGCTTGGCATGCCCACTTGCAGCGCCTCCGTCTTAGGAGCAGGGCAGTCCAGACTTTGTCTCCCTCCGAATTCGGGGCTTCAGCAGCTCCTCACATTCCATCTTGGCCCTGACTGGCTGCCAGCTGCATATGTGAGGACCCTCTAAGAGTCTGACCCGAGGTCTATCTGAACACAAATCAAAACTTCAGACGCAGCCAGTGTGTGTGGGGGGGGGGGGGGGTCTCGTCTCTCCTTGGCACACTCAGAGTGCTATCTGAGAGGCTGGAGAAAGAAACTTGAATCCACAACTCCTAGCCTTTTGGTGTTTGAGAAGGCAAGCGAGGAGAAGCAGGTACTTCTGGTCTAAGCAGGGCGGGTAGGAGCTAAGCTACCAAAATGTTGGGCGACAGAAATGTTTAAAAGGCACAGGGAGTCATGGCTTTTCTATTCCAGATTGCCATTTTTCTTGACACTTATTCCATTCCCACCCCTAATTCTAAGAGCTCAGCTCTCAAGAACATTTGTGTGTGTGTGTGCATTCAGTCTTGGTACTGTCTCTCTCCATCCCCAGGGTGGCTGCAGCATCACAGAACTACGTCTTAGGTTACTCCAGCCAAACAGTCAGGAATCCAACTGATGAATAATGAAGGAGCCTGAA
Organism: Eublepharis macularius; assembly: GCF_028583425.1. Classification (NCBI taxonomy): domain Eukaryota; kingdom Metazoa; phylum Chordata; class Lepidosauria; order Squamata; family Eublepharidae; genus Eublepharis; species Eublepharis macularius. The sequence continues at coordinate 8,212,381 of NC_072793.1, forward strand.
AGCCAGAGGCATTGATCGGACCTGCTAATGAAAGTGTCAGCATGAGGCGGGGGCATGAGGAAGAAAAGGGGGGGAGGAGGAAAGGAACAGAGGAGGGGGAAGCAGGGTCTGAGCTGCAAGGTAAACTACCCGAGGCGTCTGCAGCTAGATTCCAATGGCTGGAGCCTGCATCCATCAGGGCTGCCCCTTAAGCAACCCACCTGCTTGAATACAACACCCCTGTTAGTCCAGTTGGGGGGGGGGCACAGAGCTCTTCTTTCTGTATTTAGCACGTGTAGCGTGTCCCGTTATCATGCCTAAGATGCCTGGTTGGGTCTGACTAGTGTTTCCCTTTTGGACACTGTATTTAGGATTGCCAGCCAGCCTGGAGAAAAACTGTCCTGTCCCCTAGAGGCTCAATGGGATGTTATTTTCCAGGTGATGTTATTTAACCTCCACGGCATGAAAAGTTTCAGCTGCCCATTTCCACATATTAAGCCTCTATTTAAGGGATAGGATGTTTTTCTTCAGGGCAGTTGGGAACCCTAACAACATTATGATCTCCCCAGCCAATTTCACACAGCCATTTTTTACTGGTCCTGATTCTGCACCACACACGTGGGAACCCAGCATACGGCAATTAAGTCGATGAAACTCTTTCTATCCTATTATCTTCATGCCAGGAAAAAGATCTCCTGCTTAACTTCTAAATTTCAACTTGCTGTGAAATGCACACGAGCAAGGCCAGTAAAAAAAATAAGTTGGTAACTTATGCATTCTTTCTCCTCCATAACAAATACAAAGTAGTCATTCTCTGAAGCTCAAGCATCTTGGCTTTGTGATCCCCATATACATGGGACTAGGCATTTTTTAAAACCAAGTCAATTACTATGTTACACAGGCCATTTTCACACTGCTTACCAGCCACGGAACATCGTGCCAAGCTCCTGGAACGACAGCGTGTTCCTGGCACAATTTCGTGCAACAGTTCGCGTGCAAAATCGGGTCAGGAAGACACTGTCATTCTGGGAGCTTGCCGCAATGTTCCATGGCCGGTAAGCAGTGTGAAAACAGCTACAGTCACCTGGAAGTTTGTCTGGATCCTGGATCCATCATTCTACTCAACCCATTTTCCATGGGGTCTCCTAAGGACAGTGTAAAAGCATATAGAGGTGAATTTTGACGTTGTTGTGGCTGAAGTGGACATGAGTGTTCATTTTAAGCACATGCTCCTCATGTGCACACACTGCATATGCTGCTACAGCAGACATTTATATTTTTCTTGTGCATGTGAATGAGCTAGTTGGTCTAGTCCAGTAGGGAGCACTGAGTGTCAACAGCAGAGCAGCTGAAGAAGAGGCTGATTGGTGGGAAGCCTGATAACATTTTATGCGGGCTTGTCACCTTGAATAAAGTAACTGGAAACATGTCATATGAGAAAATGAGTAAATAAAGGCGGGGCTTAATTTAGTTTGGTATTATTACTGGAACCATGTTACTATTGCAGGCTGTAATTTCTAATTTGAAGCCTGAAGCTTGGGTTCCAGTTTGTTCCTTTCATCAAGAGGACCGTATCAAAAGACTCTGGCATGTGGTGGACCCAACTGACTCCAAAGTGGTACTAAGAAACAACCAGGTATTTATCTGAATTCAAAGACGTTATTTGTTTGTTGCAAGCTCTATGTTAAACCTATGTGTTTATTTATACAAATCCTGATGTATTGCTCTGAATTTTAGAGATTTTTACTCCGTTTCAGGAATTAAATCAAAAAAGGGGTGAAATGTTTTTACTCATGCAAAGTGAGAGCAAGTGATAATCTAATTGGCTGGGATTACCCATGTGACTGATGCAGGAAGCGCTGCCATCACTTTCAATTGGCTTCATTTGCTCTCAGTGACCTCGTCACAGACAGATCTCACTACTCAGAATCATGACACATTCAATAGGGGTGTACAACCCAAAAAGATTTGGGTTTCCCGCTTCGGATTTTCCCGAAGCGAGAAAAAGATCCGGAAATCCCCGAAATCCAAAGCGGCATGCCGCTTCGGATTCGGGTTTCCAGGTCGCTTTGGTATACTCTGTAAAGATTCGAAGTATACTGAAGTGACGGGGAGGAGGGAGGGGGTAGGCTCCCCCCACCCTTATACACCCACCCCCACTCTTTAACCCCATCCCCCCACCCCACTTACCTTGTGCAGCCAAGGGCTTCCCTGCCACTGCCGCCACTGGCGCAGCTGGCCGGCAAAGAGGGCCTTCCCTTCTGCCGCCGCCACGGCAGGCATGACTGGCGGCAGACAGGGCTTTCTCTCCTGCTGGCGCTGCAGCCAGCATGGCTGGCCAGCAGAGAGGGACTTCCCTCCTGCTGGTGCTGCACTGGCGTGGCTGGCCGGCAGAAAGGGCCTTTCCTCCTGCCGCTGCCGCGGCTGCCACAGCCAGCCAGCAGAGAGGGCCAGCCTTCCCTTCTGCCGGTGCCAGGTAAGTGGGGGGGTGGGGAGGAAAGGGTGGGAGGGAATGGTTAGGTTTAAAGAGCCCTGCTTGCAAAAGTGCCCTTTAAACCTAACCCCATGGGTCCCCTGAAGCTTCCCAAAGCATTCCGAATGCTTCGGGAAGCTTTGCTTCGGGATTTCTGCTGGCTCCGATTCGGAAATCCCGAAGCTTTCCAGATCAGGTCCGATTAGGATATTTTACCCGAATCGGATTCCCGAAGCGCACACCCCTAACATTCAATAGAGGCTGGGATGACTCTATGAAGAAAGTGAGATTAAGTCCCCCTCCAAAGGGGGGACAGGAGCTCCAAGGCAGCAATAGGCTCAATAAAGGGTGAAAAGAGGGTTAAGGGGAATATGCCACCCTCTGCAAGCTCTATTCATGGCAAAAAATAGAACTGGGTAAATGTTCAGAACAACCATAATTGAGCAAATAGCTGTAGGGGTTGCCAACATTTTGTACAGATCCTCTTTCTGTGCCTTGAAGTGCAGGCTGCTGTGCAGAAAGTAAACTGGTGAAGTTTTCTTTACCATTTTATCTACTTGCCAGGAAAAGTTTTACCGGTTAAATTTCTGTGTATCGGACTGCTGTTCAAGGCACAAGAGCAGGGCCCATACAAAGCCAGTGATATAGAAACAGCTAGTAGCTAATAATCCTTGTCAGGATCCATTTATGCTAGTTGCCATCACAACATAGGGCTGACAATTTAAAAAAAGCCTCAGCAGGGTTACTGGTGCCTTTAACACTTGCATTGCAGGCAGAAAAAATAATCAGCAGATGAATCTTCTGCCCCCATTTTGGCAAAAAAGTTTAGCTCTTGAATTTCTGCCAATTCTTCAGCTGTTAAAGGTAGAAAAGCCTTACTAGAAAAAGAGCTGGTGATGCTATCGCAATATTCCTGCTCACCACACCCACATAATTCAATGTGCCAAGGCGGGCTATGGCATCACTTTTCTACCCACTGTCTGTGTCAACCCAGTGGTATGCAGGAGCAGTGATGGCGGGTGCTGCAAAAGCACCAGTCTGACATTTACTCCCAGCTGGTTCTCCTGGGGCTCTTTCCCTCTCCACTTGTGTTTGGAGATCCATTAATCTCCCACTGCAAACGGCTGAGACGTCAGATACCATCAGCAAAGAACTTCATCTCTTGCAACCAAGACACAAAGATCTCAGAAGAGTAAGTATTGTCCAGCAATTTGGGGGGGGGGGGGAGGAAGTTGCGCAACCCCTGGACATCAGTCACAGGCAGCAAAGCGTCTCCTACCAATGGGAATGCCACTGCACTCTACCTCTGCCTTGGCTCCAGTGATACCCGTCCCCCACTTTGCACACACAGAAAAACACCGCTGGATAGCTGCCAGGGTCTCTGGCCTGGAAAGGGCCTTAGAATAGAAGTGGGAGGGGTACAAGTTGGACTATTGGGGTCATAGGTTAGAGCTGTGGGGCAGGAAGTAGGTGAAGCAAGCTTGCTCTTAATATGGATTTGGGCTATGGGATAGGTCTGTAATAGAATCAGAGTTGTACTAGTCTCCAGGTTTCAGCCCCACATCCAGCTGAAAGACTGTACGGCTACTTCTGCTATGACTTTTTCTTAAATGCATCTGAAGGCCCGTATATGTAGGGTCATTTCATACATCATACAACAGCAGACCTGGGTTTATCACGGAGTGTATGATCCATAGAGAATCACAGCCAGTGACTGTATATATGTGTACACATAATCGCAAGCACAAACTTGTCCAACACTGTTGGTCACATTTTACATTTTCAAGTGTATGTAACTGTCCAGCATGCATGCAGAGTTTCAGAATAAAACAGGTTGTCAGTACCTCTAATAGTAAAGTGGCTGGCCCCTGTGTGGATAAGGAAAGCCACACAGTGGAGCCACCTGCATAAAAACATACAAGTAGCCAGGGCTTTTTTTCTGGGGGAAAAGGTGGTGGAACAAAGTGGGTTGCCTTCGGAGAAAATGGTCACATGGCTGGTGGCCCCACCCCTTGATCTCCAGACAGAGGGGAGTTTAGATAGCCCTCCATGCCGCATGGTGCGGAGGGCAATCTAAGCTCCCCTCTGTCTGAAGATCAGGGGGCGGGGCCACCAGCCATGTGACCATTTTCAAGAGGTTCCGGAACTCCGTTCCACCGCGTTCCAGCTGAAAAAAAGCCCTGCAAGTCGCCCTGCAAGATCAAACCAAGAGCCCAATGAGTCCAGCATCCAGTTTCACACACTAGCCAACTAGATGATCCTAAGCCTCCCCCCACCGTTACTATGTAGAGGATTCCTGCCTCTGAACACTGAGGTTCCATTCAGTCCCTGTAGCTGCCACTAATGTGCCTGATTCCTTTTTTAAAAACCAACTAAGTTAGTGGTCATCTTTACAGTCTGTGATGGTGAATTCCACGTTAATTACACTCTGAAGAAGTACTTTCTTGTGTCTGTCCCCAACCTACCGCTTATTAACGCCATTTGTTGCGTTCAAGTTCTCCTATGATTGGAGAGCCCGTATTGTGTAGAGGGTTCGGTTACAGTGCCAGACGGTGTTCTACCACAGAAGCTTGCTGGGTCAGTCACACACTCTCCACCTAACTTACCTCACAGGGCTACTGCTCGGTAGAGGAGAGAACAGTACAACCTGCTTTGGGTCCCCACTGTGGGGAAAGGTAGTCTCCACACAACAAGGAGGAATATAAAAAAGGACACAAACAGCATTCTCACTCAGGGGGCTATGGAGGTAGCAAAGATCTGAGTTCTTTGGGTCAGACCCCCTTTACGGTTACTGTGATTTAACACATATTAAGTCCCAGTGTTGTGCTGGGTGCCCAGTGGTTCTTGCCCAGGAGATGGGACAAAGGGGAAGAGCAAGGAAAGGATTTTATATCGGAGAAGCAAAGTTGGAAGTAGATTTGGGGGGGGGGGGGAGATAAATCTATGCAGAGCTATTGCAATTAATTATGCACCATGGTGAAGTATATTTTGTGCCAAGAAAAGCTGAATTCTGCAGCCTGTATAAATTATGCAAATGGAACACATTTGAATATATTTACTAATTTTTGTATAATTTATTTTTCATCTTCCAGTCATAACTGCAGAGGGGCAAAGAGCAATGCTTTGCCCAGACCTGCCCTCTTGGAATGCTATTCAGACCCCCACCCTCCTGCACACATCTGAGCTCTAGATTTAATCTAGTTTTGGGATTCTGGAGCTGGTGGAGAGAAGTCGCCTTTTTCCTGTTGCCTTTAGCAACAACATCTCAGGTTTTAGTGGGCAGAAGGTTGCAAATACATTTCACCAATTTCTCACTTTTATATATCTCACCCTTTCTTGAAGGAATTAAGGGCAACATACATGAAAGGAGTGCTCTCATTTTCCTGTGTTCACAACAAGCCTGTGAGGTAGGCCGAGAGAGAACAACTAGCCCAAACTCAAGCAGCTGAGCCTATCCAAATTTCAAAGCATAGCATCAGACTGGCTGATTTCAAAGCAGAGGCAGCAAGGTTCACAGGTTCCAAGGTATTTTAAGAGGCTGTGGATATATCCGTATTACACACATAAGTAATTTAGCTGTCACTCCTGTCCCCCCAAAGAATCTGGGAATTGTAGTTCTGCGAAGAGGTAATGGTTTCCTTACAGAGAATTGTCAGTACCTCACCAAACTACCATTCCCAGAGTTCTCTGAAGGAAAACGCATGACCCACATGTCCAATGCTGGTTTCTGCAGTAGGACATGTTTATAAACTGACTGTATCAGTTTTTATATTGAATAATTGCAGTTTTTGTTTATTTATTTCAGGCCTTGACAAATTTTCTTTGGCTATAGGATCTAGCCCAAAAATTTAGCCACCAGACGTATGACCATAATTTCTAATTACTGCTACCCAGGGCTCATTTCGAGGGGGAATGCGCCGGAACGCAGTTCCAGCAGTTCCCCAAAGAGGTCACATGTCAGGTGGCCCCGCCTACTTGACTCTCGGCCATTTTGGGCCCGTTTTGGCCTGGATTGGGGCTGAAAAGGCCTGGATTGGGCCTCTGACGGCTGGTGGATCACTCTCCCACTGAGCAGCGGTCCGATCCTGACCATGTTGGGCCCCTTTTCGGCCATTTTCAGCCCCCTTTTGCCATTTTAGGCCCAATTTCAGCCCTGAATGGCCAGGATTGGGTCCAAAAGAGCCAGGATAGGTGATGGCAGGGGGTGTGGCATATGCAAATCAGTCATGCTAACGACACACTTCTGGTGATGGCAAGGGGCATGGCATAGGCTAATGAGTTCCTCCAGCTCTTTTTCTAGGAAATGACCACTGCTGCTACCACAAGACTTACTTCTAAGCACTTTCTCATACTATTATTCAACTTACATGAAGCATGGGAGCACGCCTGTCACCAGGCATGATGACCTCACTTCCGGAAGTGCTGGCATCGTGCCTGCGGGAAGTGTGCCTGCTGCACACTGGCCTGGAAGGTTCGTTGCCTCTCAGGCCTGTTCCCCAGGCCTCCCCCCCCAACACACACACACAGGTCAGGTAAACAGCAGTGAGGGGCAGAGCGTGGGAGTGAGGGATCCCTCATGCCCACCGGGGGACCTGGCAGCCCTACCCAAAGGCAAAAATGGGACGTCAAATACCAAGAAATAAGAATTGTCCCTGATAAACAGGGATCATTGAGATGTATGTAGGTAGGACATTCACAGTGATTATTTCGTATGCATTACGATTGCCAGACAGCCCTACTCACACGTAGCCTTCCTTAAGCAACACCAGTCTTCTGCCCTTAGGTCAGCAACAGGAAGTGGCAGGGGGGATGGATCCTATGACTCCCTTCCCCAAATTTAACTCCAACAGAGAAAGTTTTCCTTCAACAAAGAAAGACTTTTCCCCATCAGGATCCAGCCCAAGGTGATAATAATTATTTTTAATTTAAATATTCTTGGTTGCAGTCAAAAATATGTAATACTAGCTTGATACCTGTGCTTCACTATGGTATTTAACTACTTTCAATCCAGTTATAATATTTATGGGTATGTAACATTTTTTGGTTTGTGGGGGTTTTTTTAGTTGGTTTTGTAGTATAATAGCATAGTACCGGAGCTTCATAAAGGTGTTTGAATAAAGAAATTCAACAAAGACAAGTGCACAGTATTACATCTGGGCCACAAAAATGAGAAGCACAAATACCAGATGGGGGATACACTTCTGGGCAGTAGTATATGTGAAAGGGATCTTGGGGTAAGAGTGGACTGTAAACTGAATATGAGCAGTCAGTGTGATGCGGTGGCAAAAAAGGCTGATTCAATCCTGGGTTGTATCAAAGGGGCCATAGCATCGAAATCGCAGGAGGTCATAGCCCCTCTCTATACTGCCTTGGTCAGGCCACACCTGGAGTATTGTGTGCAGTTCTGGAGGCCTCACTTCAAAAAGGATGTGGACAAAATCGAGAGGGTCCAGAGGAGAGTGACAAGAATGGTCAGGGGTCTGGAGACTGAGCCCTACGAGGAAAGGCTGAGGGGCTTGGGAATGTTTAGTTTGGAGAAGGTTGAGGGGGGACATGATTGCTCTATTTGAAAGGCTGTCATTTGGAGGAGGGCAAAGAGCTGTTCCAGTTGGCAGCAGAGGGTGGGACGCGAAGCAATGCACAAAGGTACCGTCTGGATAGTAGGAAAAACTTTTTCACGGTCAGAGTAGTTCAAAAGTGGAATCAGCTGCCTAGGGAGGTGGTGAGCTCCCCCTCACTGGCAGTTTTCAAGAACAGGCTGGATGAATACTTGTCAGAGATGCTTTAGGCTGATCCTGCACTGGGCAGGGGGTTGGACTAGATGGTCTGTATGGCCCCTTCCAACTCTATGATTCTATGAAAGTGAAGCATGTTGATGCCGAAAACTGATGAAGTGAATTTCAAAATGTAACATTTATTGAAGTGATTTTTAAAAGGAAAAGATTGTAGTGCAATAAATAAAGTGAAAAATACGTACAACCGGTTTTTTCCTACTGAAAGACCTCTTTGTAGACCATATTGGTGGTTTTCCCCTCAGGTCCTAGGATCACCAGGCCACTGGGTGAGCTCACTCTGGAGCAGGCCATGTACAACTACCCATGTGAGAAGCAGTCCTCCCTCAGGTCAATTCCTGTCACCTTCAGTGTCTGTCCCTGGTACTTGCTGATCGTCATAGCAAAACAGATCTTGAGGGGGAACTGCAGTCTCTTGAATTCAAAGAGGTTATCTGATGGTATGCGTGGTATGAACACCGACTCCCTCTCCCCCACCCCCCAGCACTGCCAGTAAACAATGTGGACATTCCTGGGGAAGGCTTTCACTCCCAGTCTGGTGCCATTGCAGAGTTTGGGTGGGTTGAGGTTCCAGAACAGCATCACTGGAGCCCCCACTTTGAGGAGAAGCTTGTGGGCTGGGAAGCCAGGAGGGCTGAGCGTGCTGAGGAACTCCACAGGGTAGTGGACCATGTCATCCATTTGCACCACTGAGTCCACAGATCTGTACTCCATTTCTGCCTCTTTGAGGGAATTAAGTTGTGTTTCATTAATGATGGCAGCCTTGTTGTTCTTGGGGGTCAGAATGGCATGCTTGCACAGCCAGTCCATGGACTGCTCCATGATAGTGACGATATCAGGGTATATTGTGGCTGTTGGGTCTGCCAGGGTCATCACTGCTGTGGCCAGGCCTGCAGGGATGTTCGCCTTTCCCTTGGACTCAGGATACGCTCCGTCCCCTATTTTTAGTAGGAGTTCAGAGAATTCTCCAGTGGACAGCTCACCTCTCAAGTGGACCCTCATGTTCTTTCGTACTGAGAGTTTCCTGATGTGGGGCCACAGATACGACGCCTTGACACACACGGTAACCTCGTCAGCTCAAGTTCCCCTTGGGACCGCTGGCAGAGTCTGCCAGAAGTCTCCAGCCAGCAGCACAGTGACTCCCCCATCGCTCTCTTGTTGCCCTTGACATCTTTGAGGGTTATGCTCAGTGCCTCAAAACACCCCATGTGCGCATGGTGCTCTCATCCCAAACAATGAGTTCATGTGAGAGGTTCGCATCAAAATGGCCCCTAGAAAGGTCATGCACCATCTCCCCATGAACAGTTAAAAACTCAGTGGCCATACTGACTTTTATAATCCCTACTCAGGAGTCTTGTACCTTCAACTGTCTGGAGTTTCCTTTACCTGATTTTTACCTCAGAACACAGAGTTCCACAGCTGACCAATCAGACAGAAGGGGATGCAAGCAGGCAGGAGCCTGCCAGCCACACAAGAAAGCCAGGCCCACAGGGAGATGGGTGGCCCTAGTGAACTTTTAGAGGAAGACAGGGAGGTGCATTTGACCTCAGGACACATTCAATGACTCCCAATAGCAACTCCATACTGTTTAGAATGTTGGGGTGAGGACCAATCAGGCCACATATGCAAATGACCTTGAAAGGCTGGCCTAATCAGGGAAGAGTGGCCAAGCTGGCAGTGGGCAGGAGGGGCATGCAGTAGCCTGCCAGCCACACAGGGAAGCTGTATCCCTATGCAAAACACATTTTACCCCCTTTGGGGGCCAATTTCTTAAAATCTCCTCTTAGGTGGTGTTTACATCATGAAAGGAAAGTTCTCCCCAAGTTTCATGTTTCTAGGTCCAGGGGTTTGGGTTGAGTGTTGATGAGTCAGTCAGGACACTAGACAGACAGACAGACAGACAGACAGACAGACAGACAGACAGACAGACAGACAGACAGACAGACAGACAGACAGACAGACAGACAGACAAGAAAGAAAGAAAGAAAGAAAGAAAGAAAGAAAGAAAGAAAGAAAGAAAGAGAGAGAGAAAGAGAGAGAGAAAGAGAGAAAGAGAGAAAGAAAGAGAGAAAGAAAGAAAGAAAGAAAGAAACAAACAAACAAACAAACAAACAAACAAACAAACCACCACTTTTTCAAGAATATTCCTCTGAGGGATTACTGAGATCAGACACATATGTAATTCCCCTGAGGAAGGCTCCTGAAACAAGTATTTTTTAATGTTTTTGACTACACCAAATTGTTACATTAAAATTAACTTCTATTGCTTCTTCTTGGCTTTTCTTTTGTCGTTATCTTCTCTGGTATTTGATAAGGCTCCTCTTACCTTTGTAAGTTATGCAAACCTCCTCCTTATTCCTGAAAAGATTGGCCCACCAGGTTAACTTTATACATCTCCAGAGAATGGAACCTTGACCTGACTTCCTCAAAATAGCCAAGAAAGCAGGCTTGGCTACAGTCTCCGCATAAGGAGTGGAAAGCTGGAAGGATATGTATGCATTTGGGACTACTGCATATAACTCCAAGACAAGTCATGAAATCTGTAAGGGCTCTGTAAAAAGTGCAGGACTGAGACATGAGAGGTTTTTTTGCCAACTATTACAGTACTGCTGCTGTATTGGTATGAATACCCCAGTCTAGATGCAGCTGTTTGGATCCTGGTACCATGGTACACATGTGACTGGAGTACTGTGGAGTGAATCTGCAGTATGAAGGCGCTTGCTAACTGTACAAATGTATGAGGAGTGAAGTGCTCAGACTACTATATGGCTAGAACGAACCCTTTAATGGTTTAATCCAATGGTTTTGGCTACATGGAGTGGGACCGGGGTATCTGAAAGACGGCCTTCTCCCGTATGTTCTTGCCCAGGAATTAAGATCTACTGTCGTATCAGCTAAAGAAGCTCCCTAGGTGGGTGAACAATAGAGAGCCTTTTCAGCGGCAGTTCCCCAGTCACAGAACAGCATCCCCAGCGAGGTGCGTCTGGCCACCGTTCTTCAGGAGGCAGCTGAACACATTTTTCTTAGGACTGCTTTTAATTAACCTTTTCCTATGTTTATTGGCAGTCTTAAGCTGTGCTTTTAAACTTTGTTTTTATTCATTTTATGATTGTTATACTATTTATACTGTAATCTGCCTTGAGTTCCTGGAAGACAAAAAGACGGTGAAGAAATGTTTTAAATAGATTAATCCTATTATATAAAAAGCTAAGCGTATTCAAGACAACTCAGTTCCTACTCTGGTGTGCCTTCAGAGGGCGCTGCAGTGGAGGGAAGTCCTGATGAGGCAGCCAGACCTCCACAGAGCATGCCACGGCGGGAAGCCCAGGCCAGGATCAGGAGTGGAGCAGGTGGCAATGCCAGGCCCCACTTTACCCAGCGGAGATCAGGCACAGAGCAGGTGCAATGCCCACCCACCCTTTACCCAGCTGGGATCAGGCGGCAATATCCACCCCCACCATCACACAACTGGGATCAGAAGTGGAGCAGGTGGCAATGCTCATTCCCTCTTCACCCAGCTCAGATCAGGAACAAAGAAGGTGGCAATGCCTTCTTCCTCCTTCACCCGGCCGAGATCAGCAGCCGAGCAGGTGGCAATGCCCGCTCCCTCCTTCACCCAGCTGGGATCAAGCATGGAGCAGGTAGCAATGCCCACCCCACCCCCAAACAGCTGGGAGCAGGTGGCATCGCCTGACCCCTGCCTACAGCCAGCTGGGATCAGGAGCAGAGCAGGTAGCAATGCCCCCACCCTTCACTCGGCCAGGATCAGGCACAGAGGAGGTTGCCATGCCCGCCCCCCCCCCAACTTCATCCAGCCGGGATCAGTGACAGAGGAGTAGGCAATGCCCGCCTGCCCACCCTCCCCTTTCTAGAGCCTATTATATTTTTTCCACACAACGGGCTTTGTTGCTAGTAAATAATAAACCCTGTAAATCTGTCTCATGGGTGTTGCATTTGATGAGCATCTCTTCTTTGTTTTATAGAGTACTCCTCTGGCTGCCAGATATTTAGGAGATGCCCCCACCTCCACGGAATGGAAGGAAGTAATGTTGCCTTATCATGGGAGAGAGTGGTGTAGTGGTTAGAGTATCAGACAAGGATCTCATAGGTTCAGATTCCCGCTCTGTGTCACATTGGGCCAATCACACACTCTCAGCCTAGCCAACCTTACAGGGTGGTTGTGAGGATAAAATGGGGAAGGGAGAACTGTGTAAGCGGCCCTCAGCTCCTTGGATCATGAGTGGGCTAAAATGTGCTAAAATGATAGATAAAAAGTGGATCAGAACAAATCCAGAATCCTGTTTCCAGCCAGATGCCTCTAAGAATCTCACAAGCATGAATAGTGAAGAGTCCAGTAGCACCTTTAAGACCAACCAACTTTATTGCAGCATAAGCTTTCGAGAGCCACAGCTCTCTTGGTGGGGGGGAGGTTTCTTGACAAACGGCATTGCTGTACCCTCATAGCCTTGGGCAATCATGAAAAGGGAAGCCGCTGTTGAACGATGCACTGAGTTATTGTAACAATATTCTGCAAAACTTAAGAAGTCCGTCCAATTATCCTGTTGGTAACTGATATAGCAACGTAAGAACTGCTCCAACACTTGATTAACCCTTTCAGTCTTGGGATGATGGGTGGAGCTGATTCCCTGTTCAATCCCCGCCGCTTTCATTAGCTCCCACCAGCTCTCTTCGTCAGATGCATCTCTTCGTCAGAGATCTGCATGCATCTGACAAAGAGAGCTGTGGCTCTCAAAAGCTTATGCTGCAATAAAGTTGGTTAGTCTTAAAGATGCTACTGGACTCTTTACTATTTTGCAACTACAGACTAACACTGCTAACTCCTCTGGATCTACAAGCATGAATGTTATACAGATCTGTCCTATTGTTTGACAGCCAGCAAGGACCAGAGATTGGAGTGCTGGACTAGGTTCTGGGAGACCCCGGTTTGAAACTCCACTTCACTATAGAAGCATGCTGGGTGGCACCGCGCCAGTCCCACTCAGCTTAACACACCTCGCACGGTTGTTGTTGGATAAAATGGAGGAGATGTAAACTGCTTTGGGTGCCCCTTAGGGAGAACAGCAGGATATCAATACCTGAATGAATAAAAGGATTCGGTTTCGTTTTCTCAGCCATGCCGGACGCTCCTCTCGGCTGGTCCGGGAGGAAACGACCAGGCACCCTGACCGGGCGGCTGATCCGCAAGGATTAGCCCCCAGGACTCCCAGGGAGGGAGCCAGGGTCCGGGACGCGGCGGGAAGAACTCCCCGAAATCAATGCGGGGGGGGAATTGCCCGTTTGTCCCTATGGAGGCCGGCAGATGTGTGCGGCGCCTCGAGTGCCGCCGGGCAACGAGAAACGGCAAGTAAAAGAAACAGGCGGAAGCCTGTAAACAAGCGAATCCCTTCTGTTCTACAAGCGTTTGTGAAGGAGAGGTTGATCTGAAGAAGACTCGCTCTTCCCCTTCGTTGAGTTCCAGAATTTTGTTGCCCCCCCAACCCCAAATGGCAGCAAAGAAGCAAAGTCCCGCTCTCGGTAAGTCAATCTCGGCTACCTTGAAGGGGGAGTCGCTCGAAGAGTTGGTGCACAGGGCGGTGGTGGAAGCTATAAAACCCTTTGTTGACAAGCTGAACGAAACTGATCAAAGGGTGGGCTTAATTGAAAGCGAGGTGAAAACCATTAAGGCAGCAGCGGGGGGGGGGGCAGAGAAGTCTGCTCTGGAAAGTGCGTCACTTGTGAAGGCTACAAAAAAGGAGCTGAAGTTGGTGGAGAACCAGCTGATCGGGCTACAGGTGGAACGAACGCAGACAATTTTGCGTCTCCAAAACGTGAAAGAGGAGGAAAATGAGGATCTGTGGGATTTGGTCTCGGAACTACTGGCGACACCCGCGAGGACGACTAAAGAAGAGGTTAAAAGCGCCATTTTGGAGGTCCGTCGGGCTTCTTCAAAATATGCAACAAAGCGACAGTTGCCTCGTGAGATCATTATTGACTTTTCATCTAAAAAGATTCGGGACACCATCCTATATAACTCATACAATGCGGATTTGGACTTTATGGGTTTGAAAGTCAAGATTTTGAAGGACGTTCCATTTCTAGTCCGGAAACGGCGTTTTAAATATAAAAAGTTTGCAGCTCTTCTGAGGGACCATGGAATAAAGTACAAATGGTTATTCCCGGAAGGAATATGGTTCAGATATAAAGATCCGGCCTATAAGATATTATCAGAAGATCAACTAAAGGATTTTGAGAATAAAAACCCAGAACTCTGCTGCACCAAGAAAGAAGAAAAGGAGGAGCCGGAGGGGGGGGAGGAGGAGGAGAGCATCGCAACAGCAGTTGCACAGAGAGAATTGCGTTCGGGACCTAGAAGGGGGAGGAAAGTTTAATCAGATTTTGAAATGTTTATTCTCTGTATGATTAACCACTCCATCATTATTCTATGGAGCTATTTTTGTATTATGACAGTATGAAGGGAAACATTGAAGTGTAGTGTTTAGTGTTTGTAGTTCATCCCCCCCTTTTCTTTTTCCACCCCCCTTTGTCCCTTCCCTCTCCCCTTTCCTTGTGATAGTCTGTAGTGTTTTGTAGTTATGAAAAATAAAAAAATTTATATAAAAAAAAAATACCTGAATGAATAAATGATGTCCCCTCTAGCACTCGAGTTGCCCTCTGACCCTGTGGAGGTTCTTTTTAGCTCTCCTCGCTAATACCACTGATTATTATTATTTATTGTTTCATATTTATATCCCGCCCTCCCTGCAAGTGGGCTCAGGGCAGCTAACAACATTTAAAAACAATTTAAAACATTTTGTATTGTGCAGCGGCAGCATCAGGAAGACTTACAATATTTTGCATGCATACTGTGGCGGACAGTTTTTCACAGGGCCGGGGGTTAAATTTCCTTCCCTCCCCCCAGGCCAGCGGAGGTCCAACCTTAGCCATGAGCCTGGCGGAACAACTCTGTCTTTGTCCTCCACAAATTCACCCAACCCACTTGCAAAGCCATTTTCACGGTGAACGATCACTTCATCTCGTGGCATCAAATCCCACAAGTTACTTATACGTTCTGAGAAGATGTCATTTCCAAGCCAGTTTCTAAGCCCACAGCCACCTCTCCACGCCCGTGAAGGGTTTGTCATCTTCCTCCTTCCGCATCCCGTCTTTGCTGTCTAGTAGAAAGGGAGCAAACTCAACAGGCTTCTGGTTCTTCAGCTGCTGGTGAGCAACATCCAGCTTGACGCCACAAGTTCTGCAGACTTCCTGTTCCCAGAGCAAACAGAAGGCCTTCTTCGTACACCAGACCTCTCCTGCTGAAGTGGCACACAACACAGCGGCACAGGTCATGAGCTTGTGCAAGGGCACGAAGGTTGGACCTCAGAGCTGAGGCCCTCCCTCTGCGCCAGGAAGCCATCAGTGCCTCATCAGCTCTCTCCCCCACCTGAGTCCCCTTCGGCGCCTGCTTGGGACACCCTAGAACTACTGCAGAGAGGGTTGTTGTTGCTTTTGAAAGCCAGACGCCTGATGACACACCAAACATGTTCTAGATCCTCGGCGAGATATGCATGGACTTCCCAACTGCCTTGGCCACCGAGGACATGGCTGGGATCCCACTTGCCAAAATGGAGCTGCCAACATGCTACGTCACTCCATGTTCAATGTACAGGGTGAGAGCAGTAAAGTGGATACTTCTCTGATGAGTAAAAGGGAAAAGACAGCGAAATGCCAACGACACCGGCCAAGTGTGCACTGCTCATCTTGGCCATGGACCACCACCAAATGATGCAATTTGTAAGGTGAAGAACTTGCTACCCACAAGGCCAGATGCAGCCCAGTAACTCTCAGGGCTCCTCCCTAGTACCCGAGCCTTAGAAATGCTACGGTTATCTGGTGATACTCTAGTCACCCTCTACACTATGCTGAAGAGCAGATCAAGATTGTCTGGGCTGTCCTGGTACTACTGCATACCTGCAACAACAACAACAACAACAACAAATCCTGGTAAAACTACTTAAGAAAACTTGTGTAATACTATGTTTTGTGATGTGGATCCGAGTAAAATTATTATTGCTGCATTCCCTCAGCATTGTCAGAGGTGCAACTCCTCCCCTGCAGTCTCATCTTCCTCGCAGCTGTATTTTAAAACCCCAGCACTATTAATTCTTTTCCTGGAGGTAATGGAGCAAATACAGTCAAATACTGAACAGGGAAGTGAAGCATTTATTACTCTAGTGTGCTAGCGCACTGATGTGTCTGCAGAGGGTGAACAGCAGCTTATGTACTCTGGTGCACATTTTTTGAAACAAACAAATGGAAGTGTAGGGAAAGAACCAAAAAAAAAATGTTGAAGGCAGTTTTAAAGCAGTTAACAATAGGGAGCAACAGGATTCTAATTAGTTCAAAATTGCCAGCAGCGCGAAGGGCAGCACTCTGCCACAGGTGCTCTTACGGTAAAAGGAACGCACTGCCTGTCCTTTTTTAAAGGACATCAGTGTGGACAAGGACAATATGTTATAACACTTCACAAACCAGAATTCTCGCAGATGGGCTTACCATAGCACTGACACCATAGTGTGTGCCAGGGAGTCTCACTTCAGATACTGACCAGGTGCACATCTAATTCCTACAGAGGAAGAATGGACACGTGCCTTCCCCATTCCCCACGTAACAGGATGAGGGCACCTCTACATGGAGACCCATTGGTGTGTATTGGCACAACCTCCTTCCCGACTACCCTGGAGGAAGGGAAATAGCGTGAACTGGGTCTGTGTGCATACAGTAGCATTGACAGCTCCTATCACATTAGACATGTGGGAAGGGGAGGGGGGATGCGCACCTGCACATTCACCATGGAAACTGGATCATTGCCTGTGAGCATCTGAGCTGGGCCAAAGAGCACCGGGAGGCCTCTTCAAACAGATCTCACACACACAAAGCCTCAATCCAGTTTTTTCTCTAATCCTTGGAGTCCTTTGGGGGTTCTTTTCCCATCTGAAGGTAGTGTAGAGAAATGCTTTTATTTGTAGGTTTGGGCTGTTCTTCAAACCTGTAGTTTAAAAAAGTGTTTCCTCCTCTTAGCTGACAGGAGAGCAGGAAGCCAAACGCTTTTTAAGCCACACCCAGCCGTGCAGACACCCCTCCTGGCTGGCCAGAAGATTTTCTCCTAATAGCTTACCATTGCAAGGATGGGGGAGATTGGAGGACTGGAATGCCCGAGTGGATTCTTCCTGAAACTTCCAGGAAAAGCCTCCCTGACCTACCCCTTTGACCCACCCAGGGGGCTGGCACAGGGAGGAGGGTCTCTTTGGCTGAGCTGAGCTGGAAACTGACGGAGCTGAGAGCTGGCTCCTCGCAAGAGGTGGCCATTGGTCATGGGGAGGCCTAAGCCAGGACCGGAAGGTATGAGGAGTTCTCAGTAAGCTGGAACTTTCTAAGACAGACAGACAGCCTTAACTGAAGATATACAAACAGAGGGACAGAGGAACTGTGTTTTTACCCATTTCTTTTGCAATCTCTTGCTTGCCTGGGTGCTATGCTTAAAAGCATGTGTGAACATTTTTTCCCCTTTTTAAATAAACACTTTCTGAATTCTTAATTGCTGGTAGCTGTTCTCCATACCACACAGAACTCCACTGCTCAACCACACAATTTAAACAGGTGCCACAGGAAGGCGGTGGTCTGTTGGCTGTTTGTTGTTCCCCAAGTGCTGCACAAGTACAGCAACCAGGCACTGGGTAGCAGGAGACTGAGCACGAGAGTGGCAAGCCTGCGCAGGGTGGCAGGGAGTCGTAGTCCTCCTCGTGAGCAGTTCCCACAAAGGCCAAATGGTGGCAGCAGGTACAAGAGAGAAGGAGCAAAACTCCCTCTGAGGGTTGAGGGGGCACCAAGCGGGTGGCAGTGCCAGGAGGAGACATGGACTGCTCCTAGTGAAGTCGAGACACCCCAGAGGGCAAGAAGGCGTGGTGCTCACAGCTCAGTGGGGCTGTTCCACCACAGAGGGTGATTGCCACGTTCTCCTAAGTGGGAGGGGCCGACAGATGAGCATCCAAGGAGCCTCCAGAAAGCCACCCCCGCCCAAAAAGATGGATTGTCCGGAAGAAGCCCCCAACATCTTGGCCATGGGCTGCTAGTTCACAGGCTGCCACACACGTGGACTTTCCAAGATTCTTTCCTGCTTATCCTAATTATAATCGTTGCCTTTTAAAAAAAGAACTCATTTATTGTTGAAAGGTGGGTTCCATAGCAATTGTATTTTTTTATTGTTGTCCATTCTTTGGGTTAGTCCAAGTCATATTTTAGACATCCACCTTTTCACTGCAAGCTACCCCAGGCTGCCTCCCCCTCCCCTTGCTGCACAAAGCTTCCAGTCCAGGGGAGAGTCCCCTGCATTCTCCCTCCCCTCCCACTCCCCACCTTGGGGCCACTGCAGTGGCTGAGGCTGCCTGCCTGTTCATCCAACGGGCTGAGTCAGCAGAAGGTGCTCAGGGGAAAGACTCGTCAAAGCATCTGGACAGGAGGGAAACGAGAAAAAGTAAATGAAGTGTGTGCGAGAGAGACAGCAAGGGAGCCAGCTCAGTGACGGAAAGCACATTTAGCAGCACCAAAAGATCAGGGCTCTTGAGGCTTTTCTCCAGTTTTGAGAAAATGGAGAGGGGAGGAGAGCGGAGAGCCACAGTGCCCTGTTCTTCAACGGGAAGCTGGGAGGAAGGGGATTTGCATTTAAAAGGGGAAAGGGTTAGACTCTTATGGTGCCATGGTGCCAGCAACGCCAGAACTTCCCATGGCTGCTTTTTGCCTTTTAACCAATGGTGGGAAATCCTAATAATGAATATTCCAGGTCACACCCAATTTGGTTCTGACTGTTAGGGAAACAATGGCTTCGTAGCACTGTCCCTCCTCCCAGATTTCAGCCAAAGTGAGACATTTCTATTTGTTCTGATTTTAAGGGACGAATGTGAGTGACACACACCCTGCACTGAATGGGTTGTTGTTGAGTAGTGGGTGCTGCTGCTGGCCTCTACATTTCAGAACAGGTTGGAGGATGTGGTGCTTCTGTACTGGACAGGGCTGTAGCCAGGGAGGGGCCAGAGCACACATCGCCCTGCCTGCTGCAGCACTTTTTGGCCCTAACTTTACAGAATCCAGGCTTTTAATCTGTGACATGGCAGATTTCAGGCAAAGAACAAAAACTGCCTTTTGGGAAAACCTGTGGCTAAAAACATCCTCTTACTAGTATAACTCCAAGCATGGTAAGCTGCTGAAAGAGGGCAATGAGTTGATTTAAAGCTGTAATGGATAATTTCTTTACACCAAGCCCTGGATTTCCAATGGGTTATGATGTCACTGTTTAACCAATGGAGATTAGCTAGGGAGGGCTTGGCCCCACTGGGAAATGTTGCTGCCCCTTAGCTAGGAAGGTTGGCTACACCCTTTGTAGGCTAAGTGTGATTGAAGAGTAGCCTCTTCATACTTTGCCTTCAGCCAGCGGCAGGGTCAGAATGGGTTGGCGTTAGTGGTGTGTCAGTATTAGTAACATCACTGGCAATATCCACTAGGTGCTGGTGTCAGATGCATGAAATCCCATTTCAGTTGGCACTCCAACCTGCAGAAGCCTTAATAGCTAGGGAAAGGATCGTGTTTCACCCAGCAAAAACACCAGAAGCAATGTCATGACACTGATCCCACTTCCGGACGTCCGAGCTGGCCAGCCACTCCCAGACAGTGCGGCAGAGCCTCAGGAGGCCGGGTGGGTGGGCTGGCCATTCCTGCCAGTGCCATGCAGGAGGCTGAGCACCCAGGAGGGCTGGCCACTTCCCCAGTCACTCCCCCAGGCTGATGGTGGCGCTCAGGAGGTTGGGCAGCTGGGCTGGGCAGGCAAGCTGCCTGGAAGCAGGGAGGACGGGGAGGGGGAGGAGGCAGCACCAGGTATCCGTTACTTGGAGAATGTTTCCCCTGGACAATCCACAAAAATACCAGACCGTCTGGGTGAATACCGGACATCCGGCAACCCTAGTTGCAAGACGTCATAGTAAAGGAAGAGTGTTTAGGCTCCCCTTACCCCTATACCTCTCCTTCCCCTGCTTAGTAAATGATTGATGCAGGCTCACATTGAAAAAGATAGATCTGCTGTCCTCAGACTCAATTTGGCCAAAAGCAGGCCTAGGCTTGTGCTGTGACTTTGCTGTGGCTATTGGCAAAGGAACTCTGCACATGCTTAGAAACACTGTTGTTTCTTTGCATGCTTCAGGACTGTATCTGAAAACAAGGTGACACATATGATACATTCATAAAAATATTCTTTATTAATACAATCACTTGCTTTGCCAAAGACAGATAAGTGCAGCTGAGCTACTGGAGCAAATTCTGTGCTGCCGAGTTTCGTCTTGGATTTTATTACTATTTTAATCAGAGGTTTTATTAGCAGTAGTACTTCCGCTGAGCCATCATCATAAGTGATGCTTTGCAGAGAAATGCAAGAAAAACAAAGAGCAAACAGATCCCCAGACTGAGGACCCTGCAGTTCAAATAAAGATTGTTCTTATACTACATTTTAGAGATCAGCTAAACTCTTCTTTGTTCACTCAGTTCTGAATTAGTATCTAAGCACTGAGACTGATCTATTTCTTTCTGCTATTTGCTTAATATATTTTTGAAACTGGCGTGTTTATCTTATAATTACTAATACTTATTTTGTTCTCTGATTTGATTTTCTTACCCTTTTTAAAAACAATATATATAATTGTTTGCTGTCTCTTTTTTTCTAAATTTTGTTCCAGCATTGAAGAGCTTGAAACATCTTGGGCAGATCATCTAACAACACTTTCACCTCTGTACTTTATTAATGACTTATTTATTTGCTCTACTGCAAGGCTGGCCACCTTTTGATTCAGTCAATTAAGGATATTTTGCCATGGAGCCAGGCCAGGAAAGGGAGAGCGGTTGTATCAGGTTGCAGTAACAGATTCACTGTCAGCCTCAAGCCCCAGTTTTAAACATTGTTTACTGTTTGGGCAGATAGGCCAGTCCTCCAGTTACCTTGCTAGGACCAATCTAAGACCAATCTGTGTATGATGCTACAGTTTTATCCCCACCCACCCCCACCCCCGGTGTGTGTATGTCAGGACTGACATGCCATGGCACTGAAGATGGTTTCATTAATTCCTACCTGTTTCCCTGATTGAACCGTACCCTCTAGTTCTCCAGTTGCTTTACACCTTGTTGCGTCTCTCTCTTACTCCCTCCCACCATACAAGTTGGTGGAAGAGAGACTCAAGAATTAGCTGGGATTTCTCCTTGCACCTGGAAAAGGAATAGAGTCACTAGAGTTGTCAGGTGCAGGTTGGGAAATTCCTGGAGATTTGAGGGGTGGAGCCAAGAGAAGGCATGGTTTGAGGAGGGAAGGGACCTCAGTAGCCATAGAGTTCACCCTCCAAAGCATCCATTTTCTCAAGAGCAACTGATCTCTGTGGCTTGGATATCAGTTGCTGTAATTCCAGGAGGTCAGCAGCCACCACCTGAAGGCCGGCAGTTCTGAGAGCTGCTTACATGTCATATGTGGAAAAATTTGGCAGGATGAATTTTCCTGCCAGGAAAATTCCTACAGTAGATGAAAATCAGGGGGACTTCAAATCCCTACTGTGCCATGGAAGCTTGGAACACACTATGCCTTGGAAAGGTCACCCTCTCTCAGCCTAATCTACTTCACAAGGTTGTTTGTTTGTTTTACTGCATTTATATTCCATTCTCCTCATGACCAGGCTCAGAGTGGCTCACATCTATATGTATATAAAGTCAAGTGTCCTGACTGACTCATCAATGCCCAGCCCTACCCTCTGGACCGAGAAACATGAAGTTTGGGGAGAGCATTCCTTCCATGATGTAAACACCAACAAAGAAGGGATTTTAAGAAATTTGCCCCCTAAGGGGGTAAAAAGGGTCAAATGTGTTTTCCCAAAGGGATACAGCTTCTCTGTGTGGCTGGCAGGCTGCTGCTTGCTTGCGCCCCTGCCCACTGCCAGCTCAGCCATTCTTCCCTGATTGGACCAACCTTTCAAGGACATTTGCATATGTGGGCTGATTGGGGCTCACAACATTTCACACTTCACCCCCTCCCCCCAGAGACAGTTGGAACACAGAGGTCATTTGCATATGTGGCCTGATTGGTCCTCACCCCCCACATTCTAAACAGTATGCAATTGCTATTGGGAATCATTGAATGTGTCCTGAGGTCAAATGCACCCCCCAGTCTTTCCCTAAAAGTTCACTAGGGTTGCTAACTCAAAAAAAACACCCCACAAACCCAAAAATGTTACATACTCGTACGTATTATAACTGGATTTAAAGTAGTTAAATACCATAGCAAAGCATGGGTTATCAAGCTAGTCAGAGTATAAAAACAAGCTAGCAAAGTAGATAAAACAATTTCAGTTCTTAAAACTCAATGAAATTCATATTGCATAGTCCCTCAACAACTAAAACCCATGGGGTAGGTGGTGAGGTGTTAGATGTTATAAAGACACAGGGGACAATGCCGGTTAAAGGGGAGGAGTCCATTCACCTCAACCACCATGTTAGGGCTGCCATTTCCCTGCCCTGGGAGGGGGATCCCCTGCTCCCACCTCCTCCCCCCGACCCCACTTACCTGGCTAACAGGGAGGCCCCCTTGGGGCACCCCCCCCCAGTGACACGTCGCGCCCCTGCGCCCTGCTGCAGCATGCCCCGCGCCCCGCAATGGGCCCATTTTGAGTCGAATTGGGGCTACAGAGGGGGGATTCCAGGAAGTGATGTCATCACACACGCCAGGAGTGCCCCGCCACAGTGTGCGCACGCGAGGAGAGAAATGAAGGAGTGCGGAGGGTGAGTACAAGGGGTCCGAGGGACTCAAGGGACCTGGCAACCCTACACCATATGCATGTTGTGAGGATAAAATAGAGAAGAAGAAAAGGATGTTGTAAGTGTGTCACTTTGGGTGCCTAGTGGGGAGTATAAATAACATTGGCATGAATGCATGGCATAAAAAACAACCCCCTCCAGGTGGGGCCTGGGGATCTCCTGGGATCACAACGGATCTTCAGACTACAGATATCCGCTCCCCTTGAGAAAACAGAGGGTGGATTCTATGCCATTGGACCCCGCTGAGGTCTCTCCCATCCCCAAACCCCACCTTTCCAGGCTCCACCAGAGATCTCCCAAGAATTCCTCAGTCCAGAACTGGCAACCCTAATAACAAAAACATGGCCCAGAGGCCCAAACCTTCCCTTGACATCGCCTCCAAACTCCGGCATTCAGAGGTTTACTCCCTCCGGCCGCGGAGGCTTCCTTCAGCCTCTCCTCCCTGACACCTTTTAAAGCCACCTGTGCTCACTGGCTCCACTGTGGCCCCTGGCAGTGAATTTCAGCCACACACTCACTTAGCAGGCCAAACGCTTCCTGCGGGCATGGACCTGTGCAGTGGCAGGAAAGGCTTCATGTGCTTCAATGTGCTGTTAAAAGGAAGCTGAGGGGGATATGACACCCCCTTGAGAGAGACCCCTGCTCTTGTGCAGGTCGAGGAGAAGCTGAGCTCGGCACCGCTCCCTTTCTGCCCAGTTTATCACCTGCGATCTGCCTCCACATGGAGCTG
The DNA here is from genome assembly GCF_028583425.1 of Eublepharis macularius. Classification (NCBI taxonomy): domain Eukaryota; kingdom Metazoa; phylum Chordata; class Lepidosauria; order Squamata; family Eublepharidae; genus Eublepharis; species Eublepharis macularius. The sequence continues at coordinate 8,236,247 of NC_072793.1, forward strand.
TTTGCCTGTCCTCAAGATTTCTCTGGGCTGGGGGTTCCTGCAGAAGCCTGCGATGTGAGTCCGCCTGTCCTCCATTCCATGCTGGGGGGACTACAGATACTTTTGCAGCATGGTGCTGGTGGCCCTTGGACCTGCCTTGGCACAACATTAATGGAAGTCATCCAAGCAAGGAGGAGGCAGCAGAAATTAACCTTTACGGGGTTTTTAAAAATCTGTCTAAAAGCCTTTGGCCATTTTTGCCATCTTCCACTTAAATTAAAAGAAAAAAAAAGACAATCTGTCCTGCATTGTGAAGTGGAAAGAAAGCGAGAGAGCAATCAAAAGCTGCTGGTGGGATTTTTTCCCCCAACAGCTGTGTTTTAAGGCTTTAATGTTCAAGGCTAAGCTAGATGTGATGCTTATGGAAATGTAGGCTCCAGGGCTCATTCAAAGACAATACGCTTCTATGAATTATGACATGGAGGAACAGCTCTAAGTAGGAGCAGAGCATGGGGAGGGGGGCAGAATGTCCTTCTGTCCAGCTTGTGTTTCCCAGAAGCACTCTGGGCAATGAAGTCCCTCAGGAACTGGCTTGAGCCAGCAAGAGAGAGAGAGAGAGAGAGAGAGAGAGAGAGAGAGCAGCAACAAGGGGATGGAACTGAGTGAATGAAAAGAAGGACCAGGTGCGATTCTGCCACGGGGGAGGCAGGCCTGTGGAGCAGTAGCCTTTTCCTCCAAGAAAATGCGACTCCACATTCACACATCCACCCACCCAGGCAAAGCCCCAGGAAGCCTGTGTGCAAAGAGATGCAGCCAAACATTTCAGCAGGGAGCAGCAGCCCGCTGGGAAATCCAGGGAAGGGAACCGTATCTGATATGCAACCCGGGCAAAGGCTTTTCCGCAGCACATTGTGCACGCAAGCCAGGCGCCTGCATGAGGCTGCAAGGGGAATCCAGAGAGAAGCATAAATATAGCTCAGAGCCAGCTTTTCCTAATCAAATCCATTAAATCATCCCAACCGCCTTGTAAGAACTGAGCCAAGCAGCAAGAACAAAGAGCCACGGGAACATTCTACCCGCTCACCAGCCCTCCTTGTAGCACAAGTTTACAGTCCACCCGAAGCAGAACTCTCAAGAACCAACTCTGCCAATCAGGTATTATATTGGGCATTTTGGAACCTAAGAGAGATTTCACACTCACTGCTCAAAACGGTCCAGTCTCTCTCTCTGCTGCTGCTGTTGAGCGGTGTGCGTAAAAGGCAGGGATGCGGCTTTAAATGTGCTTGTATCAGATCTTTAAATCGATTTATCACTGTGCAGGAGGGAAGATTTACAGCTGCATTTCAACCTTTCAGCAATTTTTGTGCCACCTGTGAACACATGCACGCTACCAGAAGCATATTTGTAAGTTCTGCCCACCTTTCCCCCCCATAGATTGGCATGCATTTGAGAATTGCTTCCTCCATCCATTTTTAACTTCCCTGTATGGAAGCATGTGGGGAGTCCTGTTAGTTTCATTGATGAAGACTTCCTTCCCTGCACTCTCAAGTGATAATAAAAATTCTTTAGAATATATGCGTGATTTTGGCCTAAACGCAACTAAAATAAGCCAATCACAGCAGAGGTTGAACCTCAATAGCAAAATCACCACAAACACAAACTGGTTGGAGTTTATGCGTGGGTCATCTGTCTGTCAATGTTCACCTTTATAAAATATTAAAGATTTTTAAAATCGAAATGCTGTGATCAAGATAAATGATTCACATCAACACCATATTGCTGTGCATATTTCCTTGGGGATAAGCCCAGTGGGACTTACTTCTGAGTAAATATGCATAGGATTCAGCTGCATAGCTGTAATCCTGAACACAATCACTAGGAAGTAAGCCCCACTGCACTCAGCAGGACTGCCAAATAAACATGTTGTGGACCGAGCGGGAAGAAAATATTAGATCTTCTCCATGTCAGAAAGCCAAGTATTACACAGCTGGCTCCAAGGGAGGTGGGAAGAGGGCAAGAGACCCTTAACCAAGGAAGGAGGAGTAAGCCAACTATTAACACCGACTCTCCGGAATCCTATGGGACACGGTATTGCATTTCACTAGGTCCAGCCTCTCTCCCCTCGCTAGATCCTGCCCTTCCAGAATCCTTTACGACTGCTTGGCATAGTTCCTGAAAACTCTGGAAGCAGGTGGGGTTGCCAATTGCCTGGAGGAAAAAATGTCCTTTTAACAGAGACTTAATGGGATGTTATTTACATGGCATGAATGCACGCCACCCCATCCCATTTCCACACATTAAGCTTCTATGAAAGGGACATTTTCCTCCAGCCTTGTTGGAAACCATAGCTACAGCAAAAATAGGCCTTGCTTGCTGATCTTCCAGGGTGCTTCCTGAGAAGTAAGAAGGCTGGTTTTCCCATGTACCCCCCAAAATGTAGGGATGGAGTTAACTGATCTTGGTAGACCTCTTGCTTATTCTTGGGCCTCAGAAAATATCCAACCAAGCTGCTGTGGTGGAGGTGGGAAGTGCCGTCTGCCATTGCCTGCCTCTGCGACCTTGGTCTTCTTGGGAGATCTCCCATCCAATTACTAATCAAGACCAACCCTGCTTAGCTTCCGATATCTGAGGAGATAGTTCAAAAGTGGGATCAGCTGCCTGGGGAGGTGGTGAGCTCCCCCTCACTGGCAGTTTTCAAGAGGAGGCTGGATGAATACTTGTCAGAGATGCTTTAGGCTGATCCTGCACTGGGCAGGGGGTTGGACTAGATGGTCTGTATGGCCCCTTCCAACTCTATGATTCTATGAGATCAGGGCTATCCAGGTCAGGGAAAGCTCATTTCCAGCACTGACCATGTCTATACACAAGGTAAAGGTAAACCGCTTTAGGGTTTCCCCCTGTATTTCAGCATGCTAAGCCCCCTTATGCATAATTACTTCTGAGTAAAGAATCTGGATCTTCTGGGTGAAACAGCCAGCCTTTCAACCCCAGAGATACAATGACCCAGTGCGACCCTGTCTTATTTCCTCCATTCTGTATTTCCTGCCTTTGAGACTAAGACATGGTTGCCTCTGTTTTCCTGTATGCTGTGGTTACTTAGAGTGGCAGGGACCACTGGTTATGCAACCATGGCCTTGTGCATATGGTGCTATGGTGGTTCAGTAGCAAATGTGCTGGGGCACTGGGCCTCTATACCCCTCTGACCAAATCCCTTCTGCTAAAGAGCTGCTGGTCATCCCAGTAAGCAAAGATGTGTTGAAGCAATATGGAGCTGAGGTTTCTGACTGGGGCTCTGGGAAACATGCTTAATGCTCTTACAAGCTGCACAGTGTCTAATGTTCTGGTATAATGTTTCAGCTTTTCAGGTAAGAGGCTAAGAGCTCCTACTGATCCTTTTACATACACAGGGCTTGGATGTTGTTATTGACAAGTGTAATTAATTGGAGATGCATCTCAAGCTACTTGTGATAGAAAACAAGGGCAAGTTAATTAAACCCCCCTCTTAGAGTTAGTGGAAATTTGGAATGGTGGAATGTATGCTGATTAGCTGGGCAGCCCCATCAACGCTCAGCAGATTATGCTCACTTGGAGAAGAAAAGGAAGGATGCTGCTACACAAGGTTAACTTCAGCAATAACCTCCTGTTCCCAACTCCCATCACTACAGACAAGCCCCTCTAAAAACGTTCCCCAAACAATTCCATCCTTGCCAGGAAACTGACAAACCATGCCGCTTTGCTAAGGGTCACTTCACACTTCATGTGTAGCCAGCTTGGACACCCATTCCTGGAGTACACTGTAAACACGTGCAAGGTTCATAGGCTCTTCCCGTTTAAAGGCAGTATACCTCCGAATCCTTATTTATTTAGAAACATTCCCGTTTTCTCCCCAGTGAGGACCCAGTGCAGCTGACGCCATTGTTCTCCTCTCCTCTATTGTCTCCCAAAGCCCTGGGAGGCAGGCTAGGCTGAGTGCATGTGACTGGTCCAGCAAGCGCCCACGGCAGAGGTGAGAGGTGGACCCAGGTCTCTCGGATCCTAGTCTGACGCCCTTCATGACTACAGCATGCGCTCTTTCTAAATACTAGACACCTGGGATAAACACTGAAAAATCTGGAGCCCTCACACCCTGCTTGTAAGCTTCCCCGAGGCATCTGGCTAACCACGGATGAAAAAAGAAAATTCAACAGGAAGAACCTTTGATCCAATCCAGCAAGGATGCTTCTTAGATTTGTGTATATTTACGGACTTGCACCTCCCCTTCAGGTGTCATATATCTGCAACAGTACTGGATGCAACGCTGACGGGACGTGGCTACTGCATGAACTGTGACAGATCTAGATAGGATCCCAGATACTTGCATCTGGTGAAGGTATGAACTCGCAAAAGCTCCTCCCCTGGAAATCTAGTTGGTCTTTAAGAGGCAACTGGACCTGACTCTTGCTCTTCAAGGAAAAGAAGCATAAGCCCACTACCAGGTGGTGGGCTGGAGTGAGGAGCGAGCAAGTGCAGCCAGGTTCAAAGACATCCCTCCTTTGCACAAACTCTCCTCTGCCAGTTGCCCCATGTGTGCAGCTCGAACCTCCCTACTCACAAAAGGTCAGCTTTCTGAAGGAGAAGGGCTTCTGCACAGCAAGCAAGTACGAACAGCACTGAGCACTGGGAGATCAACTCACATAGACGGGGGTGGTTGGTGGCCAAGCAGGGAGAAGAGGCAGAAGGCAAGCGAGAGGTTTAAGGTGGAGGAGCCTCTGAAGCTGCTTGTGCTATAAAGGAATCCTCTCCCTCACTGAGTGGCCCTTGTCCCTTTCTTGCGTTGCTCCTCACCGTACATGCAAAGAGAGGCAGACAGCGCAACACCCTTGCTCTCTATGGATCCAGAGGAGTTAGCCACGTTAGTCTGTAGTTGCAAAATAGTAAAGAGTCCAGTAGCACCTTTAAGACTGACCAACTTTATTGTAGCATAAGCTTTCGAGAGCCACAGTTCTCTTTGTCAAAGGCATCTGACGAAGAGAACTGTGATTCTCGAAAGCTTATGCTCCCATAAAGTTAAAGGTGCAACTGGACTCTTTACTATCTTGCTCTCTATGCATCTGCTTTAGCAGCAGGTGCTTCTAAAGGGCACAAAAATGTTTGCCAAAGGACTCTCTTGCCACCTGAAAATGGTTTGACGTTGGCTCTTGGCCAGCCTAGAGTCTTTGTTCAGTGAGCACCTTTCTGTGGCACAGCTGCTTTCTGTTTGTGAATAGGAGCAGAGGGATGCCTGCACCTAATCGCTGTGAATAGGAACCAAGGAACCAAGACGCCTGCACCTAATCAGAGTCGAGCACTAGACCCACTTTCTTACTTGCTTCTCCAGCACTGAAATGGTACCTCTTGTCTGATCCCTGATTCAAAACCATCCCGAGGCACAGGGGGATGTATGTTCATTGCATATCATGAAGTCTCTTCGTTGCACATTTTGGACTTGACATGCAGCGCGCTTGCCAAAAATGTCAGCATCCTCCAATTGGCAGAAGACAACTTAAGTTACATTCCCTCAGCAGAATGGAGGGTATGAGACAAAGTTGCCAAGCCATGGACAGCCAGTTCGGTGTAGTGGTTAAGAGCATGGGACTCTAATCTGGAGAGCCAGGTTTGATTCCTCACTCTTCCACTTGAAGCCAGCTGGGTGACCTTGGGCTAGTCACGGCTCTCTGGAGCTCTCTCAGCCCCACCCACCTCACAGAGTGTTTTGTTGTGGGGATAATAATGACATACTTTGCAAACGGCTCTGAGTGGGCATTACGTTCTCCTGAAGGGCGGTATATATATCAATGATGACGATGACGACAGAGACAGGGTTCAATGCATGAATGCTGCTTAGAGGATTCAGTATTCAGACTGAACAGAACTTTTAAGTAAAGAATTTGGGGTGGGGGAGAAGTAAATCGTTAGAATCATGAGAGGGTTTCATGGAATGGGGAAAGGTTGCACCAAAATAGAAGCTTTGTGTAAAATTACAACACACAACAACTCCATCACTAACCTGACTTAAGTTTTTCATTCTTAAATGTGAATGTCACACCATGATACAAATCTGTCTTGGGACCCTCCTTTCACAGCCCCGGTTCCTGCTGAAGAATTTCCCCTTCGTGTGTGATCCTTTTGGTCACTGTTGACAGACAGAAAATCCCCCAGATGGGGTCTGGCTGCCTTGAGGGCCTGAACCCCTTCACATCTCCTGCAGGCGGGTGCTCCGCAAGGTACTCTGAAAAGACGTTCCGCAGTGGGGCTAACCACAACCGCCTCTTCTCTAGGCAGCACTCCCTGATCACACTGTGCAAAGTGCAAGAACTGGTACTTGGTGCATCCTGAGAACGTGTAGCAGCCAAGATCCTTGTGGCATCTTAAAGGCTAGCAAACTTTTATTTATTTATTTATTAGACTTATTAGACGCTCTCCCCACAATGCAGGTTCAGAGCGGATCACAACCCGATTAAAACACAATACAATATACAATAAATAACATATAGCTAAAAGCAATTTAGCACAGCACAATCTTTTGTGGGAGTGAGCCAAACTCCTCACATGCCCAAAGTGTCATCTTCAGTTGGTAGAGTGACAGAGACATATAATATAGAATTGCCAACCTCCAGGTGGTAGCTGGAGATCTCTCAGAATTACCAATGATCTCCAGGCCACATAGATCAGTTCCTCTGGAGAAAATGCCTGCTTTGGATGCTGGAGTGTATGGCATTATACCCTGCTAAAGACCTTCCCCTTCCCAAACCCTACCCTTTCCAGGTTCCAACCCCCAAATCTCAAGGAATTTCCCAGCCCGGAACTGGGAACCCTGGATTGTATGTAAAGGAGGAGGAGAAGAGGTATAACCTGGAGGCACCTGACCCAGCTATCTTGCTGAAGTTAAGCAGGCTTGGGTCCACACAGTGCCCATACTGGAGATCTCCTAACTTATGTATGCCATCATGAGTTCCTCAACGGAAAGGAGATGGGATAAACATGGGTACAAACAGGAGATGGTGGGATGCTGTTACGAAAGGAGGCCAGAAGGCCCAACAATCCAACAGTGTTACATTACGATACAGCGAAGAAGGGAAAAGAAAATCTATTCAAAAGAATAAAAGACGCAGTCAGAGTGGATGCAGGCCTCCCTCAGAGGCTGATAAACGGGCAAAGCAAGAGTAACAGTATACATAAGACTGTATGGAGGGCCAGTGCCTTTCTGAAGGGAACCATTCATTATTTATCTTAAAAACATATATGTGGCCTCTCCACCCCAAGGGACATTCGATGCATAAAAGCAAACTCAGCAGAAAAGAATACAAAACCCACATGAACAATAAAAACAGTGTTAAACGACAGAAATAAAAGCTTCACCTTTTTCAAAAACACCCTATTGGGTCAGGAATAATTAAAACAACACAATATAACACAACAAAGAGCTTTGCTACCAAATGAGTGGCTCAATAGAACAAATGTCTCAAAGACAAAGCAGTGCTAGGCAAACACTGAATAGGAGAGTTTCAAAAACGGGAAGCTGCCGCAGAGAAGACCCTGGGTCCGCAGTAAATCCCTGCATACATTCCAAAGGGAGCGACCCTCCTGTTCCTGTAGAGATACTTAGGTATTTTTTTTCTGACAGTTGTTCTGGTAGTTGCAACAAACTAACATAGTCATCCTACTGGAATATCAGAGTGAGGTTTTTTTAAAAAGTTTCTAAGCATTGAGCCTTCAACCACAGGCCATTTTCACATTGCTTACCGGCCACAGAACATTGTGCTGAGCTCCCGGAACAACAGCGTCTTCCTGGTGCGATTTTGCGCGAGAATGGCAGTGGCAGGTAAGCAGTGTGAAAACGGCCATAGTCTAGGTCCAGGCTTTGCTGACCAATTCGTTATGAAATCTTAGATCCAGAGGAACAGCTAAACAGGGCCAGGAGATTGGGCTTCAGTGCCCCGCATTCCGTGTGGTCTTTGCTCTTCTCAATGACTAGGCAAAGAAGCATGCAAAACAAGCACATTTTTGTTTAACTCGCATAATACAGATTGCAGAATTACACCTGTCTATTTAATGAAATCAATGGGCTTAGAAAGGCATAACTCTGTTTAGGATTGCACTGTTAGTTTTTCAGTATTTGCAGTATGAAATTGCTCTGAGTTATTACAGATTATTTCTACACATTGGGACTAGAGGCAAGACCGCAGGGGCTTCCAGGTCAGCATGTATTGTTTTCAGACAGGTTTGAGTCTCAGGGCCAAATGAGACGCACTTATTTTTAAAGAGGTGAGCCTAGGTTCCCTGCAGCCACACAGCAGCAGTGGGGAATGGCTTTTTTTTTTTAAATGAGGATCCATTTGGGCTTGGAATGATGCAGTGGGGGGAAGAAGGGTTCTTCCGCCTTTCCCATACCCTCTTCCTGTTTTTCCATGCCAAAACAGTGCTGGGAGGGGGGAGTAATTTGTTCATTTTTGCTGCTACATGTAGAGTATTCTGTGTGTATATGGAGCAGCAAAGAGAAATAACTCTGGCCCTCGGCATCTCTTTTTAAAGACATTAACCAAGTTGGAATTTGGACTGGAACATTCAGTCAATTAATTGGTTATATTTTCATTAACTAATAAAAGGTGCCCATGACAGATCACAGCAGTAGACATTTAATTTTTCAAAATTTAAGCTGCAGGAGAAAAGCACCATTTTAAAAGAGGCATTCTCTCCTGCGTGTGAGAGCAGGGGGAACATTTCTTTCTTATGGGCCACAACGTCTGCAACACTTGCACATAATGTAAAGAAAAGAAAAGAAAAGAAAAGAAAAGAAAAGAAAAGAAAAGAAAAGAAAAGAAAAGAAAAGAAAAGAAAAGAAAAGAAAAGAAAAGAAAAGAAAAGAAAAGAAAAGAAAGGCTTTTTAAAAAGGCTTATTGTTTTTATCTCATGTACAATTGTCTGCTGATTTCAGAAATTAATGGGTTAATCAACTAAAGCCCATGCAATTAATCAACTAATGGCTTTTTAAACAGGCAACATCTCTGGTTAGAAATTGGTAACTGGAGGGGAGAATAAGAAAAAAAACCAAGCCCTCTCCCAAAGAACGGTGCCTGGGCTCACAGTCTACCTGGTTTAACATTCTATGAACAGCATCAAGCAAGGGTCACTCTTTGATCCTCCAGCACGCATCTCACACCTGGGCTGGGAGTGCCTGAGTTTGCCTCTTTCTCCATTGTTCTTCAGGACACTGGTCATAGCTAGGTGGCTGGCCCTACTCTGTGGCATGGGTCAGATCTTGTATTGCCTACAAGGACCAGCGAGCCAAAGAGGATGCTGAGCCCCACCGCTGGAGCCCACTGCTTCCCTTGCCAGTGACATCATCTCCTTTGGTGGCATCGATCAGTCAACTTTCCAGCAAAGCGGCACCGTTACTATATAATTTCCCGCTGAACCTACTGCGAAAGAGAGCGACACCTATCATAGAGACTCTATTGTGTGTCGGGTCTGTATGTCGGCGTAGCATGAAACAAACGCTGCACGGTACAGAGCTGGGGCAGAGGATGACAAAGCTCCAAATGACTGACTGGAAATTATATTCCACTGATACACCAAGCGTCTGCGTGTCTATTTATGTTTCTCTGTTTTGTCGTTTGTCTCGCTGGCTCAGGCTGGATTTTCTGCAGCTGACATCTCATTACAGAGCAGCTGCAGGAGAGGGGGGCAGCAGAGAGGAAAAAGGGGACTCTGGTGCTATCCCCCCCCCTCCTCCTGCAAGGAGCCCTGCCTATCATGAAAGCGCCTCTCTGGGGAAGGAGGAAAGGGGAGGCACTGTCCATGAACAGACGTGGCGCTAGAGATTAGAGACCCTGAGATGCAGAGAGACGGGACTGGACACACTGTGAACAGACCACGTGAAATGCTGGACAGGGGAGATAGAGAGAGACTCACCAAGATGGAAAGAGATTAGACACAAGGAAGAGACCAAACTGGTCAGCCGAGTTTTCTCTCTCCCCATGCTAGAAGCTGCCAAGCGATAGCTAGGCCTTAGTGCCTGGCTTCTGGATTTGGAGATAAAGGTCTCTTGGTACTGCCTCAAGATACTTGTGTTATATGGTCCACTGTAGACACAAGACCCTAACTCCCCAGTGACAAACAGCCCGAGTAAATGGTTAGGTACTGAAATCTATGGCAGTGGTTATGTTTAAGATGGGGGGGGAGGCAGAATTTTGAGACCCTGTCATAGGGGTCTGTCCTGTTCTGTGAGATGCCAAAAAGAGACTCCAGGGTAATCCCTTTCCTGCCTCCTGCAAGAAGCCTTTGTCTACCCGCAAAGCCAGGGCTTTTTTTCTGGGGAAAGAGGTGGTGGAACTCAGTGGGTTGCCCTCGGAGAAAATGGTCACATGGCCAGTGGCCCCGCCCCCTGATCTCCAGACAGAGGGGAGTTTAGATTGCCCTCCGTGCCGCTGAGCGGCGCTGAGAGCAATCTCAACTCCCCTCTGTCTGGAGATCAGGGGGCGGGGCCACCAGCCATGTGACCATTTTCAAGAGGTTCCGGAACTCCGTCCCACCGCGTTCCAGCTGAAAAAAAGCCCTGCGCAAAGCTCATCTGAAGGAAAGGGAGGAATGGCGCAGAAAAGGGGGATGTGTTGGCTGGGAGAGGTGAATTCTTGCCATGCACTGGGTAAGCACTGTAAGGAAGAGGTCAACTCACATTTTGGGGGAAGTATATCTTTGAGACATACCTACACTACATCCATAGGGAGAGGCTTGGGCTTTCTCTATATATGGGAAGCTGGGTGAGCTGCCAAGATTTACAGTGAATACAAGCAAAGCTCAATCTGAACCACAACTCTGTTTCAAGGGACAACCCCCCAGGACCTATTCTGAACGGATGAGCAACAGGCATGGAACAGGAGAGACTGGACAAGGTGCAGGGTGGGTGCCTTTCCCTCAGCAACTGGAGGGATTTCCTAGCCCACAAAGCCTCCGAATATCCCCAAACTTGCTCAGATTTGATAGCGTCTATCTGGAAAAAACCCTAGTTTTAAAAACCTCTCTTCTTTCCCAAATCCCAAGCAATTGTTAAGAGTTTGTTTGTTTATTATGTTATTTAAAAGTTGAAAAGGAAATAAGAACTTTCCCCCAAAATTTCAGGTTTTTAAATTTTTTGTGTATGTCATAAAGATGCAAAAATGAAAAACAACCCCATGCTATCAAAGAGAATTTCTCCCAACTTCTCTTTCTTCATATCTTTGCCAGAACACAGTTTGATTTGTTGGAATATAACAATGTTTTGTGTGCAAAGAAGAAAATCCTGCAGGAGATAGGAAGCTCGAATTAGACAGGACTCTATGGGAGTCTCTTTCTTCTGATTCTACGGGATTTTCTCCTCATCAGTCTGCAGAATACTACTCTTAAGGTAACCTCTTTCTTCTCAGAAAAGTTTCTCAATTAGCAAGGCAGCTAACTTTATTTCTTTTCTTTCCTATTCAGTTTATTTGTACTATTAATAAAGTTTTTGTTTCTTTTAATCAGCTCAGTGTCCTGACTGCTGCACAGGCACTCTGCAAACTAGACTTGCCAGTCCCCGGCCTGCACCTGGCCCCGCTCACCTGGCTGGCAGGGGGGAAAGGCACCTGGGGGGGGCGTTGAGGAGGAGAAGCATGCTTGCTCCTGTATGCCTCCATTGCACTGGAAAAGAGGTCATTTTCTGGAGCTATGAGGGGAGGGCAGGAGTGCATGCACAGGAAGCAAGTCCCCTGCTGCCCCCTACGCCTGCCCCCTGCACCCCAACCTTGGCCTTCGGGGGGCCTGGCAACCCTACTGCAAATATAATTCACTATGGAGAACTGAGTGTGAGATTTTTCTAGTCTTCATTCATCCATGGTCCTTTGCCCCCACCTGACCCCATTCTCCAAAGACAGTCCTGGGATTTGTGTTTTTGTGCAACCTGAAAACACACATCTACATTCACCATAATAACAGCTACCGATGCCCTTCTGAATGACACTTGAAGCTTCCTCCTGGACCGCAGCTTTCTCCCACTGAACTCACAGAGCTGAGGGTACACAATCCAACGGCGCTTGCTTGCATGTGAAGACCACCTGGCACGACTCCCAGGAACGCACAAGAGTGTCATTAATTTCCCTATAGAAAAGAGTCCAGTAGCACCTTTAAGACTAACCAACTTTACTGTAGCATCAGCTTTCGAGAACCACAGCTCTCTTCATCAGATGCAACTTTATTGTAGCATAAGCTTTCAAGAACCACAGCCCTGACGGTTGCATCTGATGAAAAGAGCTATGGTTCTCGAAAGCTTATGCTACAATAAAGTTGGTTAGTCTTAAAGGTGCTACTGGACTCTTTACTATTTTGCAACCACAGACTAACACGGCTAACTCCTCTGGATTAATTTCCCTGTGGGTCTGGCACCCACATCCAGCTGAGACTCTTTTGCCACACATGGTCGGGTACTGAACTCTTCCCTGGTATGCTGGAACATCAAGACCCACCAATGGTCTTCTAGCCATAAATAAACAGAACAGTGTCCCATGTGGGTCATTTATCTGCTACAGTCTTGTTTTTTTAATCCTAGAAACATGTTCAAGAAAATGACTAGATTCCGCCTATGCTTCTTGCTCTTTCCTCCCCTCTCCCCTGTGCTCCCTCCTCCTCATCCGTGCTTCTCTTTCTGATCCACTCCCTCTTCCACCCAGCCTTGCTCATCGGCATCACTACCACTGCCCACCCCCACAGTGCTGCTTTCCCCGCCTCCTGGTCCTGCTCTGCCAGCTGCCAGGTGCAAGTGGAACCCAGACAGTACTGGTAGTGCCAAGGGGGCTCAGCTTGCTCTCATTTGGGGAGGGGTGGGAGGAGGCCACCAGTACAGCTGGCTCCAAGATCAACTCCTGGACTAGAATCCCTGCGGGCCTGGTCCAAGCTGAGCCCCTGAGGCGCTAGCAGTGCCTCCAAGGCATAGCTTGATCCCAGATAGCAGCAACATGGGAAGAGGTGACGCACACATGCTCCCCCTTGCCTCTGGGCTGTAACGATCGGGCTTGGTTCGCTTGTGGCAAGTTGGAAGGAGGCCTAAGCCCAGCCTCTGCTGCACTTTCCCTGGCCTAACCCAGCAGATCACCTGGAGGGTCCCTACAGACCATGAGTGGTCAATCACTTAACCATCTGGGACGGGGAAACTCATATGCAAGTGAGACATTCACTCTCTCCTCATGTGGTTCTTCATGTGACAGCCATTGCCTCAATTGGCTGATTGGCTGGAGAACTGAAAGGTCTAATACAGTCTCCACCCGTGCAGCTGTTGACTTTCTTTTTCCTGCTTGTACAGTGGATCAGAGCCCAGGCTGCGTCTCTCCAACTTTGAACCCTCCCAGGAAACCACAACTGCTGGTTCACAAATTTCTCCTTGATCAGATTCCATCCTGAGAACAAGAGAAATTGAGGTATGTATGTATCTATGTATGAGCTAAACTATGAATCCATCAAGTCTTTTATCTTATAACTGACAACATAGTTTTCAACTTTTATATGTTATGATTACTTATGACATATTTATTAAAGGATATTTATGTACTTAGTTTAGATAGTATTGGATTGATTATTTAGTGCTTACATACATATCTTGTATGTATATCATCTCAGCATCTCTTGTTTTCAGGTTTTTTGGTTGCCAGTTTTTTATCCACCTGTTTGGTGCCTTGCAGATTTCCTCTTGCTCCTGTCCTAACAGCTGTAAGTTTCTCTCCTATCCCCAAAGGACTCTGATCAGTAGTTCCCAAGGGTGTTTTGACTTCCAGACCTCTCCATCTTTCTTGGTGAATGTGTGCACAAGACAGCTCCAGGTTATCCATGGGAAACACTTTAGACGTTTGGATTTGGGAGGCTCATTTTGACAAAGTCTGAAAATGACTGGTCCGCGGACTGACAGCAGCACTCTTCCATGGTAATCCTGCAGAAAGTAAACACAGCCTGGGGGCTTCAGCTGTCCCCATGGCAACTGGCATGGTTCAGACACACCAGCATTTGTAGTTCTGTAACTCCAAGGGCATCCTCAGGCTCCCCTTTCCACCATCCTCTGTGGCTCAATAATAATACAATTTTGCGATCTGTTGCTTCCTTTAAACTACAAATTATGGTTTGTTCTCTTCTCTCCAAACCAGAACTTCAAACTCTAGTTTTATCCTGATTTGGAGGGAAGACGGTTCAAATGAAATGACAAACTCTGGTTTCTTGTGTTCAGGCAGCACGCAAGAGAAGGGAAGAGAGGAGAGAGCCCCTGGGTTTGAGGCTCCTCCAGGCCCTTTTGCATAACAACAAACCATAGTTTATTGTAACGTGCAAACTACGTCCTAGTGCTCTAAGCCCTCAAAGTGGTTCTCCTGCCTTTAACGGGCAAGTTTGGATAAGTTTATACCTAATGCGATTTGCGGAGCCATCCTAAACAGTTTACCCTTCTAAGCCCACTAACTTCAACGGACTTAGAAGGGTATAACTCTGCTCAGGATGGTATCGATACTGCCACGTGCCATCTAGCAGGCACAGAGAAACTTAGTCTTTCAGAGCTTTCTCTCTTTCCAAATCCATGCTTCCAACTTCTCAACTGGCCGAGTCTGGGCAAACTATCACTCTGCTATCCTCTAGCTGCAGAGCACAAATCCAGAAATCAGTACTGGGAGCAAAATCTATCATGTGTGTAATGAAAGCCTGTGTTATGGTTGCCAAAATACGCATGAACACTTGGAAGGTGATGCCCGGTGAAACTTCAAGGATTAGACCGCATCCAGGCATCATAAACAGCCACAATTAGTTTGTGACGTGAATGAGACTCACATCCTTGGACGAACGTGCTTCCTCCCTCTTCTCCCCACCCCTTGCATGCTTGTGCTATGTATGATGGAATATTTCCTGGTTTTGAAGTTTTCAATCAAACTCCAAGTTTTTGTGTTGTTCAGCGGTAAATGCTTTTGATAAATTGAAGTTTGTTTCTTTCCCGGAATCTGGGATTGTAAGCCACAGTTTGATTCTGGTTGCTGGGAACAAAGAGCCAGTTTGGTGTAGTGGTTAAGAGCACGGGACTCTAATCTGGAGAGCCAGGTTTGATTCCCCACTCCACCACTTGAAGCCAGCTGGGTGACCTTGGGCTAGTCACGGCTCTCTGGATCTCTCTCATCCCCACCCACCTCAAAGGGTGTTTTGTTGTGGGGATAATAATAACATACTTTGTAAACCGCTCTGAGTGGGCATTAAGTTGTCCTGAAGGGCGGTATATAAATCGAATGTTGTTGTCGTTGTTGTTGTTGTTGTTAAGGGAAACTCTGATTTTTAAGGTACCTGTGACCAACTGCAATTAGACCAACTGGAGTTGGATCCCAGACCTTGAATCAAGACGGAGCCAGTTGCAGCCGTGTGCGTAAGGGGAAGATGGCGACAGTGTACAAACCCAAGAATAAATAATAGATTGCAGATTGTCAGAAACAACCTGGAGGTTTTTACTTTGTGAATTTCTTCATCTCAGTCCAGTAACATTAACATGGCACAGGAATTAATGATTAATAAAATGGTTCTATATTGTCCAGTATTTCATTAAGGATTTCCTCTGATAATATTCCATGTGTATGAAGCAGAATTAGTTCCCAAACTTCTTTTCAAATAGTTTTTAGAGCCCCATCTGACCATCCCTGGCCTAAACTTTCTTTACCTTCTTCTTCAACTAAACCCATATTTGTGTGTTCATCTGAATCAAGCTGACCAGGCAGTAACAGATTATATGCTTTGCCATGTGCTGACTAATCACACTGAGGACTAGTGGGATGCCCAGTCATTTTGCTCCCTGCTGCCTCTGTGGCACCTCGGGAGGGCTGTGCACAAGCTGAGTGGCGGCTGAGGGACTGGAGGAGGAGGGAGCCCCAATCTCTTCCCCAACTCCCACCTTGATTTAATTGGTCACTAATATGTTGGTTTCTAATATGTTTAGAAAGTGAAAGAAAGACATCACACACGATGGAGCAAAGCCTGCGGCATTCTTGAGAAAGATCACGAAACAAGGATCGAGCCCGGCTCCTTGTTGAATTGCATGGCTACTACAGTCTCCAAACTACATGGTTATGGCAGTCTTCTGCAAAATATAAACAACACACTAGAAGAAAATTTGTACCGTACATTGACTTATTTTGTTAATTGTTCGACTGGAACCTTTCTGTTGGAAACGGAAGTCAGAAACAGATGTTATGTATTTATATTGTTATTGGATGATATGAATCGTTATTGGATGTTATGAATCGTAATATTGGATGATATGAATCGTAATAGGATGGTGGATCATTGTGAATTTAACTGATATTTTGCACTTGCACCTTATATAAACACTTACAGATCCATACATTGTAATTCTTTAATTGCTCTTTAAGTATAGCTACAGTGAAACGTTTATTCCCTACTAAGTATTTATTGTGGGGGTTTTCTTCTTTTTAGTATCTAGTATCTGTGTTGGCTTCTTCTCACGATGACCAAAGTTGCTCTTCCAAGAAAATCACAAGCTGACATTGTGAGAACCTGTAGCAGTCTTCCAGCTCTGACAAACCTGATTTGCCAACCATCAACTTAAATTCACACAAATCACCCCCAGCCTCGAATACTACCTGGCATCAAGATAATAATTCAGACGATCAGTACACAGACACAGTGTACATCTACACCAATAGCTATCCAAGCCTACACCAGTCTCCTGGCAGACCTTACAATGTCCATGATGAGTTTTCCCTACTGGTCTCTCTCTCCTAGGCACAATTGGAGGCACCAAGGCTGCCAACTCTCTGAGTGTATATCAAGAGCCACAGAGAAATCACAACAGGGCCACTCGCCAGAGGTCAACACCAGGCAAATACCCACTACCATCACAAGGCCTCACTATGTCCATATAGTTGATTGCCTCAGGGTTTGTACACATAACCAAGATTTTGACAGGTGCTTTGTCTCTTTCCGCAAAGATTCTTCCAGATTCTGTCTTCAGTTCTTCACAAGTCACTGTTTCCCTAGGAAACAGCAAACTCCACCCATCAAAGATAAGCTTGCTGCTTCTATAGGGTCCTTTAATCAATGACTTGGAACTCACTTTGGCTTCTAGTTCACCCCACTGAATTTATAAAAAAATCAGGTTGAAGTGAGATCAGGTGGTTGCTATCCTACTAGGATAACCTTATTGTCAGCAAGCTCTGACGGAGACTTCCCAGAGCTCACTGAAGGCTTTGGTAGCCCTTTTCACTGCACCAGAGATCCCCAAGATACACCTCATTACTAGAGGTGGGCATGATCTGGAAAATGGATGTAATTTTGACCCAGTCTGGCCCCGTTCATGGTTCGTGAACACACGGTTTGTGGGACTCGTATTTTCAAAAATTTTGGTCTGTTTGGGCTGGTCTGTTGGTCCATGGTCTGTGAGTCCAGACATCCTGGTGCTGATCTATCAATTCCCTAGGCAATGGCGGGGACATCTGCAGAACATTTGCAGACCTTAAAAACTTGATAGGCAGCTCTGCCTGCCAAGCAGAGAGTTCCCATTCTGCAATGGAGGGGTGGACGTTCTGCAGCCAATATTAGACCTCAAAACCTTGATAGGCAGCTCTGCCTGCCAAGCAAAGAGCTCCCATTCTACAAGGGAGGGGTGTACGTTCTGCAGCCAATATTAGCCCTCAAAACCTTGATAGGCAGCTCTACCTGCCAAGCAGAGAGCTCCCATTCTACAACAGAGGGGTGGACATTCTGCAGCCAATATTAGACCTCAAAACCTTGATAGGCAGCTCTGCCTGCCAAGCAGAGAGCTCCCATTCTACAACGGAGGGGTGTATGTTCTGCAGCCAATCTTAGCCCTCAAACCTTGATAGGCAGCTCTGCCTGCCAAGCAGAGAGTTCCCATTCTTCTCTATGCGAGCAAGGAGCAAGAATTAATTCCCTAGGCAATGGCTGGGAAGGTGTCTGTGTGGTGAGTGAGGAGGCTCTTCCTCCACCCTTTTCTGTTTGATTTTGCCTCATTGCAACTTTTTGGTGCTGCAAGCCAATGCAAGTCAATTGGTGTTTGCAACTCCTAGTATCTACTGGAAGTTTCCCGGGGCAGCCGCTTTGGGGGTCTGTAACTCGGACGTCCGAAATGAAATCTTGGCCAAACTTGGAGGGTGGCTGAAGGAGAGTCTGCTGAAAATTCTCTGTGAGTTTGAGCTCTCTGGGTGTGCAGGGGCTTCTGGCAGAGCCAGAGCTGCTGGAAGTGACGGACCATGGATGGAAGAACTGGTCTGCGAACTGGGCTGGTCCATGAAAAGTTCATGGTCCATGGTAAGTGAAAATCGACAGACCACGGTCCAGTGGTCCATGGGGTTTTCCCAGTCTGTGCCCACCTCTACTCATTATAGTTCATTACAGAGCACATGCAAAACAGTCAGCACAGCAATGTGTCAGCCGCTACATTTCTCCTCAAGAAAGCCAGCCATAATCTCTGAGCATAACATAGATTCTCCTCTCCCTGGACACCCAACAGGATCTGAGCCAATACCACACCAGCCAATCACATACCACAGCCTCCTGCTCAAGGGGGCAAAGACAAGAAATAGCCACTCACCACTTTGAAGTCTTCCGGGGCGCATGGCTCCCCACGGAACAGGCAGGAAAGCAGCATGTCCCGGATGTCATGCCCAGCTCGGTCGGAGAACTCCAGCATACTGAAGGGCTTCGGCTTGAAGTTGCGGAAATTTGCCTTCTCTTGCAAGATCTCCACCTGCTTCTCATCGGCCATCTGGGTGTCTGGGATCTCATACCTGAGGAAAACACATGGCGTAGACTCTTAGGGAAAGATTCTGGCTCCTCATCTCCTCTGGCTAGGGGGCCTCGGCCCTCAGAAATGGCACCACAGTCTCCACTGTCCCTGTGGTCCAGCTAAGTGACGTGCTTTAAGGGGGGGCTTTATGAAGAGCAATACTGAATCACCACGGCATGGCCTGGTGGGTTTCTGGAGCATCCAGTGACCAATATGACCTCAGCTACAGCTCATTTGGTGCAAGAATCTGCCACAGGGAGGGGAAGGGGCAAAGCTCCTCTCACTCCCATGTGCAGGGCAGAATAAGCATCTATGGGTCTCTCCCCACTCCCATTATATATTATTCGGCCCTTTGTGCATGCTCAGAGTGAGAATATGCATGCAGTGGCCTCACAGACACATATTGAAATGTTTAAGCAAACCAAACACACACACACTCCCTTCAACACTCTCTGCTACAACACACAACTGTGCCTGCTTCTTTAACAGCAGCCTTGGGAATTCAGGCTGGCCCAACCCTAGTCTGACCCTGTAACCACAACACAGCACGACGACACTGTTTCTGTAGAGGCTCTACATGGTTGTTAATTGTGTATGTTAATGGAGGGGGGACAAAACGGATTGTTTTAGTGCTGGCTCAGATGGTTCGGCCCACACTGATCCTCTGTGGGCTCACACGGTGCAGAGGCCTCATTACAGCAGCAGACCGGACAGAGAATGTGGATGCCGGGCTAGCAGAAGGTCAAAAGTACTGATACTGTATACGTATACTTTTTGTTCTCCTTTATTTTGGTGTACTGCACTGGAAACAAGAGAAACCGTGGAACTGATATGCTTTTTGATACACTACAGCCTCCTGAGAATTTTATCTTTGTCATAAGACAAAGTTTCTAGGCCTTAAGGTGCAAAGATAAGCCCCGAAAGTGCATGGTAGTGCTTGATGAAATACCAGGAAACCAAGAGAGGGAACCAAGCAGGATTTCAAGAGGGTTTCAGGACCGTACATAATTTTTGCTACTTTGTGTGGCCAGCAAAAATGATATTTCTTATTCAAATTATTTATTAAGATTTATACTCAATTCAATGGGACCCTAAGTGGCTTGCATTTGTGGCCCTCCTGCATTTTACCCTCACAACAACAACCTTGTGAGGTAGGTTAGGCTGAGAAAGAGTGACCATTTCACCCAGTGAACTTCTATGGCAGAGTGGGGATTTAAACCTGTATCTTCCAGATCCTAGTCTGACACTTTAACACTATACCATGTTGCCATACAAAACAAATATACGCACATTTCCTTAATTTATATACATTGCAGAATTCATCTTGAAAAATGTATTCATTTATTATTAGAGGTATTCTGGCATGGATATTACCTGATGAACTCAATCTCTGGAGTAATTCAAAGGTTACCTTTGCAGTGTAAGAGCCTCGTGAAACTGCCTTATAGGGAGCCCACAGCCTTGGTTCATCAAGCTCAGCGCTGTCTGCTCCAACTGGCAGCTGCTCCCCAGGGTCTCTGCTAGAGACTGTTCCACATCATTTACTACCTGACCTTTCTAACTGGAGAAGCTGGGGATCGAACCTGAGAAGGTTGGCATGCTAAGCAGATTCTCTACCACTGAGCCATGGTCCCACCCTGTGGACAGGGACCACATCAGCTCCATAACATGTGTAAATTAGGAATATGCAGATGGTTGAGGTGATACTGTTTCTTCTCTTGCCAGCAACCCAGTGTCATTTGCAAAGGGAACATCTGAATCAGCCGCTAGAGCTTCTGTACTGGTAACAATGACACACAACTGCACTTTCTTTGTTGTTATAGCACGATTCTTGGAAACCTTCAGAGCGTCAGATTCAGTACTGTACCTTCTGGCATGGAGAAGTCAAGCATTCTGGCATTTCTCTCACTGAAAGATGGCTATAGTGAGTGTCTTAAATTGCTCTGGGCTTTTTTAAAAGAAAAGCAGTCAATAAATGTTATAAATAAGTTGTCAAGTGCTCAAATGCAACAGCCGACAAGTACTTTGAACAAGCGTAGCCTAGAGGCCTCCCTCGGCAACATTTGCCCAGACTAAGGGAGGACAACAGATAAGGGAGCTTTATGTCAGGCAATAGTGCTGGATTGGCATATTTGGGATCACCTGATTCCCAGAACCAGGAGGATTCCCACGTACGGTGCTACTATCCCAACGCAAATTGCCTGCAGTTAGTTCCTCCAACCAGTGACCCTGGTGGCGCAGGGAAATTGGTACTTAACTGGAGCAGCCAACATAAATAAATTAATACTTCTTTCAGAGAAGCTTAGGGCTGTTCATTGGTGGTCAGAAATAAATATATATCACATTCTCCATCAAGAAATTTCAAATTCTGTTCTCAGAATAAATTAAGCATTTTGGCAAGACTTGCACACACTCACTTATTTTGCATACGTGATTAATTGCATGTAATGTTTTTAATTTAACATTAATTTAATGAATGTTATTTAATCATAATTTTTTTTGCATGAATCTGTGCAGTAAAGTATAGCAGTAAGATTGTGTGGACAGGGAAATATTTCCCCTGGAAGTGGGGGAGCAGTACTAGCAATTATAAGGAAACTGGGAAGTCCCTCATTCTGGGCTTTATACAAGATCTTCAGAATCCTGAAAGCCAAAAGCGTGACATTGTCACGATGTTACCAATGATTCTCAGAAACCCAGACGCATCACCAGACAGCACTTTTTACAGATGGAGAATGATACGAGATCAGTATCAGGAGCCGGTGAAGAGAGGCTGTTACTCCTCTAACTCCTCCTAGGCATTTCCCTCCTTTCAGACAGTGTTTACGAAAGGGGTGTGTGCTGATGCCCCTCTCTCATTTCTTTCAAGCCCCTCCTCAGTCCTCACCTATGAAGCTTTGGCCAGAACAACCAGTTAGCCCCTATATCCTACAAAAGCGAAACCTACGAATAAGGCATAGTTGTACTTCCACCGTTTATGTCCACTTTCATTTCCCTCTTTCTTTTATTGTTTACCTCTGTCATTAAGCTTAAACTGTAAGATCCTTGGGGCAGAGACCAGTCTTCCCTTGCTTTGTACAGTGCCATGTACATCAATGGGGCACTATGTAAATAATAAATTACAAGAATAACAGCTTTGGTTTGGCCTCTGTGGAGCAAGATGCAAGAAAGGTGAACTTTGCTGGCTACTAGTGACCAGGATTGGCTACCAAACCCTAAAGGCCAAAATGGAGCATCTCTGAGCCTATACCTCAAACAGCCAGAGCAGACAAACAGGAATGTGCACCAGACCCTAAGACAAGCCCTGTTCCATCAGACCAAGCGTCCATTTAGTCCACTATCCTGTTTCCCCCTGTGGCTGAATCAAAGAGATGCTCTTGGGAAGCCCAGAAGCAGGGCACAGGGGACAAAAAAGGGGCCTCCTCTCATGCCACCCAACATCTAGTAGCCAAGGATATACTGCCACTGCATCTGGAGACTGCACTGAGCAATTGTGGCTAATGACTGTTGACAGCCGTGTTTGTCCTGTCCCTTTCTAAAGTGATCTCAGCCTTTGGTCAGAACCCCTCCACCTTCTAGCAGCAGATTCCACCAATTACTTATGTATTGTGTGAAGACATACTTCCCTTTGCCTGTTGTGATTCTACTGCCAATCAATGTCAGTAGGCAATCCGGAGTTCTAGTCTTATGGGAAAAGGAGGAAGAAATCCTCTATAACCCTCTATCATATTCCCCTCCCATTAAGTTCTTTTTCCCCTAAAACTGTGGGTAACGGAAAGCAGTGCTAGAAGGGCTCTTTTGTCCACCCCAGCAGAACTCATCTTCTGTTCTGAAACACGGACCCCACGGTAGGGAGCTGAGGCACTTTGGAGCAGCCCTCGAAAGGGAAGAAACCCCCGTTTTAAAAGAGTCATCTCGTAACTTTACCCTTTAATGGCCTAAGTTGTTGTAGTGGTTTGGTGTAAAGCCAGTTTGGTGTAGTGGTTAAGAGCGCAGGACTCTGATCTGGAGAGCCGGGTTTGATTCCTCACTCCTCCGCTTGAAGCCAGCTGGGTGACCTTGGGCGAGTCACGGCTCTCTGGAGCTCTCTCAGCCCCACCTACCTCGCAGGGTGTTTGTTGTTGTGGGGATAATAACATACTTTGTAAACCGCTCTGACTGGGCATTAAGTTGTCCTGAAGGGTGGTATATAAATCGAATGTTATCATCATCATTATTTTCATTTGTGGAATGTGGGGGTAGCAAATTACAATAACAGGTTTTGCTTATACCCTGCAGCAGAAGCCTTCCGCTTTCCAGCTGCATCAGAAGGGCACAGCAGGAGCCAAACAAGCAGCCTGGCTTGCGGGCTTCCCCAGAAAGGCTGCCTCCACCCTTCCACCTCCCCTTTCAGGAATACGATAGAACACTGGTGAGCTGCCGAGGAGTTGCATTTCTCTCCAGCAGAGGGCACTGAAGTGCCTAACTGAGAAGCAGTGAAATGCCCATGGGGGTTCTTAGGGTTCACGCACCTGAGCACTTAACAGCAGTCACTAAAGCAAGCAAAGAGCAGCCCTGGCTGCCAATAGCCTTGTTACGAGAAAGGAGAAGAACTCACATGGCACTCTGCTGTACAGCTAAGGTTACAGAAAGCCCGACTCCTGTCTTGCCCTCTTCTCAAGAGTCCTACACCTTACTGCCCAAGGTCCTGGGCTTCATCACCTCTGGCTCTGCACCATCTCGCTTAACATCTGCACAGAAGTGTGTGGAAAACCTGCCAGAGCAGGAGCATGCCTTGCTCCCGGTCTGATCAGTTGCAGATACAATCCTATTCCCATAGGGATTGGCTCAGTTAAGTACCAGTGAAGTGGGTGAGATGAGGCTGTAATAGACAATGAAGAAGAGGTTGCTACATGATACAAAGAAAACAGCCCAGAGAGCAAGAAGGGATATAGAGCTACTGTGGAGAAAATCAAGTCTTAAAGCAGGT
Source organism: Eublepharis macularius (assembly GCF_028583425.1). NCBI lineage: Eukaryota > Metazoa > Chordata > Lepidosauria > Squamata > Eublepharidae > Eublepharis > Eublepharis macularius. The sequence goes on from NC_072793.1 coordinate 8,259,997, forward strand.
AGAAAGTAACACAGGACACGTGATCAGAAAAGGGGTGGATGGTGCCACATACGACGCATTGACAGTAGCAGGGGAGCACATGGTTGCTGTTTCCACGTGTCCTGCATTTGCAAGGAAACATGTGTATGGTTTTCTTCAGTATCTTCAGTGCGACACACAGGTATGTCTGCATGATATGTGCATGCATGGCCTGCAATGCCTTACATGCGTCCCGGTATTTCTGCATGCATTAGCACAGTGTGCGGCAATGTGCCCTGGAAGAACTCTGGAAACCATACCATGTTTTAGTGCACAGTGAATATAACCTCTCACTCAGCATAACATCAGGTCAGGCATGTCACAGGTGGGATGCATGCGCACACTGAGTGCGCCAACTGTTGCATGCCCACCCGCTGTTATGTTTTGAAGTGCCTGCCAAAGTGGAGAGAGGCACTTTGCTTCCCCCTCCCCCTCTCCTGACCCACCTGTTATTGAGCAGGGCCAGCAGCTCCCCGGCATGGTACAGGTCATTCTTGGTCACCCGGCTGAAGCGGAACTCGTTGAGGTTGCAGAAGGTGACGGCGGGGAAGGTCATGTGGCTGGTGGCCACCTCGTCCAGCTTGGTGACGTGGGGGTAGCGGAAGTAGTACTGGATCCTCTCGTTGCACACGAAGACCAGGAAGGCGAAGGAGCCCAGGAAGCAGAGGGTCCAGAAGATGCGCTTGACCGACAGGCGCTCGTAGGAGAAGATGTGCGACAGGCCGTGCAGCGTGGAGCTGCTGGCGAACGCCTCCAGGCTGACCGGCCGCCCGTTCTCCACCTCCTCGTCGTCCACCTTGAGGTCCATCGCGGGCAGCGCTGGGGCAGGGAAGGAGGCGCTGCTCTGCGGAGAGAGTCCGGGGCAGCCCCGTTACTCCGGCCGGGCGCCCCGAGCGAACCGCCCCGCCCGCTCCCGCTCCCGCTCCCGCTCCCTCCCACCCCCGGGCCGCCGTCTGGCCCCAGGCCGGCCTCTCCCGGGCGCCCGTCGCCGCGGCCGCGGCTCTTTGCTCCCGGCCCGGCCCGGCCGTCCGCCCCCCCCCCCCCGCGCCGCCCCGCGTTCCGCCCAGGAGCCAAACCTGCGAGCAGGGCCAGCCCCAGCAGCCGGGCGGGAGGAGCTGGCCGGCCGGCTGCGCCAAGACGCCGGCAGAGAGGCGAGCGGGAGGCAGGCGCCCCAGCCCAGCCCAGGCGAGGCGAGGCGAGGCGGCACCTGGCGCGGGGGGCGCGGGGCTCGTGCCGCCTCCGCCGCCGCCGGCAGGAATCACAGCAGGGCGACCGTGGCCGCGGCGCAGGCAGCGGGACGACGGAGCGAGCGAGCGGCGGCGGCGGCGCCTGCCTCCTCGCCCAGCACATGCGTCCTCCCCTGGTGGCGAGCGAGGCCGGGCGGGCGGGCGGCTCAGCGGCGGGAGGAGGCTCCGCAGGAACGCATCGGCTGCCCAACGGCGTCAGGCCCGGCGGGGCTAGCCCGGGCTCCGCGCGGCGGCGGCGGGGGGCGTGCGCGCGTGTGCGCGCGAGCAGGAGGCGAGCCGCGAGGGGACCCCAGCTGGGCGCGCGGGGCGGCAGGGTGCGCGCCGGCGGCAGGCGCTGCTGCTGCTGCTGCCGATGCCACGAACATGTGCGAGTGAGTGTGTGTGTGCGCGCGCGCGCGCGCGGGGCTGCGGGGCGGAGGCGCTGCTCCCGCCCTCCCGCCCGGCAGATGCCTTCGGGCCCCGCCGGCGCGCCTCCAAACCGCCTCCCCCCCGCGCACAACTGGCAGGGACGGACTCGCCGGCTGCGCCGCGGCTTCTTGCGGGACGGAGAGCGCGGCGCAGGAGTTGCTGCTGTCAGCAGATCTCGGGGGCTTGGCGGTCAAGCGCTCCTGCGAGCTCCGGGACGCGCGGCCGGATAGCGGGCCGCGGCAGCCTGCCGGATTTGGCCCGCGTCGCACGTTCGGTTGGGCAAACGGGATGCTGCAGCCCGTTCTGGTTCCCGGAGGAGTGGGGCGGCAGGCCCGGCTTGTGGAGAAAGGCCGGCTTGTCTCAATCACGCTTTACATTCTTAGGCATTTATACAAAACTTGGCATGTGGACAGCGAAAACGATAACGGGTCATGAGGCCATTGGGCTTCTATAGCCTATACCTGTCAGCTGTCTATCCTGGAAAGAATAAAAGAAATAATACTAACAACAACAGAGTCATGCCCGCCCAGACTGGGGAACAAAGTCAGCGTTACTCTTATCCCCATAATACAGCTGGGGAGCAGGGGCTGAACCAAGGGCGCCTGCTGAGGTCCTGCACTAGCCAGAGCTGAACCTGCGGAGTGCTGAGTTGCCGCCCCACCAATTAACCACTATGCTACAGAAGAGGTCTCCTTGTGTGGTGTTAGTTTCAGGTGGGTTGCCCTGTTGGTCTGCAGTAGAAGAACAAGATTCAAATCCTGAGACACCCTGCCCCCACCCCTCATGCTCTCTTGAAAGTTTATACCCTGAAAATCTTGTCCGTCTTTAAGGTGTTATTGGCCTCAGATTTTGCTCTTGTGTCATTAGTATCTCTCAATGTCATCTAGATTTTCCTGGTACAAAATCCAGAAATGAGGCCCTAAACTTAGTGCAAAACAGAAAAATACAGCCCAGTGGCACTTTAAAGACTAACACAATTAGTTCTAATATAAATGTTCATAACTAACACCATTTATTCCAGTATGATCTCGTCATAACCCTTGTTTTATTTTGCTTCTACAGATGAACACACCTACTCATCTGGAGTTATTACTAATAATAATAACAACATTTGATTTATATACCACCCTTCAGGACAACTTAATACCCACTCAGAGCAGTTTACAAAGTATGTCATTATTATCCCCACAACAATAAGCACCCTGTGAGGTGAGTGAGGCTGAGAGAGCTCCAAGAAGCTGTGACTGAGGCTGAATCCACACGTCCTGGCATAGTGCTAAACTGTCAAAACGATAGTGTCTTCCTGGCGCGATTTCTGACATCATCGCACCATGCGGCTTGATGACATCGGAAATCGCGCCAGGAAGACGCTGTCGTTCTGACAGTTTAGCGCTGTGCTGGGATGTGTAGATTCAGCCTGACCCCAGGTCACCCAGCTGGCTTCATGCGGAGGAGTGGGGAATCAAACCCGGTTCTGCAGATTAGAGTCCCACACTCTTAACCGCTACACTAGGTATAGGTTGCACTGGTCGAGCCCCCCAAAACGTGCAGTTGTGAAGAATACCCCAAGTTCCAAAGGCCAATCTATGGCCTGGGGTAATCAAGGGCATCGTTGATGTATTTGAGAAGGAAGTAGGAGATTGCCTGAAATGCTCTGGAGGCAGAAGGCCCTGGTTTCTTGCACCATCAGCTGATGGATCTTGGGAAAATGGTCTTGAGTCAGAACTGGCCAATCGTCCCCGACTGTGCTGAGCCTATAAGTATTCCTGGAGTTTTGAGAGTCGGTGGCTGCCGTGGGGGGCTGGGAATCAGGGGAGGTTCCAAGGGGCATCTGAATGGGCATTTCCTGTAGACAGAAAGGTGACGCCCTGCTGAAGCACCCCCCACTCCAATGAAGCAGAGGAAAACCAGGGCCGTTTTCACTCGGCGTTAACGTAGCACAACATCGCACAGCACTCACGGAACGGTGGCAACTTCATGGCGCGATTTCTGACATTTCCCCCCCCCCACGTCATGATTCCATTTTCGTGATGTGATGATGTCCAAAATCACGCCATGAAGTCGCCTCCATTCCATGAGTGTTGCACAATGTTGTGCAACATTAACAACATGTGAAAACAGCCCAGGAGTGGCTCTTTAATTTGGAGATGAGATACTTTGGGAATGGAGCGAGTGGGTGCCCATGGGCACCACACTGGAGATCACTCGAACGGACTGTACTGGTCTAGTTGAATCTATCGCCTGACTCGGTAGAAGGCAGCTTCATGGGTACGTGGGAGGATGCGTGGGCTACCACTGCCTCTTGGAGAGTTGGTGGGCCATCCAGTGGTTCGTCTAGTTTGTGCACAGAGCACGTCACTCAGACATGAAAGCCAAAAGGCTTCCGAGAAAGGGTAAGTTCTGCTCGACTCCTGAGTGCCTCCCCTGTCCCAGCGACAACCATCAGTTTGTTGCCTTGAGAAGAAGGTGCTTCAGTGCATCTCAAAAAGCTGATACCAGCCAACCCCTGAGATGTCCACAGAAATGAATCAAGGGGAGTGGGAGGCAGGTCACCTTAAATTTAAGATTTGGGGGAGAGAAGCCCCCCCCTTGCCCTCTCCTGCAGATGCCCCTGGTGAGTCCTGGTCTGGAGGAAAGAAGCCTCCTCGTGCGGCCAGCTGGCGGGGAGTCGGCTCCTGGAGGAAGGCGAGCATCTGCCGGCAGCAGGGGGGGCCGGGGGGGCGTGTCGTCTGCGGTGGCTCTGGAGAAAGCAGCCTGCGCATCAGCAACAGTCAGCAGTTCGGTGGAAGGAAAACGGGGCCTTGGACCCTGGAGAGCATTTGATTAACTTCACATTCTTTCCTGGAACTCAACCAGCGCTGTCATTAATGTTAACATACCACAAGAAGCTTTTTTCTTAGTCCAGCTGGATCAATAGCTAGAGAAAGAGAGAGAGAATAAAACTCACGAGGACGTGGATTCTGGTCCCAGGAAAGACGTTCAGAACCGGGTATGTACGTTGCAAGGCAGATCGTTCCCCTTCGCTTTTAAGGGAACCCTGGCTCTTAGGCTCATAGTCTAGTGGTGTGATTTTTTTGCCAAAGCACATGCTCTGTGGCCGGCTTAATTGCAAAACTACACCTGATAAAGCGTGAGTGCATGCAAAAGTGCACCGCAGTCTACCTCCAGTCTCGTCTCTGTGCACATCTCACATGAGTATTGCCATGAGGAATGGAGGAATGGAAATGCCCGGGCCTTTTCACACTCATTTGTGCGGAAACCAAGCTGTGGAATTGCTCCCTCCCTTGGTAAAAGCAGCTGCCCCCATTAACCAGACAACAAATATATTCAGACCTGATCAGGAAGGCAACAGCTGTTCCTGCTGTGCTGTGCAGCCTCACGCTGTAACTTTAAAAGCTGGGCACTAATGCTACCTCTGTCCTCTTCCCCTGAGCCAGTGTGGTGCACCCTTACCTCCTCTCATGCTTGTGGCAGAACCAGCTTGAGCCATAGCAAGCCAAACCACAGGGGGAGAGATGCTGCTCAGTGGCCGAGTGCCTGCTTTGGGGACAGGAGGCCCAGGTTTGATCGCCAGCATTTCCCAGTAAAGGTGCACAGGTGTTGGGAAGACCTTTCTGCGCCCAAACCCCCTGGAGGGTTGCTGCCGCTCACAGTACTGAGCAAAAGGGCTTGTGTGTAAGGCAGCTTAATAGTAGATTAATTCTCCTCCTGATCCAGCTGTGGTTAGTGGTGCAATCTGTGAACAAAAGAAAGTTTTTATCAGCCACAGAGACAGAAGGTTGTAATCATGACTTGGTCTACTGCAGTCAGTGTTTTCTGCTCTGACTGAGAATGGCTCTCAAGAGACTCATGATGGAGGTCTTTCACCTCGCCTACTCCCTGGCAGCCTTTAACTAGAGATGCTGTGGGCTGAACCGGGCACATTCTGCATGGAAATCAGACGCTCGACCATGGCTCCACCCCAACCTCAAATCTTGTGCTAGAACCCAAGAACCATAGCCCCCTCCCAAATGCTGTGCATTAAAGACTCTGGAAACTGGAAACAGATCAGAGTTCTTGGCTCCAGACTGCCTTTTTCTACCCATGACACACAAATCCCAGATTTCCAGCCTCGCCAACCCACCTTGTTCTAACTCCTAGGTCCTGCTTCCTCTGCCAAGCAAAGTTTCTCCTTATACCATTGAGTTTCTCCTTATATACATCAATATCCAAGCAACCACTGAATGTGCAGTCACTGAGAGGTGGGAGCTTGTAGAGGGGAACGGCTGCTGCGTGAGCTCAGGGAATATGGACTAAAATGAATCTATTTTGGGAGGCCGTGTTCAAACTTTTTACTTTATGAATTTCATTCTGCTCTTGCAGAAACCAGTAGATCTGGGGAAATGAGCTGGAAGCCAAGGAGTCGGCTAACTGGTCCCCAGTGAATGTATGCGAGAAGTGAGTGGTCCCCATAGGTGTTTAATCTGACTGCAGGCATAACCGCTTACCCCAAAAGTCCATTTCTCCTACGGAGCTACTTTCCTCATTGCAAATCTCTTAATTTCCAATCTGTTAACTAGCTGTCCTTCAGTTCATGCAGAAAACACAACTAGTGTATGTTCATACCCTCCCTTCACATAGTCCTGTATCATTGACAGGACTGTACAGGTACTGTTTGGATGAGCCGCGCTCTACACAAAGGGTGCAAATGACGTGGCCTTGATTTTCACCATCCCGACAGCTCAAAGAACAGACCATGACTAGGCAACTGGCCCCTTATGCAATTGTGGGGGGTGCTTCCACGTGAAGCCTTTTCTTCACCTTGGCTATCAAACTGGAGCATGTGTGTGTGTCCATGTGCATGCGTGTGCGTGCATGCGTGCGTGTGTGTGAGAGAGAGAGTTTCCACATGACATGCTGTGAACATCTTGTTTCTAGGCTTTCCCCAACCTTGGGAACGCTCTTTCCCAAACTTGTTTCACTCTTTTTGGAAAGAACACAGATCAGGCATGTTAGCACACCATCTGGAAGGAAGGGGATTTTCTTGACCTGCAAAGGTCCTACCCACATCAGGACCATTTCCCCAGTTTTTTCTTCCTGCCATGCCACCACGTGGCTTTTTGAAGTTTTTAAAAAAAACAGTGATTGCTATAGTTTTATATTATATTATATTATATTGTATTGTATTGTATTGTATTGTATTGTATTGTATTGTATTGTATTGTATTGTATTGTATTGTATTGTATTATAATTGCATTATAAAAGGCTATTGCCACTTAACTATTTCAATTTTTAATAGAGTTGTTATAGAGCTGTAGCACATGTATGACGAAAACAACAAAGGAAGGGGGCTGCGTGTCTGCATTAAACTGTGATGACAATGCCCCTCGAGAGCCAGTGCGACGTCGCTGCGGAGCCCAACATGCAGAAGGAAAAAGTCGGGGAAAGGGTGAGAAATGTGTGCAGAAACGTCCAGCATGTGGAAGCTCCATTGCCAATGGGCATTTGCAGCAGCACTGAAAGCAAGGTGAGGAATCCTTGCCAGGTTGAAGCAGCCTCATCTGGGTTGCCAGTCCAGCCCGTCATGCTTCTGTGGGTGACCTTACAAAGGGCAAGAAGCATCTGAAGCCCACTCAAGGGTTAGGACACCTTTCATAATCAGAACCATGAAACTGTGCAACTGACATGTCAACAGGGCACATTGGTATCCTAAGTTTAATGTGCATACTTCCTTGAGTTGCAAACTTTGAACTTCCTTGAAAAAGAATGTGAAATTTATGCTGCATGGTACTTGGATGGTGGCTGGCAAGGATGGCGTGAAACTGAGAGCCCATGGCCAACACACCTGGACTTTTGGATCCAGGAATAAGGCACATTATTGAGGGCAGGGCTGTATACCGCATCTGTCCATTTCACTCATACAGACCCTTGCAAAATGGTGACAGCAATTAAACTGCATACTCAATCTTCCCTCCTTCCCCTCTCTCGCCCCCAGAAGAGTTCATTGAAAGACGTTATTTCTCAACAGTGTCCACACAGTAACTTTATACATGAAATACAACACAAAAGGTGGAACCAACTTTACCCTTTTGGAAAGCAGGTGCATTGCTCTTGCTGCCAGGCTAACTTGCTGTTAGGTACCATTAACCTCTGTTGTCAGGAGCGGCCTGAGTCATTCCACCTGGCACAGCTGTGCCCCCCTTACTTCTGCTGTCAATGGTAGCCAGGGATGGATACACAGCAGAACCCCCAGCAGTGGGGAGGAGTTAAGGTAGAGCAGGGATGGGCTGCTACCCCTCGAATCAGGGTGACACAAATAAATGTAGCACAGCAGACAGCAAAAACGTTCAGCAGCAGCTTTTATGAGCCCCAGGGACCAGAGGAATCTCCTTACCTCCCCCTCTGAGCACAGTGCCACTGACCCCCACTAGTAATAGCATCAAGATTCTCAGTGCTGTCTGTAGGCATCTTCAGAAAGGGGCTCCTCTCCTTTAGTGGAACAACACTAGTCCACCACCTAAACTGGTTTCTTCTCTTTGTTTCATGGAAAGGCTGGCTCTGCATGTGCTTGTGGCCTCTCGGGAACCATTAGTACTACTTTTGAACATTCTTTAGGCCATTTTCACACTGCTTACCAGCCACGGAACATCGTGCCCAGCTCCCGGAACGACAGCTTCTTCCTGGCGCAATTTCGCGTGAGAAGTGCTCGCATGAAATTGCGCCAGGAAGACGCTGTCATTCCGGGAGCTGGGCGCGATGTTCCGTGGCCGGTAAGCAGTGTGAAAATGGCCTTAATGTGCTCTACCAATGGTACTCACTGTGGCTCATCATGGATAGCCGTATTAGCAATTACCATTATCCAAAAGAGGATCATGATACTTTCATCCCTGGCATAAGTCCTGCACTTCAGAAAGGTTCCCAGCTTACCCATTCCTCTGGTGGCAGTTGTTTCAAAGGGGAAGCTACCTGTCAACCATGAGTCCTACTGGGCAGGGGGGCCTTGCCTACTTTTCTGAAACAGAAGGCGGGGGGTGCTACATTGGGAGACACGGCTCCAAAGACCTAGAGGGGGCTTATCAAAGAGCCACTTGTGGCTCCCAAGGTCAGAATGGGTATCACTCAGTGTGGAAGAGAAATCAAAGGTAAATCCAGTCTTATATTTCCATTAGTAACCATTTTCAACACAAACTAATCTGAACCTTGAATCTCACCAGGACACCATTTTGGCAAGTAGATTCCAGGATTCAAACACTAATTTAAGGTTAGAACCTATTGAGGCTTAATTTGTTTTCATTTTTCTGTACTTTAACTGCGAGTGAGCAAGATGATCTGATAAACCAATTTTGGCTTCTTCAGCAAAAATCAGAAAAATTGCATCAAAGTTCCCTTCAATTAATAAATAACTGTTTGTTAGATAAAACTATAACTAATATTACTTTTCTCGTCCTCAATGGATTACTAATCCTCAATCTTTTGAGAACATTGATAAAAGGACTGTGATCCTTTTATCTGTAGAACCTGAGCTGGTAGGATGTAAATGTAATAATAGTGGTCGTGTAGTATAAACAAGATATTATTACAGAGATGCTGCAAGATTGACTTCGTGGGCCCCAAGTGAAGGTGTTTGTTTGTTTGTTTGTTTGTTTGTTTGTTTGTTTGTTTGTTTGTTTGTTTGTTTGTTTGTTTGTTTGTTTGTTTGTTTGTTTGTTTGTTTGTTTGTTTGTTTGTTTGTTTGTTTGTTTGTTTGTTTGATAGTCCGCCTTTCTCACTGAGACAGTATGAGATTAGTACAATCAGTAACAAGTACATTTCAATACAGTATCAAGGACATTTCCATAAACAATGCCATAGGGTAAATAGATACAAGTTTAAAAGACATAGTATTAGCAAGAATCCAATACAGAGCAGAAAAAATACTGAAGCAGAACATAACCAATTTTAGGACTGACATTAGACAACATGGAGCACTGGTGGTACATAGGAGTACATATTTAAAGCAGCAGATTTAAGGCAATATAGTGATGAAGTATCTGGTCCCAAACTCATTAGCAAAGCATCTGAGACCCCATCCCTACAATACATCCCTCCCATTTGAGTAAAAAGCCTTTTTGAATAGTTCGGTTTTGCATCGTTTACAAAAAGCCAGGAGAGTGGGGGCTCTTCTGACTTTCTCAGGCAGGTCATTCCACAGGATAGGGACCACCACAGAGAAAGCCCATGTACAGGCTGCTCCTGACTTCACTTTATCTTGGAATGTAGTGGGTTGGAATTGAAAAGTCCAAACACCAGAGGTGAGTTTCTTTTTTCCCCAAATTTCAGATTATATTGCTACAGGAAACATGGTCAACATTTGAAATCTGTTTAACAGGTTCTATATAACAAGACCCTTACACTTTAACCTTAACCTATCTTCAGATCTTCCGAGCTGGAATCCCCACAGATGAGAAATATGTTTACTTCTTCCTATGAAAGACAAGGTTTTCCAGGTCTCTGGTAAAGCAACTCGGTTCTGTGAATAAAGATGGTATGTGTCCCTTGCCTTGACTTCCAGTGCGGTCATACAAAGTTCTAACTTGCATGAGCTAATCTCCTATGCCTGATCTAAAATACAAGTCAGTGTTTCTGGCTGAATCCTATTCTTGAGCCCTACTCTTTGTATTCTTTCAAAGCCATACTACAAAATTGGGGTGGGAGGGGGGAGTCTACAGCCATAAAAAAATGCAAAGAAAAACAGAAAAAAGAGGCAGCTGTTTCGTGTGGCTCTCTTGGGAGCCAGGTATACAAGAAAAACCATATAATGAAAATAGTTATTTACTGAAATGTCCTTTCTCTTCATAATTTAAACAAAGGCAATTCCACAAAGTACTTTAATTTACTATTCATAAGGGCTATTCTGTAGCTTTTAAAGAAGAATTTGCACATTTCTCATGCTGCTGCTTCTTTTGAGAGATCATCTATTATCTACCAAATTTTTATCTCACTTCTTCCACAAGCTACTCAGGTGGCATCATGGTTCTTCCCCCATCTTATTCTCACCAGAACCACGTGAGGTCAATTCTGTCTGAAGAAAGGGTCTGGTCACCAATGAGCTTCCTGGCTGAGTGGGGATTGGAGCCCAAGTTTCCCTGGTCCAAGCTGCACATTCTAACTACTACACTTCACCGGAGCTTAGAGCCACGTCTCCTTTATCTTATACTCAGAAGAACCCTGTGAGAAAGGCCAGGCTGAGAGAAAGACCAAGGGCAATTCAATTTTATGGTTTTACAGACATTTGAACCAGCACCTCTGTAGTGCTGCACTCTAACCACTACACTACCTTATCTCTTCAGTGGATTGCTTCAGACAGGTTTGCCCAAGCTGGGACGCCTAGAACGTTTAGCAGAGTGCAGGACCAGATACAGAAAATGACAGGTGCTCAGGCTTTCTGCAGCATCATAAACTTGGCTAACATTCTATGAGTGTGGCAGACGATGACAGTGTACAGATGGGTGACTGAGAACCTGGATAGATTGTAACTGCATGCACAGAAAGGATCGTATGGCAAACTAGTGGTTTCATCCTCAAGGACAAGAAGTACAGTATGAACCTTTGATGTTGCTTGGCCAAAATGTTGATTTAGGATGCCGTCTTGGTTTTTTTGGTGATCAGCAATTTCTACAAGATGAAATTGAATAGCAGACAGCCAATAGGAACTGTTCAGTGAGGAACAGCTGATTGGAGCTGTCAGTGCTAAAGAGTAGAGGTGGGCACAAACCGAAATATGAACCAAAATTCATCACGAACTGGGCCAGTTTGTGGTTCGCGAACCAGCAGTTCATCAGACCCCATTTCTGACAAACCACCAGAAACTTTAGGCCGGTTCATTTGGTTCATTTTTCGGTTCATCAGCGCATACAGCCTGATGTCGATCAATCAGTTTCCTAGGCAACAAAGGGGGATGGGCTTTCTGCAGCTCCAGAAGTGACCTTCTGCTGTCCTGGAAGTGACAGTTTTCATGAACCAAACAAACCAGTTCACGAACCGGGACCAATTCTTGAAAGTTCATGGTTCGTGGTTCATGAAATATGACAAACCATGAACTGCACGGTTCATTATTTTCCCAGTTCGTGCCCACCTCTACTAAACAGCTGATCAGAGCAGTCACTGCTAAATCGGAGCACTCTGTGCTAAAAAAGTGATAGGAACAATCAATTCTGTCATCTTGGGGCCACCAATGATCAAGTGAATGTGTAAGCAGTTGGCCCAGCCTCCGCCATCTTTAATAATAGTTAACTGTTTTATTAAAAATCACAAATCCCCTGGATTTAGGATTGCAGCTAGGGGAATTCCAGCTAACAGTTGCTGGGTCCTGCCTGGGAGACCCAGGCATGAATGGAATCCCGCATAGGAATGCGAGGTGATCAGTGGTGATTAGTTTTACAGTCTCCCCAGCTCCAAAAGGAATCCAGAGCAACAAAGGTCTTGCAGAGTCATCCCCACTTGACACATTCCTTTCCCTCCTTCCATGATGAGATCTCCTGTTCTTGATTGAGGAGCTAATCAAATGGCATTCATAAGTATTTATAATTCATTCCTGGGAAGATACATTCCCCAACTAAAGTCATCAACTTAGCTCCAGTAGACTTCATTAACAAACTGCCCCTTTGTGCAGTGCCAGAACAAATTTTGCATTCTCTTTCACATGCCTCGGCAGCTACCAATCAAGGTAATCAAACCTTTTGTTACTCCCAGGAACTGACCATTGGAGCCTTTGTTCCAACAGCAGGGTGGACTCTCCCACCTCAGGGTACATTTTGCCCTATAAGAAAGGTGCCTTGGCAGCACTCAAATTGAGCACGTGTACTGGATCCTAAGCACTGTTCCCTTGAGGTTACCCCAAGCCTCTCACTCTCTCTTGGCTGAGGACGCTGGACATTTGAAGCTACTCTATTTTCCCGTGGACTGGACTACTCTTCAGGATAAGTAGATATACTTATTCCCCTCTCTCTATCCCAACTTCTGGCTAGCTTCCTAGGACTCTGTGACCATTTCCCCTCAAATTTCTGTGTGTATGTGCATGCATTTTTCTTTCTAATAAAAGATTGTTATTTAAACTTAAGCATCAGCCTCGTTTGCTATTTTGGGAAGGGACTCTGTAAAAATTGGTGGGAAAGATCCCATAGTTACCGGCCTCTCTCATAGCTGTCTTCCTTGCTTGCTAATTCCCCCCACAAATTCTCTTACTCGCAAGGAGATGAATTCCAGAAACAAATGGAAGATGGCTGTCTTTTCCAGGCAAGTCAAAAGCCTGATGAAAGGATGAGATTTTCATACCTCCAAAATCCTTTTGATTGACTCAAGTTTTTGGTATATAATTGAGAAAAGAGTTTTGGACTTCTAGTTGAAATGGACACTCACTACCTAAACAAATCCTTTGAGAAATGTACAGGCCCTCAAAGTCAGATAGAAGGATGTATTAGGAGAATATGTGTTCATCTGCAACCATTTTCAGGATAAAGAGGAGCTGGTGGGGGGGGGCACAAAGCCACCTTAACTGGGGTCTGCAGCAACCAATATTTCTCCTCTCTCCTGATGCTTAGGTACTGTTTCCCCACCCCATCCTCTCTCTTTGATCACAGCCATTTAAAGACCATCCAATGGATGCTGCGTTCACATTTGGGTCTTATAACATCCCCGAGTCAATTCAGAGTGAGGGATTACATCATCCTACACTTTGAATGGACAACTACCTTCATTTCTGTTCTCAGCCTCGCCAAAAGGGAGGTCGTTTTGCAGCTGAAAAGATTGCTTTCACATAGAGTTAATCCCCCCATTTCCCTTTCATTGCTTCTGTGAGGCATTTGCAATGACAATGAAAATTCTGCACAGGGGTGTTCTCCATGCTCCCCCCCCCTGCACTGATGGGCCTTTTGCCTTTTTTAAAAAAATACCCTGTAGTAGGTATATTGCTATAATGCCTTGACAGAGAGGATAGAGAAGTGCACCTTCTTGTCCATACCCCTCCCATACCCGCTTCTGGTACACTCATACAAAAGTAGACCTGAGGAAACCTCTAGCTGACTCAAGGAACACCTGGAATGCTGGGCCTTTTTTGAAGGGAGGGAGAACATGAAACAAGAGCTCTGCGCAGAAGAAACAAAATATTTTCACGGACCCTTTTCCCCAGCCCCGATATATAATGGATGCACGGGTAGTCTAGTCCACTAGATACCGATGAGTCATAGAGAGAGGCAAGGAGCGCCCAGAGACTGGGGCGGCTGTTTTGATGCTGAATGTTTTTAAGCCCAAAGCATCAAGTTATCAGTCTCTGCCTCAGTCCTGTTGTGCCTTTCCTTTTTTCTGCTTTGCATGAGGAATGATGTCTGATAAACTGGAACTGCCTGGCAGCTGCTATCTCAATATACTCAATGCTCTCGCCTGGGACTTGCCTGACAGTGGAACTCAACAGGGCAACCATGGGGGATGTGCAGGAGTGCCCCCTACTGCACAAATTTCGGACCACGGCAGATCTGAGTGAAGCATACAGCATTTCTCCTTTTGAATGAATTCTGTTACTGAGGGCCAAAGTTGCATTTCCTCACTGCTGATCTAAAGCGCATAGCTATGGGGATTCTCACACCTTCCCACACCCCAAATGCTCACCTCTCAGCCAGTTCATGTTCTGGCTGTTAAGCAGGATTTGCATAGATTTTGCAACTGTTTACCTAAGGGGTGGCAGAAGGCAAGGACTGTCACTGATGCCCGTGCTGTGTTCCCTTTTGCTCATTCTGTGACAAGCTCACAGCTGTGGTCCTAAAGATGCTCACATCGTGGCTCTGTCTTTACTCCTTAAGATCTCACTCTTAAATGCCTTCCTTTGTTCTCAGAGAACAGTGGTCCAAAGAGCAATGGCCCAGTGTGGTGCAGTGGTTAGAGTGTCAGACCAGGTTCTGGGAGATCGAAGTTCGAATTCCTACTCTGCCATAGAAGCCCACTGGCTGACTTTGGGCCAGCCACACATTCTCAGCCTAACCTACCTCACATGGTTGTTGTGAGCATCAAACGGAGGAGAGGAGAATAATGTAAACTGCCTGGGATCCTCACGGGAGAGAAAGGCAGGGCATAAATAAATAAAATAAATAAAATCAACCCTTTGCCACAGGGAATACATGGAAACCGTTTGAATGCTATAATCTCACAGCTTTGTTGTGTACAAAGCACTTTTCAGTTCTTACTGAATTTTAACAGCTCCATCTAGCCATGTCACTATCTGGAATGACCAGGATTAAGACCAGAGATCTCCTAATCCGCATTTTGTTGCCCCTTGAGTCAAGCCCCTGAAGGCTTCAGAGAGGCAGAAGGAAGTGGCCAAATCCATTGCATTATCCTTCCCAGTTATGGCATCCTTCCCCCCCACCCCCACAGGTCCATCCTCCTGGGCTGTCTCTTGGTTTCTCCTGGCCTGGCATGCCCATAAATACTTCCAGGTCAGGTGTGCGTATTTGCCTGGGCAATACCCAGATTCTGGCTTTCTCTGTAAGGCTTTTCAGATGCCTCCCAGAGGCCAACAGATCAAAGAGCAATGGCCGTCATGACACATGTGGTCTTTATCACTTGGGTTGCCAGCTTCAAGTTGGGAAATTCCTGGAGATCTGGGGGGTGAAACCTGGATAAACCTGGAGAAAGTGGGGTTTGGGGAGGGAAAGGACCTTGGCATGGCATAATTCCATAGAGTCCACCCCGCAACCCCCCCAAAGTAGCCATTTTCTCCAGGTGAACTGATCTCTGTGGCCTGGAGACCAGTTGTAATTCCGGGAGATCTCCAGCCACTACCTGGAGGCTGGTAACCCTATTTATCACCCAGTTCCCAGTTTCTCGGCTTGCTTGCTTTCCAAGCTTCTTGCTAGATCTGCCTGGTATCTGTCTCCTTTCCTGCTCCACTAAGGACTCACCTCCACTCAGACTTGTTTTTCCAGCCCCCCTGCATCCCTAGCTGCCTGCACCAAGCACCCTTGTCATTGTTCAGAACTGTGCATATCCTGTGAAGGCCTGCGCAAGACTGTGGACGGATTCAGCATCATGTGAAATTCCACTTCCACTTCAGGATTCTGGTTCTGCAAGGCAGGTTTGAATATGTGTATTCATTGCCCAGTGACGCGATAAAACTTGGCACAAGAGATGGGGGAGATAGTGACAGGAAGGTGGCACGGAAGGAGACGGAAAGTCTCACAAACATCAGGGGGCTGAGGTTCGGTGCTCTATGCACCTCCCTATGTGGACTTACATAGCTGTGAGTTCCCCACAGGAGAACCAGTCAGTTCTGAAGTATGCACAGCCCTGATTTGGACTGGAGCCATTGTGTGCAGGGAGAAGGGACCCCTGCCTTCCCCCCTCAAGCCATTTTCCCCACACACGATGGCCCTGGAGGTTGACAACTGCTCACAGAGTCCATCAGTGCACATGCTGCTGACAATAGTGGGGATATTTTCCCTGGGGCTGGTCTGAGTTAGAAAAACAGTCCGGGGGGAATGGCAGTAGCCCTTTCCCCCCACGCCTCATGGTCCCAGTCCAAATCAGCCCCCCCCCCCGCCCCATATGTGAGAATTGCCTTCCCAGAAGGGACTTGTTGTTGATGTCTGACTAAGTTGTCATGTCCGTACCCCTACATCCATGCCATTGTTCTATGTAGTGAACCATTCCTAATGCTGTACCTTCATGTCATTTGGCAAATGCTCTAACCATCACTTTCATTTCTCAAGCATCCTGAGAACACAGCTGTCTTATCTCCTTCCTTTGAAGCTCCCAGAAGCGACCTTGCACTGTCTGAAATGTTACAGTTCAGTCTTATGCCTTTTGTCCTGTCTAGGCTGATGTAGAAGAAATTCCCAGACCGTTTCCCGCGCAAACCTGTGGTCTAGGTGGGAGGGGGGAAATGATTGGGTATTTAGAGATGTACTTTCTTCAAGCTCCTATTCCTGTCAATGGAGCATGTACTGCTTAGATGCTTTCTTGCTTCTGAGTAATTCTATGGACATATATATGGAAATGATTGGCTTTCTGCATAAAACCATTTAACCAAGAGCTTGGACTTCTTGTTGCAATGGTACAGAGACCTGTCTACCATACCCTATCACCCATAGCCTGACACTAGTCCTTGTAGCAGTTACATGTCTTATCTAATGGCTGTGAGAATTTGGGGAGCCGTTGACAAAGCAGATGATACTAAGCTAGAAAGACTCAACATACGCAAGGCAAATGTGCTTAAATATGCATGTTTACCTTGCTTTTCTTGATACACAGTTTTTTTATAATAATAATAAATAATATTTGATGTATATATTGCCCTTCAGGGCAACTTAACACCCACTCAGAGTGGTTTACAAAGTATGTTATTATTATCCCCGCAACAATCATCCTGTGAGGTGGGTGGGGCTGAGAGAGCTTCGAGAGAGCTGTGACTGACCCAAGGTCACCCAGCTATCTTCAAGTGGAGGAGCGGGGAATCAACCCCAGTTCTCCAGATTAGAGTCCCGCTGCTCTTAACCACAACATCAAACTGGCTCTCCCACTACACCAAAGTTGGCATTAAATATGAACTTTTTCCGATTAATAGTACACAAAGTCCTGCACATCTTGCCTTTCTTCAGGCGAGAATGATAGTGACTTGCATTAGACCACTGAATATACATTTGAACCTGCACCTCCAAGACCGAAGGGCAGCCTGAACCCCGCCTGTTGCTTCAGTGTTGCTCTGCAGGATGTCCTGAGCAGAATTCAAACTTAGATACTCTCCCTGGTAAATTCCTGCCCAATCCTTCCTTCTAAAGACTCCTCCATTCACACCCCTCATTCACTAAACGCTGACACTAAGTGTTTATTGTTTGTTTTCAGGAACAAAAGTGTAAACATTTCCCACAAATGATGCACTTAATCAACTTCATTTGCCAAGACCTGTCATTTGTCCGGTTGTTGATTAGAGACAAAAAAGGGGCAGCCTTGCCTTGCCTTGCCTCAATCCCCTGGAATCTGGACTGTAGCAAAGTCCAAGAGAAGCATTAAAAGACTGCCAAGTGGATGGGTATGACGTCTGAAGACCTCTCCTCCTCCTCCTCCTCCAAAGCGACGGCCTGGCTACATTCCCCCTGTACTGTTAGATCTCTTTCACTCTGAAAATGACCCAAAAGGAGGTTGAGTCAAGAGCAGCTCCATAAGGAAGAAATATAAAATCAGTGCCACTATACAAAGCAAAAATGTTTTCTGTTTCTATGAGGGTAGATGACAGAAGGGGAGCAGGGAGTGTTTGGGGCCAATGTCTCAAAAGCTGACCATGGAAAGAACAAGATGGCTTCCCAACATCCTAAATCCAAACTCATCTATTGGAAAGCACCACTGGTTTTGCTTGGACTTCCTTGGGGCCTGTTCATCTCAGAAGACAGAACTCTACTAGGGAGCAGAAGACAGAACTCTACTAGGTGGCTCCGTACTGGCAGATCACCTGCTTGCATGCAGAAGGTCCCAGGTTCAGTCCTCAGCATCTTCAAAGGAACAAGGAGTAGGTGATTTGAAAGACCTCGCTCTGTTTGAGACCCCAGAGAGCTGCTGCCGGCCTGTGCAGATAAATGGGACCCTAGAGCAGAGCAACCACAAAATGGCTGCCATAGCAGATGGACCCGACCACAAAACGACGGTTGCAAAATGTCACAGTGAAGTTATCCATAATAACTCTAAGAGTAACTCTTCAACATTTCAGGCAGAAGCTCTGTTTAACAGGATGCTTTTTAAAATGAACATATTGTTTAAAAATAGTTTATTGCATGCACACAGCTTACCTTCAGTCACACTGTGGAGTGCCTTGTGCTGTGGTGGCAGCTGGCCCTGCCCACTTTCTAAAAGCACTTGGCAGGTGCCAGGAAACGTATTGGCAGGCACCGTGGAAGCCATGCTGGAGACCCTTGCTATTGTTCAAAAGATAATCCATGCAATCATAGCCAAGAATTCAAAACTCACACAGATAGGGTTGCCAGTCCCCTTCCCCTCCCAGTGGTTGGGGGACAGGACCTGGCACTTACTGGGGATGATGTCCTCGCCTGCACACCAGGCACACTCCAGGCAGATGCTATGATGTCACTGCTGGAAGTGACATCGTTGTGCCTGGTGGAAGCACACCCCCTGCGCACTGGCCTGGGAAGTTTTTAGCCTCCTGGGCCCATTCCCTAGGTTCCCCACCACCACCGGTCAGATGAGTGGCGGAGGGGGGCAGAGACTGGGAGTAGGGGATCCCCTGCCCCCAACGGGGGACTGGCAGCCCTACAAACAGAGCAGAGCTCTCAAGAAAGTGAACCATGCTGTAGGACAATCATTCAATCCATGGCAATGTATTCATCAAAATATATGCAGACTTTTCTTACACAGTCTCTCTTCTTCCCCGTGACCCTCTGTTACTTGCTCTGTTGGCTGCTTCTGATGGGTGGCTGCTTCTCTTCTGGTGAGAGATTTTAGCATTTTGGTTTTGATGGGTGGGCAGTAGGCTTGGTCCAGGCAAGCAGACAGCTTGGAGCAACTATGAGCCCCCAAAGCCCAACATGAGTCATTGTGTCAGCATAGAACCACGATGGCATGGACTTGGGATTCACAATTTGTGGCTGAGCTTTGTAGCCAGATTTTATTTTCTACTAGGTAAAGGTGAAGGTAGTCCCCTGTGCAAGCACCAAGTCATTACTGACTCATGGGGGGACGTTGCATCACGACTTTTTCTTGGCAGACTTTTTGTTACAGGGTGGTTTGCCATTGCCTTCCCCAGTCATCTACACTTTACCCCCAGGAAACTGGGTGCCCATTATTTTCTACTATCTTGCTGTAAAGTCTAATCCCAGCACAATATAACCTGTGACAATAAGATAATTCCTAGACTAATTTGCACATATACTTACTGTGTTAACAAAAGGAAAACAGTGCTTTAATGAATTATACTTACATTCTTCAGTGCTCACTATCTTCAGTTTTTTGAACACATGAAATGATTTTTTACTTCTAAGCTATGATCAGTTTTGTAACTTTCTGACCATATGCCCTTTCAATCTTTAATTTGTATTTTAACAAATACAAAAAGGTCAAATACTATACAACATGCTTTTTCTGATGAAGAAAAATACTTTAAAATAGTGAACAAAATTGGACCAATCTGTAACTTCTTTACATCAGAGTTTTGCTTGAACCACATGTAAAAGATATGTGCTGTTTAGTATTCGAAGTTATTATATTATAAACATTATGCATTTGTTGTTAAAATGGCCAGTACAATGCTTAATTTAACTTTCTGTCCAACAGAATTTATTATTAAAATGACAAAACATCTCTGAAGCTTTGAGATCTGGAAAAGTTTTTTAGTAGAAATCAGCAGTAAATCTGATTTCAGTTTTTCAAAAAGAACTACACTCTGTTTTTACCTAACAGTGATAACTAGAAGCTCTGCCACAAAAGAAGTACTCTGAGTTGCTTTTGCTTGGTGGTACCTGGGAAGGAAGCAGAAAAAGCAACCCAAAGACAGCTGTTGTCTTTAGAGAAGCTGCTTCTGCTCTTTCGGCACTTGAAAAGGTGTGAGAAGGTCGCCGACAAGATCACATGGTGCTGCTACGCAGTGGGCACTCGTGACAGTTTTTTAAATGGCTAGATTGTCCTCGAAAATGGCATCAGCAGCCGCAGGTTGAATCCATGGCTATTGTAACATAACAAAAGTTCGTTTGTTCACTGCTCTTCTGGACAAATTCGTGACCGCTCAGAGCAGTGAACAGTGATAACTAGAAGTTACAACAAAGTTTCCAGAGTGTTGGGTTTTTGCCCATATGTGACGTTGACACATAGTGCAGTGTCACATCCACTCCATCCCTATGTTTAAGTCCTAAGTGGTGAATGGCTTTAAATGTAAGAATTAGCACTCTGAATTGAGCCTGAAAGCAAATAGGTAACAGCATAGCAGCCGGAATAGAATGAGCAAACGAAAGAGGATTGAGGCCTAGTTCTCCTACAAACAGCAGATGAGTTGGTAAACCTGTTCCTGGACTGTATCACTACAGGCAGTAGATGAGGGAATCCCATAATTGAATATGTTCTTATTTTACAAGATCCCAGCTCACAGGGCTTTTTTTCAGCTGGAATGTGGTGAAACGGAGTTCCGGCACCCCTTGAAAATGGTCACATGGCCGGTGGCCCTGCCCCCTGATCTCCAGACAGAGGGGAGTTGAGATTGCCCTGATCAGGGGGCGGGTCACCGGCCATGTGATCATTTTTGCCAAGGCTGATTTAAACTTTTAAAAACTCCCCCCGTGTTCCTGCTGAACCAAAGTGACATCATTGTGCGGTCCTGAGTTCCACCACTGAGTTCCACCACCTCGTTTCCCAGAAAAAAAGCCCTGCCAGCTCATATAAACCTACATGTCCAGAACAGAGTTGCCAGGCCCTTCGGCAAACTGCAAGGGCAGGGGGAGACTTACTGTTTGCAGGGGAGCTGACTAGCAACATTGTCATGTCACCAGTGATGTGCTGATGTCACTCGCAGAAGTGACATCATCACATTGCCAGGCCTGGCACACCTGCTCTGGTGTTTGGCCCAAACCCTGTTTTTTGCCCAATTGCCAGGATTTCACCAGGCAATATGATGATGTCACTTCTGGTCACATGGGGAGTGAAGTCATCACATCACCACACTGCCCGGCTTTCCCCTAATTTCCAGCTCCCCCCCCCCGGCAACACTGGCTGGCTGAGCAATGGTGGGAAGTGTGGGCTGACAGTGGGAGATTCCTCACCGCCAGTGGGGGCCTAGCAACCCTAGTACCAAAGAAAATTCTAATATATTCTTGTACTCCCTGGCATACTAGATCGTACGCCATCAGATTTATTTTAGAGTGGCATGACAAATCTTGTGATTCCTAGGGTTGCCAGGTCCCTATACCTCGTGCAGCAGTGATGTCCTCACGTGCGTGTGCAGGCTCTGGAGCCTGTGCAATGATGTCACTGCCAAAAGAGATGCCGTTGCTTGTCACCTGCTGCCGACCACTGGTGAGTCAGCAGGCAAGGTGGCAAACCCCTAGGAGTTTGCCTGCCACCAGCGGGCCCCTGGGAACCCTAGTGATTCCCCCTCCTGCAGACTGAGGTGATCCCATCCAAAAACAGATTTGTCCCCTCATCTACCTTTTGGTAGAACTAGGTCTGAGCCTTGTAGTTAACTGGCTAGTAGGAACCTTACGGAGCTCCACGGACATTCCGTTGCTTTTGGGTAATTAATGCACCTTCCTAGCCTGGCAATATCCCTATGGATGTGCCTCATACAGAGTTTGTGCACAAATAAACATTTTATTATAAAAGGAATGATAAATCTGTACTCCTCTCTTCTGTCAAAAGCTACTGTTCTAGGAAGTGAGAAGGGTGAATCACTTATGAACTGGGGCTTAGGAGGACTGCATATTGTTTGGGAATTCTACCATTACTCCTCCTTTTGATGGCTGTTGAGGCCCTAGAGCAGACCCTCGATCAGTTGGGTGGAACGTTCTCCATTCTAGATACTAGCTTTCACCTTTCTCCCCTCATCTTCAAAACACCCCTGCCCCCCCAAAGTGTTATTCTCCAAGTGTTGCTAGAGTATCTACAGCTTGTTGTTTTCTCCCCGCCCTTTTAAAAATAATAGTTGTTTGGAGATTTAATGCAACTTTAATAGAACGTGCTTCAAATGGCAAAAGGGAGAATGATTTATTATTATGGGGTTGGGTTGAGCAAAGGCATGGATGGTCACAGAATTTTCCCCATCCGGCTTTTCCCCAGTATCATAGCACTTATACAGGTCAGAGGGCTGTGGGGCAGAGAGGAAAGGAGTCAAGGAAATATGTCTAATCTCTTGCATCTGTGGAGCTGGACAGATGGAAAGGGCAAAAGGGAATGATTACTGGGAAACTCGCTTCTCAGAGTCAGAACGGTCTGCTGCAGGGGGGAGAAATCAGGGAAGATCCACACTCTTTGCATGAGCAGATAGCTGGATCCAATAAGACTAACAAAAATTTGTGGCAGGGTATGAAAGCTCATATCCTGCCACAAATTCTATTAGTCTTATCGGTGCTACTGAACTCTTGCTCTTTTCTACTGCTACAGATAGACTAACGTGACTACCCATCTTGATTAATAATAATGGTAGTGATAATAGGGCTAATGGTAGAATTGCAGGATTGTTCTTTAAAATGAACATGAAGTCATTCATTCTATCATC
Organism: Eublepharis macularius; assembly: GCF_028583425.1. Lineage (NCBI taxonomy): Eukaryota > Metazoa > Chordata > Lepidosauria > Squamata > Eublepharidae > Eublepharis > Eublepharis macularius. The sequence goes on from NC_072793.1 coordinate 8,282,882, forward strand.
TCCATTTGGTTGATTCTAAAGATAAAATACACTGGAAGCAGCACCGTGGCTGTAAATTATCCAGTCTCAGGGACAATAAGATATCACACATCCCCAGTCACCTCTATGGGATTGAAATTTGGGGCTGGAGAAAGCGGATCCTGGCCATATTGGAAACAATTCAAAATTATTTTACGAGATGGATTCTTGTGTTGCCAAAGGGCTCTCTGGTGGCACTAATGAGGGCTGAGCTTGGTTGGTGGTACCCTTCTCTGAAAGCTAGAGCCAATTGCAGAGTCCTGTCTTATTGGATGAAAAGCCTCAGACTTGCTGGGCGATCAAAGTTTTTGCTTTCTCTTGACACATGTTAAGTCCTATAAGGAATATTTGGGCTATATACAGTCCAAGTATGTAATCCCGGATGACCTGATTAGACCTAACAGATCAGGGCGGGAGCTGAGGGAATGGGTCATCAAAATGGACAGGAAAGCGGACAGTCACGCAGTTGTTCAATCTAAAGTGGCTCCTATTTTAAATTTATAAAGAAAGATCATATTAGGTCATCCTGTCTAAGGACCTTAACAACAATGAAATTAAGGATGGCCTTTACTAGCTTAAGATTTCAAGCTATGCCCTCAGCGGCCCATGTGGGCCGCTTTCTAAGTGTCCCTCCCCCTCTACGACTCTGTGTGTGTGAGCTATGGGAGAAGTAGATAATTTGATCCATTATATTCTGAGATGTCCTCTCTTATTGGATCCTTAAAATAAATTCCTTGTTAATATTGTATCTTTGCATGAAGGACTTTCAGATTTGGATAAAGTAGTATTTCTGCTTGCCGATGAGGATCATTTTGTTTCCAACAGAGTTGCTCTGTTTGCATTAGCAGCTAGAAGGATTAGATCAAACTATATGGAACAGTATAATGGTTGAAACAGTTCTGAATATATTTTAATTTGGTCTCAACACTATGGGGTTTTGTTCTGTATTATATTGTATTGTATTTTAATTTTCCTAATTTTTTGTTAATTTCGGAATTTTAGTATGTGGGATAGTATGTGTTGTTTTACATTGTTACGACCTATGGTCAATACAATACAATACAACAATAAGATATCACACAGAGGAATCCTGTTCTCAGAGTCTTTCAAGCTAGAGTGTTGGATAAGTATTGTTGCAGAGTAGAAAATTTGCCCGGCAGATAAAGAATCACAGACACTTGGGTGTTCAGTTTCTAAAATAAATGTTTACTACAAATAGGGAAAAATAATAAAGGTTATATTGGAGATAAAATAAAGAAGAGCTAACTAAGTTCCTACATCTTTACATCCTGGAGATAACGGTCTAACTAACTGGAGAGCAATGGCGTCCTGAGCAAAGGAAAGAATCTCAATTGCCCCCCAATAAACCTGGTCAGCCAATAATCAATCCTAGATCTGTTCATTAAGCATGCAACTCCCCTTTTACCCTGGCCGGAAGAACAACTTGACATCTAACTGGTCTTATGCAAACTAGTTATCTCTAACTAAACACAAACAAATTAACTCTTTCATGACTGAAGAGAATGACACCTGTAAAAATCCCAACATAGAGGAAATCATGAAAAGGCTGGGCAATAGGAGTCTAGGTTCCTGTTCTTCATGGATACATATCTTGCCGTAGCAACACCAGCAACACCTTTTGCTTCTGGCTTAAACAGCTTAGATTCTTCATGGAATAGTTTTTTAAAAGTGCTCTCCCGGGCAGTCTCCGTTTCCAAAGGGTTTGAGGCATGCTCAAGACCAGGGCAGGCAGTTCTTGGATCTCTTGCCTCTTGGTCCTGTTGGGCACTAGACCAGGCACAGCTGTCTGGGTGGGCTGCTGAGCTGACCTGTGACAGAGCTTTCCTCGGGGAGTGCTGGTGGGGCTTGTGTGGACTCACCATGATGGCTGCATACAGAAACAGTCTGTCTGGGTCAAGGGTGGACAGTGCTGGGCGGTGGTGGGGAAAGAGAGAGAACAGCAACCAAAATTCAGTAAGAAGGAAGAGAATCTGTAGTTGTACAGTGGTGTCCAGGAAGTGTGCCTGTTGTGCAGAGAGGTCCAGGCTCAGGTTGATGGTTGGGTGAAAGTTGCTGTTGAACTCAAATTATGTGTGTTTGGTTATCTTAGCCAATTAAGAGAAATGAATACACACAGAGAATGAAGTCTAATGAAGGATGTTGTAAAGAAAAACCAGATATATTTGCAAATATAGGACATACACACAGCTACTAGGTGAGCTCCGAGTGTGCCACCAGAACAAAGGATTATGTGCTATTTTAAAGGGACATTACATCACATTGGAGAAACGAGAGTCACACTCAAGGCAAAGCATCTGACCTCTTTCACATCTTTGGATTGGCTGTTGTCCATTTCTCAAACTTAGTCTCGCAACAACATCTGCAGTTCTATCCCTGTTCATACCTTCTTCTTATCAGTTTCCCCTTATATGGTCATTTCACATTTCCTTCAGACTCCATAGCCCATCAGTTGTGCTGCACATATCCTCTTCCAGGGGGAGGGAGACCCTCACTCTTGTTTTATCTCTGTTCCTGCAGGTGTGTCTAAGGAATGTCTATGTCTCCCGTGTTTCCTAGGTAGTAGTAGGAGAATGGAGGCTAAGAGCTCTCCTTTCTGGCCTGCAATGTCAAGTTTTTAGCCTTCCCATACAAGGAGAGAAAGGCCAAGGCTGAATAGTTACTTTAAAACATGCACAAAGAACACATTTCATGTCTCTTTTTCTATACTAGTGTGATTACATTGTGATCTAAAAGTTGCTACTAAAATTTGCTAATCCCACATTGTTGAACTCCTGGCAAAATCTCTCAAGGGCTTCCTTCCCATGGGTCCAAATGATGAAGATGTAATCTAAGAACCTTAAGTACAAAAATGGTTTTAGTGGATGGGAGCTGAGGAAATGCTAACCTTCATTGTTTCAGTATATGAAATAAAAAGGCAAGATGATATCTTCTGCTTGGAATTGGAGATTTCTTTAAATAAAACTGGCACATGCAAATAAAAGTCTGGAGGAGATTGTCAGGGCTTGCCGCCGCTGCCGCTGGGCATGGCACTGGGCGGTCTGCTCCTGACATCATAGGGGGGCCAGGGATTCTGCAGGACCCTGCTCTGTGGAAGGAGGGGCAGTATACCTCACCCAGACTCCCTCTCAGTCCACTCGCTGGCCTGCTCAACCTGGCCTGCTTACCCTCTGCGTCCTCCTTCATCTCCTCCTTCCAGAACTCTCCTCCAAGCCTCCACCCCTGCATCTTGCTGCTCTCACTCCACATCATCACTCCTCACTCACACCCACCACCACAGGGCTCTTCCCAGCCAGCTTTTATAGGGCTTCCTCCTACTGCCCCACCCCTCTTCCAGCCTGGCCTTTGGCTGCACCAAGCAGTTGCAGCTGGGGTAGCTGATCTGGCCCCACTGACCAGCACCAGCTGTGCCTTGTTCTCTGGCTGCCCAGCCTCCCTGCCTTGGCTGATTGCTGAAGGCATGTCCAGCTGCAGTCCCCTGGCTAGCAGCCCAGCCTCCCTGGCTGAGCTGATGGCTGAAGGTGGGTCCAGCTGCGGCTCCTTGGCTGGTTGCCCAGGGCTTCCTGCAGAGTGCCTCCAATAGCCCCACCTGGAGTGGCTTGGCTTTTGGCAACTCCTGGGCCAGGCTGCTATTTTCTAGCTGGGGCGTGGCTTTGGGTTGTTGGGGCTGCTGCTGCTTCTCCTCCTCAGGTAAGGTCTTTGGGTGGGTGACTGCTGGGCTCCCAATCCCTCTGCCCTTGCCCCCTTCCGCCTTGCTTAGTCCCCTTTCCTTCCCTAGGGGAGTGGGACTCGCTGGCCTCTCTCTGTCTCCCCCTGCCTCCTGAGGCCCTGGGCTTTTGCCCCTTGCCCCTGGCACCAGCAGGTTCTGGCTCCATTTGCCCATGGGAGGGGTTGACCTGCTGTCCCCCGGCTGCCCCCTCTGCCTGCCAATCAGACCGGTTGACCCGCTGTCAGCTGGCTGACCAGTTGACCTGCTGTCTGCTGGCTGACCAGTTGACCTGCTGGCTGCTGGCTGCCCCCTCTGTTTGCCCGTCAGCCCAGCTGACAAGGGCCGTCGTCACACGGGCTTTTATTTAGCACTAAAATGGCGCTATTTCCCGGCAAACACCCACCTTATTCCAACACTGTAGCGATTTTCTCTCTTCTGCTTTGTGCTTGATAGTCACGCTATGTTGTGCCTCAGTGTGAATGCCTCACGTCGATGTATTTCGCCTGGCAACGTCCTATGCCCTCCCTTCAATCCCAGAATCCATTTCTTCCTGCAACTCCCCTTTTTTTTATTTTATTATGTCCTTATAACGCCATAACGACATAACGCAATGCAAACTGTCTGTTGAAGTAAAAATGACTCAATCGCCATGGCAGAGTCTTCAACGATGGGGATCATGTCAGACAGGGAGTTTTCTGCGGGCAAAGGGCTATTTATATAATTTCAAAGTTGGAAAAACAAAAAGGTCATAATGTTTTGCTCTAACGGAATGTTTATATGCTGTTATTCCGTTATAGCGGAATTAAACGCCAGAATAATAAAAAAAAATGGGGAGGAGCTGCTTCTGCGCGGTTAGAGAGAACAGAACAGAGTGCTTCGGTGTGGACAGCTGGTGGCGCAAAGAGCCGTTAGGTGACCCAAAGAAACGTTACGGTGTCGATAACAGGTAGGACGCTATATGCTGTAAATTTAATGGAAGAGAAGTCCGTGTGACGACGGCCCTGCTGTTCCCTCCTACCAAGTCTGGGGGCTGGGACCCAGACCCCGGACAGAGATGACTCGCAGTCAGTTTCAGGATTTTTCAGAGCCCTGAACAGGCTGCTAATATAATATTTTATATTGACCTTGATGACTTAGCATCTGCTGAGTGAGTTTTTCCTGTTTTCATAAGAGTCATGGAGAGCACTGAGAAGCAGAGGCCTTGTAGGCCCTGTTTATCCATCCTTCCTGTTGAATGAGGTAAACCCAAAGCAGCATTTCCAAGAAATGATTGCTCACAGTATGAGCTTGTAAAACCTCTGGCGAGGGAGAGCCTGCTAGATAGCTGGGCCCATTGCTGAGCTGCTCTTCAATTAAAATCTACCCTTTGGTAAAATTCTGGAACAGCAATGAAAAGCCCTCGGCCATTTCCCCACATCTTAAACACTCATTGAACGCTGGCAGCTCTTTCACGTGATTTCTGATGTCACCATTTCCAAAACGGAGGCAGGCAGTTATTATGATTCCATTTTCATGGCTCCAAAACACCAGAATCATAACTGCCTGCCTCCATTTTGGAAATGGTGACATCAGAAATCGTGCAAAAGAGCCGCCAGCATTCTGTGAGTGGGGCGCTATCTTTAAGATGTGGGGAAATAGCCTTTATGTCAGCCCTTTAAATATTTGAAGAGTGATCACGGCCGTTTCCACATGCTGTTAAAGCAACGGGCCACTTACTGAACGCTGGCAGTTTTTTTCACAGATTCCAGGTGCCCCTGATTTCAAAGAGGAAGCAGGCAGTTTGGCTTCCCTGTGTTCAGCATCCTTTACCCAGCACAGGAAAGAGTGGAAAATCCCATTCTCACAAAAGATGCTGAACAAACGAAAGTGAAACTGCCTGCTTCCTCTTTGAAATCGGAGGCATCTGGAATCTGTGAAAAAACCTGCTAGCATTCAGTAAGTAGCCCGTCGCTTTAACAGCATGTGGAAATGGCCCATACCGGCCCATGTGGAAACGGCTAAATATACCTGGACCCCTCAACTTCATCCTCATAGGAGGACTTGATAGGGCAAAAAAAATCTCAGCTTTGCCTGGAACTCTTTCCAGGTTTGTATAGTAGCTAGCTCCAAACAGGGCTTGGATGCTTATGAATGCTAAGCATGTGTTGCATATTCCATATTTATTCAACCCACCATCTGTGTATGTCCAGCAATGAGGTGATGAGGTGAAAATACTTTGTATATATTCTGAGGAATGGTCCAGCAGCCCAAGCTGCCATCCTTGAGGCTTTTTAATCGCACAGAACTGCCCCACTATATTTGCTTCTGGTTTGGCCAGGCCCCGCCTCCCCCTAAAAATGACAGTGTAGGGGATCCCTCCCCCCACCTCGGGTGTGCTCTCATGCCACTGGGGACCCAGCCAGGCCTAAGGCAGCTTGTTCAGTTCCTGACCTTACTGTGTCTCATACCTCTGTACAGGCCCCTGCAGTCCCACAATGTTTTCTGAAGCATGTTTTCTGAGCCATGACAAGTTCACAACCTTGCCAGGTCACTAGCACCACCCATGGTGCGCCCTCTGGAATCTGTTGCCTCAAGAGACTGCTTCATGTTTTCCTCATGGTAAGACCACTCTGAGGAGAGTGCTATGACAGAGACAGAACAGACTGGAGAGAAAGCTAAACCGGAAGGATGCTGACAGGGAGTGTGAGAGACAGAGAGAGAAAAATACAGAAGAAGAAGAGCTTTTGGGCCCAGCTGAACTGACAGCCTGTCAAGGCAATCAGAATTGTCCACATACTAGAAAATTATCTGGGCATCCACAGGCAACTGGAAGTCTATTGAGCCATCACCGCTATTAATGGACATTTGGACTTGGCGCATTTCCCTGTGTGGCCCAAGCTTAAGGCAAGGGATGCTGCAGATCCTGCCTCAGCCTCTTGACACCATCTGTGACTTGGTTACTGTGTAGAGGGCCTTTAGGAGACTTTGGAGAGGACAATGGAAGAGCTGTGAGAAGAAAGCTCAGGGATGCAAACAGCACTTGAACCACAGGAGACTCTTTTTGCCCGGAGATTCACAAGGAAAGCCTGGGATTGGTCCCAATCAATCTTTGGAGTGTGTCCTTCAAGTTGCATTATGGAAATCTGGTTCCATCTTTTGCCTTCTGGATGAAGTTTCTGTGCATGCCCAGCAATTATCCTCTTTGGGTAATCATTTTCTATGCCTGTTCCTACAATAATTGAGAGAAAACCTCTTAGCAGCAGAAGTTCTGGCACAAAGAGCATTGGTAGTTTGGTTACTTGGCCCAATATCCAGGATAACATTAAACCTTAGGTGTAATTTTTGCTTATAGAAAGGTCAGAAGTGAACATGCGTCTGTAGTTTTACCCATGCTATAGGACAAGGTGAGCCCATAGAATCTCCTTGGACAAAATATTTTAGGAAGTGTTTCTCACATTTGGGAGCACATGTTCTAAACGTATTCTACTTCCTTTTCTCCCTCCCCCAGACCAACTGCCTGTTCCACACCACAGCACACAAATCTGTGCATGTATTTTGTGCACATGCACCCTGCAGTTTTGTGTCTGGACTTGTGGTTTGGGCCTAATGCAACACTGTTATTAGAAAGGGAAATGGTCCAAAAATCTTTCACTCTTCCTAAAACCACAAATAGGAAGCTAACATTAAAACATTAAACAATATTAGTATGACGGGGTGTGTAAGGCAGCAGTCATGGTAGGGTAAGTAAGGGAGCCGTTGGGATGGGGCTAGTGAGGGAGCAGCCAATGGATTTCCTTATTCAAGCCTTTGGGCTGTTGGCTGTTGGAAAGATTGTTTTGCATGCTTCTATATACTTAAACTGGCTTTTTGCTGTCGCATTTCACTTTAAGAGCAAGTTAGGGAGTAGACATGATGGGGCAAGTGAGGGACCAATCATGATGAGGCAAGTAAAGGAACAGTCATGATGGGGCAAGTGAGAATGCTGTTGTGCTGGAGCGACTGAGGGAGCAGTCATCTGCACAAATCCAATGTAAATCAATGAGGATCCTCTGCTGTAGGGCATTGCTAATCCACCCATGTATTTTAGCTGGTGGGGGGAGCAAGGCTCTCCCTGCCTTAATATCCTATCCCTTCCTGGAAATTTATGCCCTCTTTGCAGGCATGGGGGAATACTCCACTACTTCAGAACTACAGATTTACATTGCTTTTGCTAATGTGCTTTTAGACCTGCTTCACCACTCTTCCCAAAGCACCTGAGGGCAGGAACAAGAATCTCTCATCTCCCCTCCCTATATTCCCGTTTTACCCAGGCTCATTTTGGTCCTCCATTGTGACCTTCATGCATGGGACTGGGATCATTAATGATATGTATGCAGGGGGGATTTGAATTCATGCCCCTGTCCCACACAAGTGTCACATCTATGCACACTGCAAACCAATACCCTTTGTCTGTCCATGGCTAAGATGGGAAGTTACAGAGAGGGTACAAGTGGTGCAGTCCGCACAGTGAATGTCCTGGGAGTGCATTTCCTGAACACCGCCTTGCTTTGCAGGTACTGGTTCTTGCACTGAATGTTTTGTGCAGGGCTTTTTTCTGGGAAAAGAGGTGGTGGAACTCAGTGGGTTGCCCTCGGAGAAAATGGTCACATGGCTGGTGCCCCTCCCCCACCCTCCCAAGTGGCACGGAGGGCAATCTCAACTCCCCTCTGTCTGGAGATCAGGGGGCGGGGCCACCAGCCATGTGACCATTTTCAAGAGGTTCCGGAACTCCATTCCCCTGCGTTCCCCCTGAAAAAAGCCCTGGTTTTGTGCAATAGCTCATTAGGAAGGTGACAGAGCTCAGTGGAAGAGCACTTCTTTTGCATATAGAAGGTCTCCGGTTGATTTACTGGCCGAGCTGGGAAAGGCTTCCATCTGAAGCTTTGGAAAGCTGCCAGTACTGGCCCCAGATGGATGTAGGGTTTGAGTATGACAGCTCTTTCCCTCTCACATGGCCCTGCCTTAAAGCAAGAACATCGTCGTTTTATGCTTTCCACTTCCCAGAACTGTGGGACTTTTCAGATTCATTTGGAAGAAAGGCATGACGGGAGACAAATGCTATTTTGTAATATTTATTTATTTACAAGTATGCAGGTTGAGCAGGCATCACACAAGCATGCATATTGGCAGGCAGCACTCCAAGTGGAATAAGGTCAGCTCAGCAAGATTTCTAAAAAATTGCTTTGGCCACCGCCGTTAGGGATCATGCCTGCCACGAAAGCATCCCCACAAAATCACTTCTACAGTCCTTTGTCAGGACATAGTAAAACTGAAGGGGGGGAAGGGGGGAGAGAGAGGAAATTTTGCATAGCTGAAGAGCAGGCTGTAACACCTGCCTTCCCTCAGTGGAAATGTTATGGTTATTTTCATATTCCAGTAGGAGTTGTATGACTCTTTTCACACAGGAGCTTTTCTGGGAATGTCCCTTCTAATGGCCCCCTGCATTAAGGATCTGCTCTTTGAAAACTTGCCCCCACCCCCGGCTTGGCCTCCTTTTAAACATCAAGCACAGTATTCGCCTCGTTTCCCATCCCTCCCACTAGAATGATCTCCGTTTCCATTTTAATAGCCTTCCTAGAATTCATCCCCACAGCTCTGCAAGGCCAGCCTAGCCCAGTGACACCCAACTGCCTATGCTTGGTCACGATTAGGATGACACGGTGGCCAAGAAGCATCCGTTCCCTGTCCTGGAGAGGGCAGAGTTTCCCCACACAGTCTATAAGTCACACACGCCTTTTTTTATTCCCCTTTGATCATTCCCTCCGACTACGCAGCCCCCTGCTTGCAAATTGCTTCTTTATCTGGAGCCATAGTCCATCTGTTGTATGGGAGGCAATTTAATTCGCATTGGTCTATTAAGTGCTGCAGCCGCTGGAGGTGCTTGGGTGATGCCGCACCATGCAGCTCAGCAAGTCCTTGGGAAATGGGAATAGCTCTCATTTTTACGGGGCTGTTTTCCATGTTAACAGCCTGAGACGCTTTCTGAAGTGTCCCGTAAATCGCCTGACCCTGATGATCACCTGAGCCCATATGGGGAGGATGGAGAATAGGGGAGGAGGAGGAAGACACTTAAACCACTTCTTGGCAGCAGCCAGCAGCTCGAAAAGGCATTTGCAATCCAAAAACTGGAGGTGGTGGTGCAGACAATGCCTTTGGGGGGCCCCCAATGGCAGTGGCATAATCCAGCATGGGAGATGGAAGGGACGCACTGCAATGCTCTTGGAAAACAAGGTCGATAAAAGCTGAAGCTGCCTGTACAGTTCTCCCCGGGCAATGACAGGAATTATTCCTGTGGAGCAGCAATGAGGAGGCAGAGACTTTGCAGACCAGCGTTGCCACCACCATGATGTTACTTTATATTTCAGACTTGGAAGTGACATCATGGCATCACACAATACTCTAGGAATTTCCATAATCTCTATGGTTCTGAAACTGGGAGTGATGTCATGATGTCATATGACACCAGTTCCCCCCTCATTTTGCTCCCTCTGCTCCATCAAGTAGCAGTGAGAGTAGGGACCCAAGAGCGGGAGGTTGCCTACCATAGCAGGCAATCTTGGATCCAATGGCTTGGATCATGTGGTAAATGGAACAATCTTCCATCAGCATAATAGGACTTCATCACCTTCCCATTCCTATTGCAACCCAAAATAGTCCCCAACACGCAAAATGTTAAGTTCAACCTCAGAGGTTCTAAAGAACCTAGCTGTCTGTCTTCAACTACCTTATGAGCCACTAGACCTGAGCCATCTAATTGTTGTGAATGGCAAAGAGAAAGAGGGAATGAGGCAACTGCAAATTCATTTGGGCAAACAGAGGTTTAACAACTATGTTCACATCTGTCTGTCCCTCCGTCCATCCATCCGTCCGCCTGCCCGCCCTATCTAAAGATTTCAAGTGCACACACATGGTTGTTCCCTTCTGTGCCATTCTACCCTCCCAGCAACATTGTGAGGTAAGTGAAATGGAGAAACATGTTGCAAGTTCCCCGCTGGAAACTCCGTTCCTAGGTGCATGGGGCCAAATCAAATCAGGACTTTGGCACATAGGAAGAGGGTTCTTAAGCTTTCTCCTGGGCCATTTCCCCAACTTGAAACTGTCCTGGAGGTGTCACTAATCTATCTGTACGTGTACATGTAGCATTCTCAATGGGACAAATAGCACCCAATGGAGCCACTTCAGATCACTCATGGGGTGAAGGCATAAGTGCTTTGAGTCTTACCATGTACCATGGTCACAATCTGAATTTGGACCCTATGTGCCTGGGTATTGTTCCGGGGGGGGGGCTTGCAATAAATGTCTGAAAGTCCTTATGGTAGACATAAGGTGTAACATGTAGTGAACCCAGGTCTCCACAGAGTAAGTCCAGGATACTAGTCTACACCACACTAGGCTTTCTTCTCAAGCTTTTGGCATCTGAAACATGTTCACGCCCCCATTAAAAATAAAATAACATTTCCCTTCCAGGTGAAAAGGAGAGTGCTTTAAGAGTAAGAATTACCTGCACTCAAGAAAGCCAATCACCTTTGTTTCTGTCCCTCCTCTGGGCCTGTGGGCTCAGTCAAAGGAGGCAAGACCAGAGCCCTCCCACAAACTCTGGCTCTATTGAGCAGCTTCCTCTGCAAGTTAGTAATTCTGTTGTGTCTCTGTACCCTGTATCAACAATGATGGAATAGTTCTATCACACCCAATACAGAGATGCAACAGAACTACCCCACCCTTGCAGAGGCTGATTGTAAGGAGGGAATGTAAATCATGCCAAGAAAGGCCATAAGGGGGGGGGGTTGAGCTAGATGACCCTAGAGGTGCCTTCCAACCGTATGATTCCATGATTCTAATACGGGGGTGGGCGGTTCAGGCTTGCAGGAATCATTATTTATTTGTTGATTGTTGCCTGCATTAGCAATATTCTCCCTGCACATAAGTGTGCTGGGGTACACAGTTTGGAAATGACTGTTGGAAAAATGTACCTGGATCCTAATTGGTTCAGTGATATGTGCATATGTGTGTGCAGAATAACATGCAAACTACGTATTTTCTCACAGCAAAGGATTGCCATGTTAGCTGTTTGAAGACAACTTCTGCCTACTTAGTATGCATTAGTGGTGCCTTTTAAGGCGTTGATGAGAAAGGTTTGGAGAACTTGAATCTCTAGTCTAGAATGTCGGTCTGGTGACCTTCCAAAAATACTTAGTGCAGAGGGGGAGGATAAGAGCCCCACCCACCCCTTACGTTTACAGAATCAACCTGCAGTTGTTACTGGTGAATCCATCCTATTTCCTATTCATCCTATTTCAGAACTGAAAGCCTGCATGAAAGGGCTCCATCTCTTTCGCCTACTCCATGATTAGGAAGCATCATCAATGAGATTACTCCAAGGGAATTTTTCATAAGAGCTAGATGGCAACTTTGGGACACACAACAGAGCAAGCAGCAAGAGCCTTACAATTCAAAGTGGAAGGGCGGAGTGTGGGGGTCTGTCTAAGCCAGCATGCATGTATATGAGTCACTGTGACTGGAAGCTGTCACTGGATATGCCTCTCTGAATCCTGTACTTTCCTGTCACTCTCTCATTTCCACATAATGTCGCTTCTGAGACTGATGTGTGATCACAGCATTGCTCCATTTGAATGCACATGTATGCATACTTGAGAGGTAAAATATAATTTGTCCATGCAGCATTTGCTACTCCTGTTTGCAAGTACGATGACTGCTGGGAATGAAGATCTCAGACCACAGCAAGCATTCAGGTTTGGCGGCCTGTATCCCCCTTAATGGACTGAGTCCATGCGGCTCTTCGACTCACTCAGTTCCCTTGCCTGCTGCAGCCCCTGTCCCATATACCTTTGTTCATGCATGGCCTTTTTGAGTATCAAAGGAGACCCCTCCTTCCTTTTTCACTGCAGAACAGCTGGTTGGATCCAACCCATGTAAACTAGTTAGAGGTAATTACAATCTTTTCTTCTGTAAGCTGAATTTCTAAGGTCTCTTGTGTATTTTGAAATAAACAGTTCTTGTTTAAAGTTGCGAAGTTCCAATGGGGATGAATCAAAAGAAGGCTCATTATTACCCCCTGTGGTGCCTCTGCTGCTTTGGTAAGTTACATGGGAGTATTAATACAGTTAAAATAAGAGCAGACATTATGGATTTGGGGGAAAGACCCAGTGCTAGGACCAAATGGACTCTGTGCCTGGGGTCCAACTCAGATCCAAAATAAATTTTGAATGTTTAATTGTTACTAAACATTCTTGCCCATATGGGGATTTTATTAAAAATTTGCCAACAGGTATAATTGGGCTTGGATTCAGTGGTCAAATTTAATTGCAAAAATTCCTTACTGATTTAAATAGTAAGTCACTCTGAGGTTTCTGGTCAATATTTAATTTAATGGATTTATACTCCGCCCTCCCCACATCAGCGGGCTCAGGGCGGATAACAACACAATTTAAACATATATAAATGTCATTAAAATTACAACTATGCAAATAGATATATATTGTATGCATACATTGTATGCATATATTGTATGCAACTATGCATATATATATATACACACACACACACACACACACACACACACACACACACATTCCAGCACAAGTGTTCATTAGAGCTGCGGCTCACAAAAATTCATGCTGGAATAAATTCGGTTAGTTGTTCAGGTGCCAACAGGGCTTCTGTTTCAGACTGTTTTCTCTTCATAACTTGAGGTAAAGGCGACAAGGTGGGATCATAAACATTTTAAACAAATACATGTAATAAAAATGTTCTCCTTCTGTGCTGAATGGGTTCCACGTTGTATTAATTCCTAAGGAAGCAGAGACTGATCTCCACTGCCGGCTTCAGAGCAGCAGAAGGCTGCCCAGGTGTCAAGGCTGCAGGTGAAGCCACAAGCGTGCCACACGAAGACGGTCTGGGGAGCAAAGACGAACACGGACCGCAGGACCTCGAGCCGAGTCTCTGCTGGAAAACTGAGAGCGAAGCCCTGCGAGGCTGGCAGGGAGCCCTCCGCGGCCTCCCGAGCCCGAAGGGCGCTCTGCCAGCAGGAAAGGCGCGGCGCGCCTTGCGGCCTCCCGCCTCCTGAGCTGCCCCGATGCGGCGGGCCAACGCAGGGGTCCGCAGGAGGCACTGCCTGGGCGACGCGGGCGGCTTCCCGGGAAGGCCAAGGCCTGGCGCTGCCTGCGGGAGCCCTCCGCCTGCCGGGCAGCCCCTCCGCGCAGCGGGGCCTGCAAAGAAAGCCCTCCAGCGGCCCGAGCGGCGCCCGCTTGGCAGGACCGGCGGGACGGGACGGGCTCCGCCGGGGCTGCGTGGGGCGGTGGGCGCTGCTTGCGCCGCCTCTCCCGCTGGCCAGAGACCCGCCCGAGGCTGCGGCCTCCAGCGACGCGCTCGGCGGAGAAGCCCGGCCCCAGCGGGCCCCGAGAAGCTGCGGGGACGGGGCGGGCGGAGGGCCGAGGAAGGCGCCCCTGCGGAGCGGCTGCTGCGCGCAGGGCTGGCCGCGGCCCAGGCGGAGTCGCTCCGCTCCCTTCAGGCGGCGGGAAACGGGAGCCTCCGCTCGCCTCTCCCGGGAGCGCGGCAGCCGGCCGTCTCCCGGGGGCTTGACGGGACGCCCTCCCCTGAGGCCGTCGGATGGCCCTTCCGCGAGAGGCCGGGGCTGAGCCGGGGCGGCCCTCCCTCCCCGGCGTGCGTGTGGTTAATTAGCTCAACTCTGTGGCTGCGCTAGGAATTTGCCCCATGTTAGTGGCTCAGTGGCAGGGCCCCGAGCACCGTTTCTCTCTTGCCTCAGTACAAATGTGCAGTAGGGACTCTTTTTTCCTAATTCCAAAACATAGGCTGTGTTCAGACACTGAAATAAAGCCAGGTATTTTGTTGCACAGACCCTGGTTAATCTCCAGTAGGTCTGCCAGTTCTGAGTTGTGAAATTCCTGGAGATTTGGGGGCAATGCCTGGGGAAGGCTGGGTTTCGGGAGTGGAGGGACCTCAGCGCGATATAAAACTATAGGGTCTACTTTCCAAACCAGCCCTCCCCCCCCCCCCCCCCGGGAACTGATCTCTGTTTCTGGAGAGAAGTTGCAAGACCAGATCTCCAGGCCCCACCTGGGGGTTGGGAACCCTATCTGCCAGAGCTACATACCAAACCACAATCTCTTCCTAAATCCCAGTTAGTCAGTCTGCTGCTTGTCCCATTTCCTGTCTCTAAGCAGAGTCCTTGGATGCCATGCCAGCTCCTTTGATTGCCAGGCAGCTACCAAAAGCCTCACTATACAGCCCACTTTTTATTGTTTAGCTGCAACTGGAGTGGTGGGAAGAACTCTGGATGAAAACCAAGCCTCCTTCTTCTTAAGAAGATAAGGAAATCCCTGATGGATCACACTGGTGGTCCATCTGGGTGAGCATCCTAAAGCGCACAGTTTCCATGGAGCACCAATGAACAAGTTTAGAAGTCAAGGTCTTCTTTTGATGTTGCCTCCTTGCACTGATACTAAGAAATTTACTATCTCTGAATGTGGAGGTTGCCTTTAGTCCCCATGGCCGCAATCCACAAGCGCTTTAGATGACGGGGACAGGCATTGTGCATCATCTCACATTGCTGCGATACTCTAACAAACCTGTAAAACTATTTGGTTCTACCGTAGAGTTTGGGGGGATTTCTAGAGCAGCATGGCAACACATGATGTCCCTTCCAGTTATGTGAGTGGAAGTGACATTGTGGCATTGCTGCAGATGGCATCCCCCCCCCCCCCGTTTTCTCCCATTGCTGCATCAGGCAGCAGCAGGAGACCTAGTTCCTCTACTAGTAGCCATCCTCCATGAATCTGGCTAATCCCCTATTAAAGCCAACTGTGGTAGTGCCCATTACAACATCCGCTGGGAGTGAGTGCCACAACTAAATTACTCAATGAGTAATGAAGTACTGGGGGGGGGGGGAAATCACCCTGACTTTATTGCTTATCAATTTCTGAGTCCTAGTATTATAGGAAAGGGAAAAAGCTCTCTCTACCACTTTTTCCATCCCATGCAAAATTTTACAAACCTCTATCTCCCTCCTCCCACTTAGTCATCACTTTTCTAAACTGAAGAGACCCATTTCCTCATAGGACAGGTGCTTCAACTGTTTAATCATCTTGATTGTCCTCTTCAGCATCTTTTCCAACTCTGCCATATCTTTTTGATCAGAACTGAACAGAGCGCGCCAAATGAAGCCATACCATATACCTGTAGAGGCCATTACAGTGTTGGGAATTTTATCTTCAATCCCTTTCCTTAGAATCTGTACTGTGGAGCTGGCCTTTTTCACCACTACTGCACACCGAATCAACATTTTCATCAAGCTATCCACTACAACCCCAAGATCTCTTGGCCAGATTTCTTTGTGTCTTTCTAACACATATTGCTGTACCAGTCTCTGTGAATGTGTATGTGAGGAGTGTATCTCTCCCCCTTCCTTTCCTCTTGTTCACTTGTTGTAGTCTAAATTCTTTCACTGGTCACAGATCACGCTACCAATTGCTATGACAAGAACAAGATTCTGAAGCTACTGGGATGGATCAGCCCTGGAGGCAAAACACAGTCTCCCAGATTCACGCGATGGAGACAGGATTGCATACATTATTGTGGTAATAGATCAGTGAAGATGGCACAGCTGACAGCAGGAACAAAATATTAGGATAGCCCTTCAGGGTTCTGGGCATCACATACCACCGTTTCACAATACTGCAGAGGAAATGAACAAGAGGTTCCTAAAAAATAAGGGGTTCCTTTGTAAACGAGATTTCTAATGAGCAAACCTTTTAGTGTCGTATGGTTGCTAATATTGTAAGTTACCTTAGTGGCAGTATTGCAAGAAAGGATATAATTTTTTTAGTAGATCGACAGACAGACATTTATTTAAAAAGCCACAAATAACCATCTGTGGAGGAATCTGGTAGCAAGCCCTACCAAGGTAATTTTGAAATATTAACTTCAAATTATATATTTCTCTGCAGTCCAACAAATACATTTTCATACTTAAAGCCTACAAATTAGCCCATTTTTTACTGTTGCATAGGATCTCACTCCAAAACACTAAAGTGTTCTGAATTTCAAAAGTCGGTCAGCTTACATCAGTTGCTTGATCTAGATCCTAAGTAAGGCTCTGGGGACTGGGCCTTTTCATTTGGGACAAGTGGCAGGTAAAATCCAGAACCAAATAAAAAAGAAATCGGTATACAACACATGGTGAAAAAATAGGAATTGTGCCAATTAAATAGGTACAGTCAGAAGACATGAATAAGATGGTTCCAGGTAGTTTTAGATAACATGGGAGTGGCTGAGGATATGTAGGGGATTCTGAGTAATAAGGAATGAGATACTTGGTCCACCCATGCTTTCTTACAGAGTTTTATAGAAATTAATGGGTCATGTTGTCTACGCTTGTTGCCTGCTCAGTATAAATATATGAAGAATCCTACATCTGAGGCATCTTAAACTACTACAAAGCCCCTCTTCTTGTAAGGATGATAATAACCCTGACATAGAGATTGTTCCATATAAAAAACTCTGTACATCCTCAGCTCTACACTAATTGTTCTCAGTAAAGCCAAAGGATGTCAGCCTTGGGAAAAAATCGGATTGGACCCTTTTGGATTGGACCCAGACACATCAGAACATCACTCTCTGGGTGGATTCTAAGAGCCAAGCTACAAGTGACGAATTACACTTGCGCTCCACTTGATCACTACGCGGTCAAGTGGAGGGCAAGTGAACAGGGAGAAATACACATGAGTCTGTTCACTTGCCATTCAAGTGTAATTCGTCACTTGTAGCTTGGCTCTCAGTCTTTTGAAGAAGGTGCAGGTATGTGATGTGTTCCATGCCCAGTTCCACTAACAAGTCAGATTTTCAAGACATTGAAGTCCACCTGGATTCGTCTTTCCGTTTGATAAAATGCCCCTGGATTTTATGATGTTCATGCATAAACACATTACAAAGGAGAAGGGGGGCTAAGGGAAGAGGAGTAGAAGGGGAACTCAGGAAAGACAGTTGGCGGCTTGAAACAACTAGGACAAGTGTTTTTTTCCTCTCGCCTGCTGTAGGCGTGAGTTCTCAGGCATAAGCTGAAGGGGGCAAGAGCCTAAGGGATCACAGTCCATGCCCTTGGCCTGTCAGACTGACCTGGTGAGCATCAGTCAAGGATGTATTTTGTTTCGTTGCTTGTTTTTCTTTTTTCAAAAATTCAGCATTCATATAGATTGTTTTGTAAATTGGATTGATGTATTTTTTTTTGTAAGCCACTTTGGGTCCACATTGGGGAGAAAAGTGGGATAAAAATATACTAAATAAAATAAATATATAAATAAAATTAAAGTTAATCACCCCATTATGAGAAAAATGGATGATGTGAAATGTTCACAAGCAACATATTTTCAGGGGAAGCTTTTTTAAAGTGGTTGCTGCTGTCTCTGGCTGATGGGCTAGGATGACTGCCCCCCTCCCCTCAGCTGAACCAGCGAAAGATGCCTGGATCGCCTCTTGCTTGGCTGTCTGAGGCCCTGAGCAGTCAGGCACTTCCTTGCCATCTAAATGCTAAACAGCCCCCATGATTAGAGCTTAAGGCTAGTTATTTATTTAACATTTAAGTGAGAGGGAACCAAGAAGCTCCATTGGACTTGGAGACATGATGGGTGAGACTCACTCAGGTCAGCAATGCCCTGGAGTGAAATTTATTATGAAAAACCATGTGCATTAAAACAGCCACTTGAGGCTTTTCTGGAATAGGCAGGCAAAGTCCATTCTGCTCCTTACAATACTGGCATCCTTTTACAGCTTCACTCCTGATTTATCTACAAGGGCAGGCATTTCAGGATTGCAGCCAGAGGGCCTCTTCTACTGTAAACCAGTTCAGTATTGCAATCATATCAGAAGACTGTAAACCCTGCTTCAAAGGGTTTACAGTCTGCTGCTTCACACTAGAGATGGGCACGAACCACAAAAAAAACGAACCATGAGGTTCGTGCTTTGTGGGTTTTCACAAACCAGGAACCATGAACTGGGGCAAGCTTGTTTGTTTGTTTGTTTGTTTGTTTTCAATTTATATTCTGCCCTCCCCATGTTTCCAGTGGGCTCAGGGCAGACCAGTTCGTGGTTCATGGCATTTAAATGCCCCTTTCCAGCCTCTTAGCAGCAGCAGGGAAAGGGGCTTTTGACAGTTTAAAGGGCTTTCTCCCGCCTTGCAAGCGGCAGGTCCCTTTAAACTATCAGCTGGCGGGAGGCAGGGGTGATCCCCCCTCGCTGCCTGCCAGCTGATAGTTTAAAGGGACCTGCTGCTTGCAAGCGGCAGGGCCCTTTAAACTGCCCAAACCCCAGCCCCCAGCCCCGCCCCCCTAGCCCCAGCCATGAACCACAAACTGGCCTGGTTTGTGAGGTTTTGGGGGGTCGTAATTCGATTTGTGCCCATCTCTACTTCACATTTACTCAATGAACAGTCATTCTATCAGCCACATATATTGACTGTTGACATATTCTTTGTGAAGGATTATAACTCTGGCTGGAATTGCTTTCAACCTGCACATCTGCTCCACTCCTACTGTCAGGCCTTGCCAGGTATTTCCCCCAACATTTCACTGCATCACTCAGGTGTATGAGTTAAAGTTATTTTTATTAAAGAAAAATACCAGTATCAAGATGTTAGGACAGGAGTATTGGCTGAAATGGCCCAAGGTAGCAAAGCAAGGTTAATTATAGGTCAAAGTCCCTGCCGCCCCCCCCCCCCCAGTGGGAAAGAACGTCTGTTAGGATTTTGGTGCGCAGAGCCTGGAAAGAGGGGAGGAGGGAAGGGATGCGCTCTACTCTGTTAGAATCTTGGTGTAGTCTCTGCTGTAACTTCAAGGGCGAGTTCCCAGGCCTGCCAGGAAGTTGTAACCAAAACACTTGCAAGATAAGCAGCTAGCAACCATTCAGCAAAACAGGTACCATACGGAAATTTTAAACCAACAGTGTCTTTGAAAAGGTAAAACAGTTCAACTTGTCTGATTCCACCAAGTGGTAAGAGTCCTTTTCCACTAATTCGAAGCAACTGTAGCCCAGGCTTCTGTCCTCTTGTTGGGGAATAATAGCCCTTATTCAAGATGATAAGAGCATAAAAATTATTATTAAGCTCCCCAGCAACCAGCCTTCTCTTGAGCAGCCTGGCTCTGGCTACTGACTCCACCCTACAGTACTAGACCAATTACCTAATAGGAGTTACACTTCCTTCGGTACCTTCTCCAGCAACATGAAAGTGGACTTTCCTTTCTTCCTTTTTCTACATACCAGGCACTTTCTCAGGAAATACAGAAATGACTTTTCTGTCAAGACCAAGCATTTTCTGTTCCTTAAATCCATTTCCGTCCTATGTGCTTCTTAGTATCCAAGTCTCACAAATACGGCCCACAACCTCAAGTGACCTGAACTGCTCTGAGACATGCCAAAGTCTGTGTCTTGAATAAATTGTGCATATTTGTATATATGTGTTTGTTTTGCAAAACTGATTCTGACAATCATGGGGAGGAGCTATAGAGACATTAAAATAGCAATGGAAATCTTTTCAGCCCTTCAGCCCCTGAGATTTCCCACACTTGCAGTCCTATCCTCAGAATAAGTGTGGTGTTGAGGCAATCACTGGCAAAATCTCCTCTACCTGCGAGGGTTCAGACTAGTGCTTCTCAAAAAGCACAGTGCTATGGTTTCACTCTGTTGACCATTCAGCACGCTTTAATCGCGACACTGATGAAAATAATCAAAGTTGCTTCCCTAAAAATTAGTGCTGGGGAGTTTTGCTTTTAATATTAGGTCATCTAAAATAAAGAAACGGTCACCTTCCTTTAGGGTCCTTTATTAAAGTGCTGCAATATGTAAGTGTATGTTAATTTAATTAAGCTCCACTTGGGGTTGCTTGGATCCTTGCTACTGCAAAATTGTTTTCCTGACCGGGGGGGGGGGAGGAGTAATTCCCCATCTTGCTCTCTGCCAGCAGAACCACCACCACCACCACCACCAGTATTTATTCTAAACTGGGATTAATTTGAAGCAGGGCCTGTTTTGAGTGCCTAGTCTCAGCTGAAGAATACATGAAATAATGATAAAGATAAATACGTTTCTGAGTACGTATAAAGTATTTTTTCCTTTGACTTTTAATTACTACCCACCACTTCTGGGATCAAGGGTAAGGGCTCCTCAGTTACAAGTGACTTTTGGCCAGCTTGAATCCCAGCCTCTCTCATTTATAAAATTATATGTGTTAAGCCCAAAGCAGGACCATACTGGTACCCGTGGTTCAGGGAACAGAGTTTACTGCTAAGGGCTGCTGGAGTGTTTGTCGTGGTGTGTCCAGGTCCTAGCAGAAAGGCACAACAGCCAATTCTTAGAATTAAAAATACTAACATTTGGGTGCGGTATAGGATTGCCAGTGGTCTCTGCCCCAATCCTGGACCCTGGGGAGAGAAGGGCCCCTGGTGCTCGCAGCAGTAGTGGTAGCCACAACACAATGGTGAGGTCGTGCCGCATAGCCAGAGGGGAGTCGACCTAGCCAGCCCAGCTCTCCTGCTACCCCTCGATAGGGAGCAAAGAGGCTGCGGGCCCAGCCTGAGAGCAACACCAGCCGCCGGGCCAAGTTACATCTGTTCTGCGGCAGTGAGGAGGCCAGCTTCCTGCATGCCTCATGCTTATTGTTGCTTTCTCTACCCACCCCCCCTTTGGACTGGTCTGCCATGCATGTACCCAGCTTCCGTAAATAGCACTGAGCCTGCAGCCTCATCCAGGGGAGAAGGCAACCAATTGCCAGGCTTCCTGGCTCATGTGCATTTGCTCCTTTCCCTCAAGCAGTGGCAGAGACGCCTCTGATGCCTTGCCACAGCTCCGCACCAAGAAGGAAAAGAAGCTCAATGCTGGGTGCTCACCTCTCTGTTTGATGGGGCCAGTGACTAGCATTGCCAGGTTTCTGATATTTTTACTCCATTTCCCCTCAACAGTCCAAGGAAATACTGGACTGTCCCAGTGAAAACTGAATACCTGCCAACCCTGGTGGAGCATGAGGGTGTAGTTTCATGGGCCTCTCATTGGAATTCAGAGTGGGTCTGTTGAACCAGGAGGTGGACCCCAGTGGTATGGAGTGGGACTAGGGTTGTCAACCTCCAGGTAGGACCTGAAGGTCTCCTTGAAGTACAACTCTTTGCCTGGCTACAGAGATCTGTTTCCCTGGAGAAAATTCTCTGGAGAGCAGTCTCTATGACACCAGATTCCTGGTGATCTCTCTCCCTATGCCAAATTCCAACCTTCCCCATCCAGAGTTGGCAACTCCAGGTGGGTCTGGATCAGAGTCTAGCACAATGTTGGATTCAGCTCAGGAATACAGCTCAGAGACAGAACAGACAAGATAGTAGAAGATCTGTGACTGCATCTGCCCAGCAGTTTCAGAGGTTTTCGTGGGAAGGGGGTCATAGCTCAGTTGGTAGAGCATCAAGCTTGGCATGCAGAAGGTCCCAGCTTCAATCTCCAGCATCTCCATTTGGCCTGGGAAAAGATCAAGATTCTGGACAGCATCTGTCAGTCAGAGTCAATGGTCTGACGCATAAGGCAACTTTCTGAGGAATTCCAGTTCAGATCATCAGGGGCACAGTGTGGAGGAACAAGATTCCATTGGCTTCCCACATTATTTCAGTTGTGGAACCCACCCATGCCCTGGAAGGGTGGGGGACACTTTCATTACCCATCTTTTAAAAAACAAAAACCTTTCTGGGGCTGATAATGGCACAAGAGGGGTTAGGTCTGGTTGTCAAACCATGTAGGAGTCCTTGCTCTGAACTATCCTGCATCTACTCTTCTTTTAAATAGTCTGGAAAACCTAGCCATGGTTTTCCCAACATCTTGTTTGTTTTGGTCCTAAGACAATAGGGGATAGGAAATAGACTGTCCTCTGTTTAGATTACAGTGTGTATTTGAGCACCTACTGCTAGTCAAAAATGAAATTATATCGATGCGTCTGGTGCCATATTCCATATCCACATTTTATAAATATTGACGATTAGTTAGAAGGAAAAGCCAAGAGGCAGAAAAAATGCACAACTGGTTGAAAAGCTCCTGGAAACCTCTGCAATATTCATTTAGAGTCTGGTATTATATGGTGTTGTATACAAATGTCAGGATTAATTGAAGACCCACAAATAAACTACTGCAAAAACTGTCTGCTGTGGAACCTGGAAAACTGCATGTGGACTTCTGGAGTTATCCTTTGACATTTCAGCAACTAGAACTTCATGCAACACA
Organism: Eublepharis macularius; assembly: GCF_028583425.1. Classification (NCBI taxonomy): domain Eukaryota; kingdom Metazoa; phylum Chordata; class Lepidosauria; order Squamata; family Eublepharidae; genus Eublepharis; species Eublepharis macularius. Next base: position 8,305,923 of record NC_072793.1, read on the forward strand.
AAGAACTTGGAGACTGCAGTTTCTAAGAGAACTGAAAGTGGATTCAGGGAGGTATGAGTTTCCCATGATGGACTCACATAAGACTGTTGCTTCTGCCACAGTTTTTTGAAACAATACCAGACCCCTCTAAAGTCTATCAGAGGCTTATGATGAATCATGAACAGCAATCTTTCTTTCAAACCCTCTGGAAAAAACAACAACTATTGTCTATTTGCAGCTTCGGTCATGTTTCTGTTCCCAGTGTACTACATTTTAAGTACCCTATGAACTCTGAGAAAAAAATTCATATGCATCATTCAAAGCAAAAACTTAATAAGGCAAAAATTTGCTGCAACACACAGTTACATCTATTGTTGCCAACTTCCAGGTGGAGCCTGGAGTTCTCCCAGAATTACAATTGATTTTTGGGCTACAGAGATCAGTTCTGCTGAAGAAAATGGAAGTTTTAGAGGACAGACTCTATGGTATACCATAATCAGTTTCTCCTAGTTTGTACAATATACCACAGAATCTAGGAGAAACAGAAGTCCTAGAGAGGGTGGATGCTCTAGGACTTCTGTTCTTCTATCATATACCATAGAGTCTGGGAGTCTCTCAACATGAGCTCTTAGGGACAAACCACACGAGACAAAATACGCTTGAATTACACTCCAATTACACACAAATACACTCAAATTACAAAATACACTTGAATTACCTGTGTAATTCAAGTGTATTTTGTGTCAGGTCCAGTGTATATCTAAACTGTACTGACTCCATTTTCTAATGCTTCTAGTGTTTAAGTGCTTTCTTCCCAGGTGCACCAGTTCCCAGGCAGCATTCCCACCGGAGGAGACTGTTTTGTCTAACACCGTTCCACCAAGCATTGGCCTTGAAGGAGAGCAGCTTCCCAGGACTGAGAGATGTTGTTTTGAGAACTGTGGGGGGAGGCTGATCCAAATTGGTATTGTTACTCTGTACCTTATGCTTGCTCTTCATTGGTAACAATGATCACGTACCATCCTGAGTCTCCTACTCAGGACAGTGGACTATAATGGACCTTTTCTGCAGTAAAGTTTCCTTTTCCAAACAATGGACTTGTGTTTGCTTCTAAAGGGAACCCTGTAGTGAGTGCCTTATTTAGCCACAGTCTGACATTTTGTTACCAATCATGTCTGAGTCGGGCCCAGCGGAATCCAAGGTTGTCCCGGACAGGGATCCTTTGTTTGATCCGTATGCGTCTCCCGACAATCAACCTGTGCAAGCCCAAGACTCCCAGGAGCTGGGAGCAGCCGGGAACGGAACCGGAGCCTCCACTTCCACCCCGCCTCTCATCGAACTCAGTACTCGGGACGAGACCGAAGTCGACCTCGGGGCAAGGCCGAAAGCGACCGCTCTCCCCCTGATTTCGGTACCCACCCCGTCGGAGTGGGGAGCCAGACCCCGAGAAACCAGAGAGCGTCGGGCAGGTGGACTCCATCCACGAGTTTCGATGGACGGGCGCCGAAGCCTAGAAACCGTCCCTGAGCTAGACAGCAGCCAACCATGGCGATATTGGAACAGGACGTTCAAGCAGACGGAGGGGGACACATCTCGCCGCGGCGCCCTGAGTTGGGATTACTCTGAACTTGCTCCGTGGAAAGAGCCAACGGAGGTCCCTGAACAAAGTTGGGAGCAGATACAAGGTCGCACCTATGCGGTAGATACCAGCATCTCGGCCGTGACGGGTATGGCCAAGGGAATTCTAGCCGCGAGATCGCGAGTCGTCCAAGGGGACCCTCCTCCTTGGGGCCCCTTTTCCCCGGTGAGTGCAACGAATGAAGGTTCCATAAGCGAGCAACCGGGGCCAAGTCGAATGCAACAGTTAGAAGCTAAACTGATGGATATGGAAGAAAGTTTGGCTCATGCCATCCATTTAATTTCGGCAATGGGAGCAGGAGAAAGACTGTCTCCTGAAGAGATGGCGATACAGATAGCTACCCTCCAAAGTGTCATCTCCTATCCGGTGGAGGAAGTTCAGCAGCGGTCGTCACCTACCGGCGAGGGGGGCACCTACCCTGGCGAATCGGGAGAACAACCCAAGGAACTTCCCGCACAGCAGGAAATTCCACCGAGAAGGGATAACCCGGTTGAGCCACCCGGAGGGACCCCCACCGAACCTCCTAACCAGGGAGGGGATGTGCCGCCAGACGAGACTCCCGTTGAGAGGCCTACGGAAGGGGAAGAAAAGCCAAGTGATACACCGGTGATACCCCCTCATACTTCTCCTATAACGGTCTGGCCGGACCAAGCGGGAGCACACGCGGCTCCATCCGAGGAGGGAGCCCCTCATCAACCGCGAGACACTGTCCCCGTCGGGCAACCTACGGGAGACGGTCTAACAGCGCCACGAGGCCAGCCGTTGCTTCCCAGATTAACAACGCCCGGAGGGGCAAGCCCGCGCGGCCTTCCACCTGTCCAACCCTCGCCGCTGCGGCCCCTCGCACCTCGACCGCAGCTCATACCGTTGCAGCAGCCCCAGGACCAGCCCGTCTTACCACCCCTGAACCAACCGGGACGGCCTGCACCACTACGACACCTCCAACCCCCTCCTCAGCGGCCGATCTCCATTCAACCACACCAGCCTCCTCCACCTCAACAGCTACCGCCAACGCCTCCCGTGTTACCAGCCAGACCAAGACTGCCGCCACCTGCGCGCCCGCCACTGCAGCCTCCGGCCCAACCGAGACCAACCCCGGCAGCTCAACCACGACAACCTCCGCCCGCACAGCCAGCCCAACCCCAGCCGGCACCACCGGTTCAACCGCCGCCAGTACAGCCGGCACCGTTGCCCCGACCGAGACTCCAGTTACCTCCTCCCGCGCCTCAGGCGCAACTAAGACTGCCGATGGACTTCTACCCAGCGCCTGCTCCGAGACAAGAACTCCCGATGGGCTGGGTGAAGCTGGAAGCCACCTTCGATGGGGATCCCTCCAAACTGGGATTTTTCTTAGTACAAGTGGTACAGTTTTTCAACCGATGGGGGCACCTTTTCGGCAGTGAGGCCAGTCAAATCGAACATCTTGGATCTCGTTTACAGGGCAAGGCAGCAGATTGGTATGTAGGACTATACAATGTCGGGGCCCCAGAACTCGATACTCTCCAGGGGTTAGTGGATGCTATCCGAGCACAATATGAAGACCCCTTAGAAGAAACCCGGGCCCGGACAGAATTGCAAGCCATCAAACAAGGCAGCATGTCAGCAAGAGACTATGTCACAAAATTCCGGCAATTAGCAGCCAAGTGCCCTAGGTGTGAGGAGTCCACCAAGATTATTCTGTTCAAACAAGGACTTAACCCGAGACTTTTGGACAGAGCCCTCATGCAAGACAATCCCCCCTCGCTGTTAGGGTGGATCCAACTTGTTTGCGAAGTGGAGAATCGCATTTTGGAAGTCCGTTTGGTTGAACAACAACAACAAACGGGACAAAGAAGACCATTGACCTTACAGAGGGGAGCACGGGGAGCTAGCTACGCCACCCGTGGAGCGAGAGATGCTAGATGGCAACAAGGGCTGTGTTTGCAATGCGGACAGGCTGGTCACTTTGCAGCACAATGCCCTTACCGGCCTGTGCAAAGACCTCCGCTCCAATTACGGCGTCCAACCCTTGCTCCGTTTCCTACGCTCCAACGCCCGACTCCAGCACCACGAGCGAATAGAGGCCGCGGCGCTTCCCAAAGGCCAGCCTCAGAGAGAGGGCTGGAAGCGGAAGAAGTTATGGAATACGATCCCGCTTCCCCAACCGCAGAAGTTAATCCAGAAAGTCCCCAGTCGGGAAACGAAATGGATCTGTCGTAAAAGGACCCAAACGACAGATCTGCCCTAAGCCCGTCCCTGCACGGAACCGGCCGCCTGGGTCCATCTTATTCATGCCAGTGACTCTAATCAACCCAGAGAGGAAGATGCACATTCGGGTGCAAGCTCTTATTGACTCGGGCTGCTCAAGAGACATCATCGCCCCTGCTCTAGTCAATGGACTAGTCCTACCAACTCGGGATCTACAAAATCCAGTAATCTTTGAGCAAATGGATGGTACCAACATGAATCCTGTAACAACAGAAACCATCCCAGTGATCACAGGCATGGGACAACATTGGGAGAAGAGGTCCTTTGTCATCAGCTCTACTGCCAAGTACCCGTTAATTCTAGGCAGTAAATGGCTATGTGATCACAATCCCTACATAGACTGGGCACAAGGATGTATTACCTTCAGTCATTCCAACTGTAAAAATCACCGTTGGAATCAAAACTGGGGCAAAGATCCAACTCATAAAGAAAAGGCCCTTCTCACCCAAGAAGAAGTCAACCAAATACCCGAACCGTACTGGCCTTTTCTAAATGCTTTCTCTGAGGAAGAAGCTGATACTCTGCCCCCGCACCGACGAACGGACTGTGCGGTAGAAATTTTACCCGGAGCCTCACTGCCCAAAGGACGGCTCTATCCCATGAGTCTCCATGAACGCGAAGAGCTCCGGAAATTCATTGACACCAACCTCCAACGAGGGTTCATCCGCCCAGCCACTAGCCCCCACGCCGCTCCAGTCCTCTTCGTGAAAAAGAAGGATGGGGGACTCCGACTGTGCACAGATTTCCGAGGATTGAATGCAGTGTCCACCAACAACGCCTATCCTATACCGCTCATCCGAGACCTTCTCAACGTCGTGGCCCAAGGTAAGATCTTTACGAAATTAGATCTAAAAGATGCTTACTTCCACGTTCGTATCAAGGCAGGGGATGAGTGTAAAACCGCTTTCAATACGCCCCTCGGACAATATGAATACTTAGTTATGCCTTTTGGTTTGACGGGAGCCCCGTCTGTATTCATGTCCATGATAAACGAAGTTCTACACGAATTTCTGTACAAAGGGGTGGTGGTGTACCTTGATGATGTGTTAATTTATTCGGACACCGAGGAAGAACATATTCAAACAGTACGAAAAGTCTTAGCCACCCTGATGAAGAATAAGCTGCCCATCAAATTGTCCAAATGTGAATTCCATAAAACCGAACTCACTTACCTCGGGTATTGTATCTCCCAAGAAGGTCTGAAAATGGATCCAGCCAAAATACAGGCGATCCAAGACTGGCAGACACCCACCACCCGTAAAGAACTACAATCCTTCCTGGGTTTTGCCAACTTCTATAGAGACTTCATAGCAAATTTCGCCCAAATCACGCTCCCCTTAACAGACTTGCTGAAAACCAAAGATAAAGGGGACCAAGCTAAAAAACCCTCTTCCAAACTGCAATGGACCCCCGATTGCCAAACGGCCTTCGAATGTCTAAAAAAGCAATTTGTAACGGAACCCATCCTCTCCCACCCCAACGAACAATCCCCTTTCATAGTACAGGTCGACGCCAGCGATACGGCGATAGGGGGGGTTTTACTACAGAAGGGGGAGGATGGGAGATTGCGGCCTTGTGCTTTCTTGTCTAGAAAATTTTCGGAGGCAGAAAGGAATTGGAATGTGTGGGAGAAGGAGGCCTTTGCAGTAAAAGCAGCCCTTACTAACTGGAGACATTGGCTGGAGGGGGCGCGATACCCTTTCGAGGTCTGGACGGATCATAAAAATCTGGAGGCCCTCCGAAGCCCACGCAGACTGAATGCCAAGCAATTGCGATGGGCGGAATTCTTTTCCAAATTCAACTTCACTCTAAATTATCTCCCGGGCAAAACTAACTTTTTGGCGGACGCCCTATCGCGCATGCCCCAACATAAGAGCAAACGGGAGGAGACTGTCGACACTGTCTTCTCACCTACGCAACTTGGGGGCGTGGTGACTACTCGCAGTCGTGCCAAGCAGCCCCTCCCGGCCAACCAAGAGTGGAAATCGAAACTTAAAACTGAAGTGGAGAAGGAGGGGGATAAAGCTCCGCGAAACAAACTGACCCAATCTCCACACGGGGATTGGCTAGCTGGGAGCAAGTTTTATGTCCCAGACAGCCTCAGGCTGGAGGTCTTGCAGCGCTGTCATGATGCTCCCACTGCTGGACATTATGGATATCTGAAAACTTTGCACCTAATCCAAAGACAATTCTGGTGGCCGGGCATGCGCAAAGACATTTCCCAATACGTTAGTTCCTGCCCTATTTGCCTCAGCGCCAAAACCAGGAAAGGGAAGCCTCCGGGTCTCCTGCAACCATTGGAAACGCCAAACAGACCCTGGGAAGTAATATCCATGGACTTTATCACTGATCTACCTATCTCAAAAGGACATAATTGTATTTTAGTTGTGGTAGATCTGTTCTCCAAACAAGCTCATTTTATCCCCTGTACTGCTATACCCTCCGCTCGAAAACTAGCGGATTTGTTTCTAAAACACATCGTAAAATTACATTCTTTTCCGTCCAAGGTGATTTCGGATCGCGGCGGACAGTTCGTTGCCAACTTCTGGCGGGAGCTTTTGAAAATGTTGGATATTGAACAAGGCATCAGTTCAAGCCACCACCCACAAACCGACGGGCAATCCGAAAAAACAAACCAAATATTAGAACAGTTCCTTCGTTGCTACATCAATTTTCAACAAGATAATTGGGTGGACCTTCTCCCTCTGGCCGAGTTCTCATATAACAACAGTGTACACGCTTCAACGGGGGAGGCCCCCTTCAAAATTGTCTACGGAACTCACTTCAATCCCTTCCCGTTGGACGCACCCCCTCTCCATTCCTCTAAATTGCCAGATGTATCTTCGTGGTGGGGGGAGGCGGCGCAGCAATGGACTCTTATTAAGAAACACCTTGAAAAAGCCAAACTGGATTACAAAAAATACGCAGACCGCCATCGTGTGGCCGAATGGGAATTACAACCCGGAGATCATGTGTATATTTCCACAAAAAATCTGAAACTAGCTCAGACAAGCCGCAAACTCGCTCTGAAATTCCTAGGACCTTTTCCTGTGCGCAAGATAATAAATAAAGTGACTGTTGCTGTAACTTTGCCCAAGAACCTGCGCCATGTGCATGATACGTTCCATGTCAGTCTTCTAAAGAGAGCTCCCACCGACAACAAATGGCACGTCAAAGCTCCACCCATTCCAACTTTAATTGACGACCAAATACACTATGAGGTACAACAAATCTTGGACTCTAAACTCAAACGAAATCAGCTTTTTTACCTCATTAGATGGAAGGACTTTGATTCTGGTTACGATGAATGGGTGAACTCTGCACATGTTCATGCTCCTAGATTAACCAAAGCTTTTCATACTCGCTACCCATATAAACCAGGGGGGGATCTGTTTTAAGGGGGGCAGAATGTCAGGTCCAGTGTATATCTAAACTGTACTGACTCCATTTTCTAATGCTTCTAGTGTTTGAGTGTTTTCTTCCCAGGTGCACCAGTTCCCAGGCAGCATTCCCACCGGAGGAGACTGTTTTGTCTAACACCGTTCCACCAAGCATTGGCCTTGAAGGAGAGCAGCTTCCCAGGACTGAGAGATGTTGTTTTGAGAACTGTGGGGGGAGGCTGATCCAAATTGGTATTGTTACTCTGTACCTTATGCTTGCTCTTCATTGGTAACAATGATCATGTACCATCCTGAGTCTCCTACTCAGGACAGTGGACTATAATGGACCTTTTCTGCAGTAAAGTTTCCTTTTCCAAACAATGGACTTGTGTTTGCTTCTAAAGGGAACCCTGTAGTGAGTGCCTTATTTAGCCACAGTCTGACATTTTGTCTCATATGGTGACACCCTTACACAAGGACTCACAAGTGTAGGGAGGTGCAATGTTAGCCAGGAAGTATAGTTTAAAAAGACAGAGCTAAAGGCTCTGTCAATTTCACCTCTCTCTAGAAGGATAGTTTAAAAAGATAGAGCTGGTGGAGATGTTCCTCAGAGGGTTTGTTAATTTAATTGAAATTGACAGAGCCTTTGACTAACATTGCATCTCCCCACACTTGAGTGTCTCTGTCTTTTTAAACTACCCTTGTGTAGAGAGGTGAAATTGATAGAGCCTTCAGCTAACATTGCGTCCCCCAACACTTGAGCGTCCTTGTGTAAGATGTCTCTTGTAAAGAGACTCTAGGAGAAACTGGTTGTTGCTTGTAAACACACCAACAGTGCAATCCTGTGAAGAGTTACTCCAGTCTAAGCCCATTGAAATCAGTGGGCTTAGACGGCAGCAACTCGAATTGAGAGAAAGATGGAATTGCAGTTGGCTGGCATCTTCCTATAGGTCATCAGAGTGGGATTTTAACACTGAAAAACCTGAAGAGGATTTTGAGAGGTTTTTAGGATGAGTGGAGCATAATAAGATAGTAGCAAGTTTCTGACAAATATTTAGGATGAAGGGGTTAGTATGACATACAGAGCACATGCGTACATGGGTAAGGTGGGATGAAAATGCAGGAGGAAGTAACATGAAGTGGGACATTTTAAATTCAAATTTTTACGAAAGTGATCTCACATGAATGGGATGCATTGGAGGAGCTAACTTTTGACCTGGACATGCCATCACAGGATGTGACATCACAGAGTGTAATGGCAACCCCTGCTGAGCTCCCTGCTCAAATTGTGCCATGCCTAGGCAACTACCCCAAATCTCCAGGAATTTTTCAAGCCACTCTGATGCTGAAGAGCAAGGGCGCAAACTAATGTTTCTAGCTTAAACTTTTTAAGGTTTATTAATTCCTCACATTTACACTCCATCCTCCAAAGCAGCCATTTTCTGCAGGGAAACTGAATGTTGCAGTCTAGAGATCAGTTATAATTCTGGGAAATCTCCAGGCTCCCATGGAAACTGGTGGCCCTAGAGCTCAGGTTGGCATACATAGGTAGGGTGATCCCCCTTTCCCCCCTTACAACTCTTCCGTGAGAGGAAAGAATGACTGGCCCACGGTCTCCCATGGAGCTTCATGGCCCAAGCAGTGAATTGAACTTAGGCCTCCCCAGTTGGGGGGGGGGTCATCATGACACTGTCCTCTGGTTCACCACAAGGATTTTCAGTCAGATGTGCACTGCAGGCTCCCTCTTGGGAACTCAGTTCCCCCCAGATACTTGGGGTGGGAGATTCAGATCAAAACCATGGCACATGAGGACAGGGTGCTTAAGCCAAACCTCCATGTTCTTTTCTTAACATGGAATGGCCCCCAGGGGGTGCTGTTGGCAGTTTCTCATGTATCTAATCTGCTCCCTTCTCCTCAGGGCTGTATTATTCATAAGGTTGACTAGGCCAAAGCCTAGGGACCCCGCAGGGACTAGGAGCCTGTCAATTTTTTTTTGCTGAGGCACCCCCCCCCCCACACACACATAAATTACAATTAATTGATTTTCTTATATAACCTCTATTAATAAGATAATTAACTGCTTCCTTATGGAAGTAAAACAAATTGTCTCTTATATTAAAACAATTATATATTTTAATAAATAATAAAATTTTATTCACTTTAAAATATTACAGTATTGAACAATGATACCCCCAAAATGTGCTTTCCTGAAGAGTTCTACTCGCACAACAAAAATATTTTTAAAATTGTGAACAGAATTCTTCAGGAGACCCTCAAAATGGATATAGGGCTATGTACTGTGGTCTAGTACCCGCCGTACCAGGGTCAGGCTGTCAGCTGTAGTGGGGTGAAAGACTGAAGTGCTAGAGGGGGCCCAAAATATCTGAAAGCCTGGGGGCCCGGCCATGGTGGCCCGACTTCTCCTTTTTTGTTTTTTGCCATTTATGCCCCCTGCCAGCCTCTGTTCATATTGGGGTTGCCAGCCTCCAGGTAGTGGCTGGAGATCTCCTGGAATTACAACTGGTCTCCAGGCCACATAGATCAGTTCAACTGTAGAAAATGGCTACTTTGGCGGGGTGGACTCTATGGAATTATGCCATGCCAAGGCCCTTTCCCTCCCCAACCCCACTTTCTTCAGGTTTCTCCAGGTCTCGCCCCCCAGATCTCCAGGAATTTCCCAACTTGGAGCTGGCAACCCTAGTTCATATGCATCCATAACGGTCTCGCCTCCGATCTTTGATTACTACTTCCTTAATAGCTAGGGTTGCCAGGTGCCCGCCAGTGGTGGGCAAACTCCTGGGGATTTGCCCCCTTATCCACCAATCGATGAGTGATCAGCGGTAGGGGGCAAACTCCCGGAGCATGCCCGCCACTGGCATGCATCTCAGGAGTGCACACCGTGCGCATGCTCCCATCCCTCGCGCTGGCCGTGGGAGCATCCCTGTGCTCTGATTTGGTCCCAAACCTGCCAAATCGGAGCACAGGAGCACTCCCGTGGCTGGTGCGACAACATCACTTACAGAAGTGATGTCGCCATGCACTTGTCGTGGTGACATCACTTCTGGAAGTGACATCATCATGCCGCAGCCAGAGTGGATAGAGGGACCCGCTGAGAGGATAGAGGGACCTGGCAACCCACCTGTTAATAGCCCACCTGCTGCCTCAGACCCATTAGCTCCATCCGTGAGCTCTGCACTGTGCCTCCTGTCCCGAGATCCCAGCTCCTCAGAGCCTGTCCTGTCTTCTTGAGAGTTACAGCAGCGGCCATCTAGCTGTTTCTTCTATGTCTTTCATTTCCTCTGGTTTTTGATGCCACTGGCTGGCTTTTAAAAGATTATAAAGGTGTTTTTTAATGATTAGCTTTAAGATCTGGTTGCATTGTGTTCTTCTGTTTTATGGGAAGAGCTTTGAAAACCCAGTGGCTGAGAAGTGGGATATAGACAAATGCCACAGGTGGATCTGAGGAACAAAAATTGTACCCCCAAAATTGTAACATTCACAAATCCTGGAGCTGGATCCAAGAAATAAGAAATGGGGCTGGGTTACAGGAACGAGCTGGGAATTCACAGTACCTCTTTTAATGCTTAACAGACCAACATTTCTCTCTCCTTGATAATAAATCCCAGAACAGGAGAACTGGGCTAGCGATGGTTCCCCATCCATACGGCTAATGCATCTGCTATTGCTTTATTATGCACTATTATTTAATATCAGAGCTCCAACTGGGGCTCAAAATCCCTTTATAGCTTGTGTAAATATTTTATACTTGTTACTGTAAATAGAAGAAGCTTAAGAAGTGGCACAGAGGAGGGGACAGGGAGCCGGGCTCCAGGACTGCAGCGTGAAGAGCACATCCGAGTGGAGGCTGATGATTCTATCCGCTTTCTTCAGCTGCTTAATGCTTCTGCTACAGGAGAGGAAGGAGGTTGCCTACAGATCCTTCCTGCCAGGTGCTGAGACGAGAGGGAGGGAAGTGGGGAAAGGCCTGGCGTTGGAAGCAGAGGGGAGATATGAAGTTTCAATATGGGCCAGATTAGGTAAGCTCACCATGATCCCATGCTTTCTGCTGTGTGGGAGCTCGCTGATGATTGGAAGCTGAGATCACTGGTGTTAACCTCTGAGCCATAGATTTCAATTATCTCAAGCTTGGGTGCAATGGGAGGGGGAGTTTTTTTTTTAAAAAAAAAACTCATATTCTACAATGAAAGTAAATCCAAACTCCACGAACAATGTCAATCAATGCAATGCGCAGACACAGTGATTTGCAGAGTTTCTGGAGTGCTGGAGAAAGAGAAGAGTGGTAGTGGGATGTGAGAGTCGGTGCGGATTAACAAACAAATCAGCTCTCCAGTGTGGCTCAGTGGTTGGGACGTTGGATGGAAGACCCACAAGCGAGTCTCCAATGAGCAATAAATCTCAGTGGGAGACTCTGGGACCACAATTCTCTCTCAGCCTGACCTATGCCCCAGGATTATTGTGAGGAGAGAAAAGCAATGGATACAGCCTCGAGCCCCTTAAAAGAAAGGCAGGATACAAATGCAGTAACAAATTCATACAGTGAGAAAGGAGTGAGGCATTGTGGACTGGCACCTTGCCCGGCATGCAAACACCCAGTGAGGGCATGAGGGGCAGGTGACAGAGACAAGAAAGTGGCATCTGTAACAACAGGACTTTCTGATGCAAGGAAAGAGGGTTAAGTTAGGATTGCCATGTGCCCACTGGGGGAAGATCTCCAACCCTAGAGGGCATATGGCAACCTACCTCCATCCTCATTCCTTGCATAAGAACGTTCTGTTGTTACAGATGCCACTTTCCCCTTGTATCTTTTGCTTCTAGATTGGCAACAGAGAGACTAGACTTTTTTATGGCACTTCTTGTGGGTCTAGATTCCACTTAAGGGTCTCTAGTTGGTGATCCTTATTATTGATGATGCCATCTGCACAGTGGCAAATATTTCCTTCTCCACAGTCATAAGGTCTAGAAACATGGCACTTAAATGTAAATATGAAAGCACAGACCCTCCATCATTCAAACTGTGTGCCAGACACCAGATTGCAAAGGGAACTCTCTGTGTGTAATTGTTTTTGTGTTTAGTTCAATCAATCAATTTATTAGGAATTTGACAGTCTGTCTGTGAAGCAAGTAGCTGGTTTTTTTCCTGGTCTTGATTTGGAGGCATGAAGGAGAACCTATCGACCCTCTCCCCACTGGCAGCTTGTGCCAACAGTAAATCGCTTCTTGTTGCTAAAAACTGTGGCTTGTTTCCCCTCTGAATTTATGTTGCCATTGCACAAGAGAAAGACATGCAGCTCTTTCCCTGGTCTGTGTGGGAGCTCAGGGCATGGAGTGAAAGGGAAAACCTCATCACAGAGCACAAGCAAACAGTAGGCCCGAGGGCCCTATTATGCGTATGTCTGCAAGTCCACAAAGCAGAGTGGGCTGTGTTGCTGCTGGGGTCTTTAGCATATTAAACACCCAGCTTCGTGGCTTGTAAACAAGAACTGGGATTTGTACGACTGCAGAATTGCATGGTGGCTGCTGAAATCCTGCAAATGAGATCAGAGCCACAGCTGACACTCCAGAAAGCTGCATGAGCCTTGAGCCTAAGCAATGAGCACGTACCATTCCAGGAGAAAAATGGTATGTTTTGCAGAAAGGCCACTTCCCTCCAAAAAAGGGACAGTTTTTCCCAACCTGTGTGTCAAGACTAGGGTAACCAATCCCTTGGTGGGGTTGGGGGAACCCCCCCCCCACACACACTCCCAGCCTCTGCCCCCTGCCACCACTCACCGGGCCAGCAGGGAGAAAAGGCAGGGGAACAGACCTCCTGGGGCGGGCTCCCAGTGCATCACGACCACGTCACTTCCAGGAGTGATTGTCAGGCAGGCAAGCTGTTCAGATTGGCACTGCTTTGGGAGACCCAAACCAAGGACATCAAGGAAGGAGACCTCGCCACAACGGAGGACCAGGGCGTGGGTGCGGATGATGAGGATGGAGAGCCCCAAAATCTGAGTGGAGTGTCTGACCTACAGCAGATGTGCGAGGAGATGTAGGAGATCAGGCAAATGATGCTGGAAATTATGAATGGAATGCGCGAACTGTACTTAGACGCGTGGGCCTGCGGAAGCGGGGGGTACTGGTGAGGCCTCCCAACCAAGGGGATCCCGGGTGGATTGCCTCCAGATCCAGTCACACCTGCCCTCCCAGTGGGCCCAGCACCACCAATTCTCCCAGCGGGCCCAGCACCACCCTTCCTCCCAGGGGCCCCAAGACCACGCACAAAAGGAGCAAGGGTCCTATGGGACTGGAACCTGCCGCCCCCGGCCTGGCGTAAACTGGAAGCCCATTTTGATGGAGACCCTGACGAACTGGGCTATTTCTTGGTGCAAGTGGGGGAGTTCCTAAGAGAGTGGAGCCATACTTTCCCAGATGAACTGAGCCAAGTAAGCTACACCGGGTCTCGGCTGGGAGGCTCGGCAGCTAAATACTATGTGACTTTATACTCAATGCAAGCCCCAGAACTGGGGAGCGTGGATGCACTTAAGGAGCAGTACGAGGACCCCCTCGAGGAGGAGAGGGCGAGAACCCACCTGAGGCGAATAAGGCAGGGCAACCATCCAATCTGAGAGTACGCAGTAGAGTTCCAAGAGTATGTGGCTAAACTGAGGGACTGGATGGAAGGAGTGAAGATAGAGATTTTCAGAGCCGGCCTGAACCCTGATCTGGTGGCCAAAGCGATGGTACAAGATGAACCTTGAATCCTCCTGGGCTGGATCCAACTGGCTTGAGAGACTGAAAATCAGGAGCAAATAGTGAAGTTGTTGAAGTTGCAGCATCAGACTGGTCAGCAGAAAGGACTGCCAGATGCCCGACCCCGGGAGCAAGAGGGGCTGCTAGCCAACATTCCCTTGAGCGAGAGAGATTGGAGAATGAGTCAAGGGCTGTGCTTGAGATGTGGGGAAGCGGGCCACTTTGCTGCTGAGTGTCCAGGTGAAGGGAAGAGCCACTAGGACATGGAGCTGAAGCCGAGGAGGCTACCAGAGAGGCGCTTGAAGGGGCCGCCCTGACCTACTTCCAGGAAGGAAGCCACAGCAGCGGCCATGGTGCCAGAGGAGGGAAGGGACACCACGAGTGAAGAGCTCTTGAGGGACAACGAAGAGGAGCCGAAGTCGCCAATGGGAAACAGCGGAGACCTGCTGTGAAGGGCACCAGCCGGCAGGTCGTGGAAGTCCTGGTGCCACAAATGGTGAGACCTAAGGGAGTATTGTTTTTCATAGTGGTCACCTTGTTAAACCCCTGGAGGAGGACAAACATCAGGGTAAGGGTCTTGATTGACTTGGGGTGCAGCAGAGACTTGATTGCCACTGCACTCATGACAAGGTTGGGGCTGGAGGTGGCAAAGCTACCAGAGCCTCTGGTGTTTGAACAGATGGATGAGACGGTGATGAAGGGGACCCCCCCCCTAGTTACAAAACCAAGACCATCCCAGTGGGAATGGAAGGCCGGGGAGCTGTGTTTCCCTTCTGAAGCTTGCCAAAACCATGTATGGGATGTCAAGTGGGGCCAAGTCCCTCCCCCCTCCCCGAGACTGTGTGTTTAACTATGGAGGAGAGGGAGAGCATCCCTCCAAAATACCAGGACTTAAAGTCAGGTGTTTGAAGAGGAGGAGGCAGATGAAATACCTCCTCACAGAGGTACAGACTGTGCAATCAAGCTGATCCCAGGGACTAAATTGCTGAAGGGGAAAATTTACTTGATGAGCCCTGGAGAAGGAGCAGAGTTGTGTAAGTTCATTGATAAAAACCTGGTGCGTAGTTTCATCCGGCCAGGTAGCTCCCGCCATGCCACCCCTGTGCTATTCAGAAAGAAAAAGGATGGAGGCTTGCGATTGTGCACAGACTATAGAAGCCAGAAAGGACTGAGCCCCCCTGGTCTGGTTGAACACAGCTGGCCTGAACTATTTCATGTTAATCAAGGTGGGGGTCACATTGTCAAAGACTTGAACTCCCTTAGTTCTTAACCGAAAAGAAAAGCTTTCTTTGGTATCCCTCTTTTAATTAAATTAAAGTTACACAAGTATTACTGTGAAAAGAGGTATGTTGCTGCGTGCAAGAGTTCTGCATGTAATCTTCAGGTATTTTTAGCCATTGTGTTTGCCATTCCTTTTGCGGTTGCCATGTTCAGTTGCTTCTCGTTGTAAAGACCTATTGGGATCAGGCATAATTTTTCATTTGTGTTTGTTCAGATGTGCTGACACTTTTATTTCTGAGAAGTGATCTTCCTTATTAGTTTGAAAACTCTCTTCTGCCTTCACCATTTCACTTTCCAGCCTAGCAAGCAGGGCAGGATGCAGCCTAGCAAAGGAGAAGTCAGATCACCACCCACCAGTACAAATCCTTGATACCCTATGAATGGTCTTGGACACTTGTTTGCTTTCCCAAATGAATGGGTCCACGAGCCACAAAGAAGCACATGAGGAGGTAGAAATCCACCCCCCAAATGTCCTCCTCCAGTAATCTATAAGCTTTGAGGGGCTTGAGCAGGCCATTCCTCAGCTATTGGTCCTGGGACCTGTTTTGTTCGACATTTTTATAAATGATTTTGATGAAGGTATAGAGAGAATACATATTAAATTTGCAGATAATACTAAATTGGGAGGGGTAGCAAATACAGTTGAAGACAGAGTAAGGATACAGGATGATCTTGACTAGACATGGGCACGAACAGGAAAAAAATGAACATGTGGAGGGGTGTGGGGCAATGATGTTGCGCTGCTATTGATGCATGTTGAATTGTAAGATGGGATTTGCGGAGGATGGTGGATATGAGGGAGGAGACCGGGGTGGGGCTGGGGATCCCAGCACTCTGGGGTCGAGGGAGGTATGGCGGTGGGACGCAGGGTTGGAAAGGAAGGTTGCGGAGACATGGTAGGGCTTGGTGCCCTTCCAACTTGCATGCCAGCCCAAGGCATGCTGGTAGTGGGGCTAGGAGGTGTAGCCTCCCTCCGGCACTGATGTTGTGCAATGCCAGGTCCATTAATAATAAGACCAAAACGCTGCAAGATTTCATTGCAGTGGAAGGAGTGGACCTGGAGTGCGTGACCAAGACCTGGGTGAGGGAGGGCGAGACGGTCGCCTGGAAAGAGCTGGCTCCACCAGGGTTCTCGGTCCTTCATCAGTCCCGGACGGATGGTCGGGGGGTGGGGTGGCAATACTCATTCGAGAGTCTCCTTCAGGACTCTTCCTGCTCCAAAGATCCCCAGTATTGATTGTGTTGGCCTGGCGTAGGATGCTGAGGAGAGTTTGGCTATCTACTTCTCTTCAGCCCCACTTAGGTAATGGTTAGCTAAGTTCAAGAGGAAGCCTCTTGGCGGGAAAGAGAAGAGTGGATGTAGAAAAAGTCTCAAGGTCGTGAGTGTCCATGCCAGCATTCCTTCCCAGGCTCATGCCAGAGGAGTATAGGCAGATAACAGACAGACAACTCCTTTGCATACTTTCACATCACAGTCAAGCAATAGCTTCAGCCTGTAGTTATAGCATCAGAACACAACACAACATTACACAACACAGGGACTTGCTGAGTATGGCAGGTGAACTCCTGACAGGACGCGACTCTGGATTCCATGTCCTTCTCTGCCAGAGCCATGGCTTCCGCCATGGTTGCCAGATGGTCCCTATGGCTAAGAGCATGGCAAACTGACTACCACTCCAAAGCCATCATCCCTCCCCACCTCTTCCAAGGTGACAAACTGTTCAAAGACTTCCTTGACAAGATCTTGGTCAAGACGAAAGACAAGAAGGGGGCACTCCTAAAGTCTCTACATTGCAGTGATAGGAGACCATCAACAAATAATTCCTTTCACTCTCAGGGAGTTCTGCCAAGATTTTCCAGAGGCAGCAAGACTCCCCCCTGGACCTCTTATAAGCAACCTTTCAGAGCTCTCCAACAAACTACCAGGTGGAAGCCGAAGCGACAGATGTGCTGATGTCGGAGTGGCCACGGGCTCTGCTGTATGGCTTTCCACCCACTCCAGTTCTTCCAAAGTTGCTGAGGAAAATCAAAGAACAAAGGGCAGATGTGATAGTAGTTGTGCCATACTGGCCCAGGTGCCCATGGTTCTCAACTCTGCAGAAGTGGTCAATCCTTCCGCCACTGACAATCCCGGTCTCTCAGGACATGCTCCCACCAGGGCCCAGTGTGGCACCCATATCCAGAGCAGCTCCATTTGACTGTGTGGAGATTGAACGGCAACATCTTGCATGTCCAGAATATTCACAAGAGGTGATCAACATCTTACTGGCCTCCAGAAAAACATCCACTAACAGAATATATAACACAACATGGAAAATCAAAAAGAGTCCAGTAGCACCTTTAAGATTAACCAATTTTATTGTAGCATAAGCTTTCGAGAATCAAGTTCTCTTTGTCAGATGCGTGATACAAACTGGTCAATGGAAACATCCAAACACCAGTGGGAGAACACTTCAATCTACCAGGACATTCCATCAAAGACATAAAGGTCACTGTGGTTCAATAGAAACCTTTCAAAAACAAAATCCAACGGGAGGCTGCTGAATTGGAATTCATATGCAAATTTGACTCTGTCAAGCTGGGACTGAATAGAGACTATGAATGGTTATCACATTATCACAGGTAACAAGATTTCCTTTACAGTGGCATGGTCTGGGGGAGCTTTTGGGGACCACAGTTCTCTTTGTCAGATGCATCCGGCAGGGAGAGCTGTGGTTATCGAAGGCTTATACTACATAAGAATTGGATGCTTTTACTGCTGCAAACTAACATGGCAAACTGACTCCACACCAAAAGGAGATGTTTACATTTACTAACAAAGGAATGTTTTGGTTGCTTCCCCGCTAATTGCATCTTGTCCCCTTGTGATATATGTCCCTTCTTTCCCCTCTCCCTCCTCCTCTTCTGTATTTGACCAGTTTGTATCATGCATCTGACAAAGAGAACTTGATTCTCGAAAGCTTATGCTACAATAAAATTGGTTAGACTTAAAGGTGCTACTGGACCCTTTTTGATTTTGCTACTACAGACTAACACGGCTAACTCCTCTGGATCTTACAACATGGAAAGCCTTTGTCAGATGGTGCTGAAAGAAAGCCGAACCTCCATTGGAATCTGTCCTCCTCTTTCTGCAGGATGGTCACACCACCGGCCTTTGAGTCCCAACTCTAAGATGTCAGGCAGCAGCCTTAGCTACAGTTCTGCCGCTATACCAAGGCCACAGCCTTTCTAGATACCCTCATTTATGCAGATTCCTCAGAGAAGCCTTGCTCGTGGATCCTCCACAGACACACAGATTCCCTCCCTGGAGTCTTCACACCATGCTTTCAGTGCTTACCAAACCACCCTTTGAGCCTATCAGAGGGACACACCTCAAATGGCTACAGATGAAGGCCCTCTTTTTTACAGAACAGCAGTCACTTCAGCATGAAGGATCTCAGAGCTGGGAGCCTTGTTGATTGCTCCAGATCTCTGCATATTTCATAAGGACAAGGTCATTCTGAGACTGGATCCCACATTCATTCCTAAGGTGAATTCCACCTTTCACAGGAACCAGGAAATATACCTACCTTCGTTTTGTCCAAACCCATCTCATCCCATGGAAAAGGCATGGCACTCCCTAGACATGCAATGGGCTCTGAAGGTGTTCCTCTCTAGAACTGAAGAAATCAGAAGAACACCAATGTTCATCTTCACTATGTTACCAAACAAGGGCAATAAAATGTCCAGGACAACCATCCTCTGGACATTCAGATTGTGCATTGCAGAAGCTTACAAACTTCAAGGCCTTGATGTACCTGCGGGGATTACAGCCCATTCAGTGCACAGCACAGCAACAAACGTGGCTTTTTCTAAGCATGCCACCATGGAAGAGGTTTGCAGGGCAGCAACATGGTCTTCTATATCCACTTTTGTCAGACATTACAAACTAAATACTAAGGGTGTGCAAAGGCACCCTGATTCGTTTTTTCTGAATCTGCTAAATCCGAATCGAGAGGCCGATTCGGATTTAGCAGAAATCCGAATCGCCCAACCGATTCGAGTTTACCGATTCGGATCGATTCGGATCGATTCGGGTGTTTTTTCAATGGGAAAAAGCCTCCCCAGGATTCTCTGAAGCCTGGGGGAGGCATTTTCCCACCGAATCACCCCAAATTTGTTGGGGGCCTTCCTCTAACTCCCCTCTAACAACCCCCCAAGTTTCAGAACGATTGGACTTTGGGGGGGCCATGTTATGGCCCCACAAACCAGGTCCCCCTATCCTCTCCTTAAAAAAGCCATAGCTTTAGGTTGCTGCTGCTCATCTTCATTCATTTTTTCCTATGGGGAAAAAATGAAGAGGAAGGCTTCCTTTGCCAGGGGTGGCATTTTGCATGCAAAATGCCCCCCTACCCTCAGGGGCCCTTCTCCCACCTCTACTCCCACCCCCCACCAAGGCTCAGCCTGCTCCCACTTGGGGGGGCCATTTCATGGCCACCCCAAGTAGGTGCTCTTATCTCTACCACTTAAAAATGGGGGAGGCTTGTCTTGCCAGTGGTGGCATTTTGCATGCAAAATGCCCCCCAACCCTCAGGGGCCCTTCTCCCACCTTTCCTCCCACCCCCCACCAAGGCTCAGCCTGCTCCCACTTGGGGGGGCATTTCATGGCCTCCCCAAGTAGGTGCTCTCAGCCCCCACACAGCCCCCTTACAGCCCCACACAAACCCAATTCCCCCCCAGCTGCCACACACAGACCCAAATCCCCACATTAGCCCCTCACAGACCCAAATCCACCCCCAGCAGTCCCACACCCATAACCCCAGGAACAGGCTGGCAAAGGCCAGCCCTCTCCCTTTGTTCCCTATGCTGGGAACTTCTAAACTCTCTTTCCCTGGGCAATTCTGCACAGCCCAGGGGTGCCACAATGGTGGGCACACTTCTGAGTGCCAGCTGGTCCCTGTGAAAGAGCACCTGAACCACAGACACCCTCCCTCAAATTCCCCCACCAACTACAGAGATGGCTGGCCAGCCAGCCCCATTGTTCCCTATGATGGGAACCAACTGCACAACAAAGAATAAAACACGAACAACACAAAATAAAGTTTTTAAAAAATTATTTTCTCCCTTTCAAAGTACAAGTAGGCAAAGCATTATGACACATTACACCAGCAGTCCCCCACGCAGAAAAATAACACAAATCACTTAAAATCAGAGAATCACAAAAGCACAATTCCTGTCAAAAACACTTTATTTCTCGAACAGCTTTCGGTTACACAGCAGGGGGCACACCAAAGGGCATGGCAGCATTCCACCTCACAAAAATAACACAACTCACTGAACATCAGAGAATCACAAAAGCTTGATTCGGTGGGAAAATGCCTCCCCCAGGCGTCCGGGAACACGGAGGCATTTTCCCATTGAAAAACCCGAATCAATCCGAATCAATCCGAATCGATTCGGGTTATGGTGATTCGGAAAACCCGAATAGATTCGGATTTCTCTGAATCGATTCGGATTTCTCCGAATCGATCCGAATCGGGGTGATTCGGGTTTTTTCAGGTTTGCCAAAACCCGAATCGCACACCCCTACTAAATACCTATGATTCTGCTGACGCCGTCTTCAGTAGAAGAGTTCTTCAACACGTATTCTGACCAGAAGACAATGTCCCACCTGGAGAATAGGACACTGCTATGGGAGGTCCTAGCTTCAAGATGTCCTCTGCCTCAGATGAAGAACGGATCATTGGGCACTTACCGCGAAGAGTCCTCCTCTGAGGAAAGGAGTACATCTTCCAGTTCTTCTTTCTTATTTATTTAATACATTCTTCCTGTTCTTCCATGTTCAATCTGTTTCTTTTTTCAGAGTTCCTTAATTTATAGTAGTAAACGTTCATCACTGCTTTCGAAATTACCAAACTGAATGGAAGGGCGACACCACCAGGAAGACAGGAAGTTCAACTTATTTCCTGCCTCACTGATTGGAGGGTGGGAATCACCCAGCTTCAAGATGTCTTCCTTTCCTCAGAAGAGATGGACCCTTCATGGTAAGTGCCCAATAGTCCATTCTACTGCAGACCAACATGGCTACCCACCTAAACTATTCACATGGATATGGGGGAGTCCACAGATTCTCTGTTTCTCTCTCATACACACACACGCACTGCAGCTACCTTCCAAAATTTGCAAACACTCTTGAATTTTCTGTCATCAGCAGTTGTACAAAAAACTGCCAGTCTCCCAGGAGTGTCTTACCTAGAGATGGGCACAAACCGCATTACGAACTTCAAAAATCCATGAAATTGGCGATCGCGTGATCGCGATCCGGCGGTTCATGATTGTCTTCGTCCAACGAACCTGCGTTCAGAAGAAGCCTGGTTCGGTGTGTTCGGCCGTGGTTCGGGAAGCCAGACACTCAGGCGCCAGGAATCAATTCCCCTGGCAACGGAGCCAGGGGAATGCCTGAACTCTGTCTGCGCTCCTTCTGTCGCCCTAGAAACTCGAATGGAAGCCCAGCTTACCTTGATCAGCAGGTCTTCCTTCCAACCAAGGAGCTGCAAAGCAGTTACAAGTTGGGAGAAGACACCCAGGGGAGGGAGGGGGAAGGGGGTGTTCTGTAGCCATGGGCACTCCAATCTAATCCCTGCATACACTGATAGGCAGCTCTGACGGCCAAACACAGACCTCCTGCGTTGCTCAATGGGACCTGAGCTTATAAATAGGTGTGGGCTCCCAGGCTGGGTTTCACTTTCAGCGAGCAGTGGAGTGGGACAGAGCTCTTGCTTGCCACTTGCTAGCCTTTGGGGAGAGAGACTGAGAGTATAATTGAGTTTGGATTTTTGTGGGAGTTTCCTGGGGGACTTGGATTGGAGAGGGTATAACTCCAAGATCCCTTTTGCAATCTTGTCCAAACTTGGGTGATGGCTGTAGGAGAGCCTGCAAAACACTCCCCGGGAATATGGGCTCTCTAAGTGCCACGGGGGCTGTTCCGCGCCCCAAGAACCATGAATCATGAACCGGTTCGGCAACGGAAAATGTTAGTTGTGGTTCGCGACCTCGGGATCGGCGGCGGCACCGAACCATGAAGCGCGGTTTCGTTAATTTTTTTTGGTTCATGCCCATGCCTAGTCTTACCTGCAATTTGTCACCTCTCTCTGCATCCCTGATTAACTGTGGCTAATGGACTCTGTTTCCGAATCAGTTTCCTATTTCTTACAATCCCTGTAAATAATTCTCCAGGTTGCTGCTGTGTTTGTTCTGAACAAGCATTTTATTTGGGTATGCATGGTTTCTGCTCTGGAGTCTGGAGGGTTTTTTTCCCTGCTCTGTTATAATGAACAAGCCCAGGCTTTTCCTCGCTTCACCTTCCACACTTTTGGGGCTGTTCTTCTGAAACAAGACTTTGGTTCTCGGCTGTCTTTGGAAATTTATGGGTAATACCACATGAAGCAGTTTTCAAAGCAGTGGGGCAACTCTGGAAGTGCTCTGAGGAATGCACCTTTCCTGTCTGTGTTCAGGCTGTGAGAAACCATATCCTGTGCCTCTAAAATGGAAGCCACCTGTGCAAAACACTGATTGGCTGGCACACCTATGATATCATAAACCACAGCTCATTCTCCTGATCAGTTTGCACTTTAAATTAACTTCACTTTTTGATTAATAAAGAAACACTTAAGAACATCCATATTTACATAGTGCTTTTTAAAAAAAGTTGGAAGGCCCTCCTGAAGTGTAATGGGAGGGCAAGACTGGCATCTGTGGCAGCGTTCATTTTGTTGGTATGTCGGCCAGTTATTTATTAATTTGAAACATTTAGGTTGCAATCCCAAGAAACTCTTCTGGGAGTAAACCCTGTTGAATAAAGTGGAATTTACTTCTGAATAGACCTGCTTGGAATTGCTCCAGTACATGCCCTCTCTTCAGTAGGGTTGCCAACAGACAAAAGTATCTAATCTCTTTAACAGAGGCTTAATGTGTAGAAATGGGCAGCTGGAACTTTTCAAGGCATGGCTGTAAATAGCATCACCTGGTAAATAATAGTTCCTTAATCCTCTATTAAAAGAACAGGACATTATTTCTCCAGGCAGTTAGCAACTTTACCTTTCAGGAAACCTGCTCAAGGCAGCCTCACACAAAATAAAACAAGATAAAATTATGAAAACAAACTATTAAAATCCAGCTAATAAAAACCTAGAGAATACAATTTCAGATGTGCTCTCATTTTATATTACATTTGCTTTCACGCAAAGTATGGCTTTACTCAGAGCCCCAAAGTCTATGGTTTCACAGATCCATATATTATTTCTGTAAACTTTCCCACCCACCTCTTTAAGCTTATGAAATTTAACCATGTTGCTGAGTAGCTGTTGTCTGTAGGCCATTAGCACAGAAATGGCTTTTATGTAATTGAGTTTGGTTTTGTAAATTAATACAATCTTAAGTGTAGCTGTTAACTTCTCTGATCCCCTGAGGCTTCACAGACCAGTTTCTAGGAGCAGAGGGAAGAGAAGTATAGCTTCAATGCTTCATGGTGCAACTGACTGCATAACAGTATATAAAGCATTGTGGGTTTGATGTTGGATTGCTGTGAATGGACTTGACCTAAAATGACACATCTGGTGGGAGCCCAGCCTGTGATGAAAGCATGTTAATGCTCCTCAGTAAGTGTGAATTTCTAGGAGACGGATCCTTGTTAGGCTCTGTCAATTTGTAGGGTTGCCAACAGCCTGGAGTAAAATGTCCTGCCCCTTAATACATGGGAATAGTCACTTGAAACTTTTAATGGCTTGGAGGTAAAGAATATCACCTGGTCATTAACATTCCATCTAGCCTCTGTTAAGAGGACAGGGCATTTGATGTGGGATAGTATACCTCTTGCCCTGTGGGGTGGATCTTTGCTTCCACCAGTGCTGTAGGAAATAAAGCAAATATTGAAAAAATGCCACAAATCACGCCCCTCCAAAAGGAACCAACTCAGGCAGCTCTGTCTCTGAAACTTCTTACCACTCAAAGAAGTGGGGAACACAGAGGACACCATAACCAGACTCCAGGTGGAAATGAAAAGCATCACCTCATCTGGTAATTGACAGACAAAAGACCCTGACTCTCGTGTCCTTTATTTTAAAGATCTAATTGCACCTCTCCACTTAAGCAGTGTCTCCCCAGCTGTGTGCTTTTTGGCCCCAGTTTAGATGGAATCATCTCTCACACAAATGCCCCAGACCATGTGAAGGAACTCTACTCTTTCCCCCACTCCAGTCTACACATTATGTAGCCTGTGCTTTCGTTATTATATGAAGCAAGGGTCCCATAAGGAGGTGATCATCAACGAGGTGTTCACTGGTACCATGGTTCCTGCCAATGGGTTTCCCGATTTGTTTCTTTCCCAAAGGATCTTATTACAAAGCAAAGATCCGATTCTGGCTTTCCTCCACTTCAATGGAACAGGAGAACCCAGAAACAAGGAACTTCACAGTAGAAGGATGCTTGAATTGCAACTTCCTAACATTTTATGATTGGCCTCAATGCTCCATGGCAGCCATTTTGTGGTGGTACCTATTCCTAGTTCTGTCTGCTGAAGGCCCAACTATATGTGATGCTAAAATTCAATGACTGGGGCATAGGTTTGCCAGCCTCCAGGTGATAGTCTCCCGGAATTACAACTGTTCTCCAGGCAACAGAGATCAGTTCCCCTGGAGAGCCAGTTTGGTATAGTGGTTAAGAGTGCGGGACTCTCATCTGGAGAGCTGGATTTGATTCCCCACTCCTCCACTTGAAGCCAGCAGGGTGACCTTGGGGCAGTCACAGCTCTCTCAGAGCTCTCTCAGCCCCACCCACCTCACAGGGAGTTTGTTGTTGTGGGGATAATAATGACATACTTTGCAAATGGCTCTGAGTGGGTGTTAAGTCACCCTGAAGGGCAGTATATAAATCTATTATTATCACTATCATCATTATCATTATCATTATCATTATCATTATCATTATCATTATCATTATCATCATCATCATCATTATTATTATTATTATTATTATATGACTGCTTTGAAGGGTGAACCCCACTGAAGCCCCTCCTCTCCCCAAAGCCTACCCTCTTCAGGCTCCACCCCCCAAATCTTCAGGAATTTCCCAACCTGGACCTGGCAACCCTACTGGGGCATCAGACATGAAAATTTGTCCCTAAAAGCAGTGAAATCTGGTTAAGCCTCATTTGGATCAACTTGGGCCCACCAAACACAGCAACGTATTGTGGCTTCTCAGGTGTTGGAAATCTGCTCTCAAGGCAGATATGGGTCCTTTCCGCACTGGGACTTCAAAGTGTTTCAGTATCGGTTCTGCTTCCCATGTTTGCAGGAGTTTCACACTTGCAAGGTAGTCATGGGATGCAGAATCAATGTTTGTCCACGGTATCCCCGACTCTCCCCCCATCCTGCCCCGCGAACATACTGCAATTTTATTATGAAGCCGCTGCCAAGTTGCATCTGGCCCAATTAACATCAGTGCAAACTCTATACTTCCCTTCTGCTTCACTTCTCCCCCCTCTTCTTTCCCCCCGAGAACTGATTGGCCGGTGCGGAATTAACCACCACCACCCCACCCTCCTGTGAACTCCTTTTCCGCCATTTTTACCAGTAAAGCTGTCATATATGTCTGTCTGCATATCTGCCATGAGTATTCTCTGTGCTCTGTATTGTGTGCTGATCCTCTGGGAGTATGTGAAGTTGCATATTGGGGGCCTGTTTAGTTGGGAGTTGCTTATCTTACATGTGCCTGCTGTGATGTCTACTTTCGTTTTTACAGCCGCTTGAGAAAGTGTCCTTGAGTACCGGCCTCTTCTTGGGAACTGAAAATAACTTCATCTCTTCTACAGTTCTTCTCTCCTCCTGTCTCAAACCCCCTCCCCCCCTTCTGGCTCCGTCCATATCTTAAAGACAGGAACTTTCTGTCAGACTATGGAATCCCAGTTATCACGAGTTCGTCTACCCCCTTCTGCAAGAAGCACAAGGTCTCTTGGTTCAAAAGGTTTATTGAAAGACTATGCTCAGGATACAGGTGTCCATAATCCAAGGGCTGGAGAGGCCCCTGGCTGAACAAAAGCTTTGTTGAGAATGGCATGTAAAATGAAAGTTACAACACTTCAAACACCCATTCCCAGCCTCCCCCCTAGTCCTGTCTGCAAAGGCCTGAGAAGACGAGGACATCAAGGTCGTTGGCTGGGCTGGATAGATAAGACTCTTCTCTCCCATGAGTATGAATGGCCTGGACGACATCTGGGCCTAGAGGGAAGAAAACTGGAAAACTACTGATTATAAAAAGAGTTAATATGGCGTTGCTCTGGCTAGAGAACTGACATCCTGACATTCTGCCCCCCTTAAGACCCTCCCTCACCCCTTAAGTCCCGGTTTTTCAGGGTATTTTCTGTGAAATTTAGTAATCAGTTTTGGGGCGTTCACATTGGAGGCTTCCACCCACTCTCTGTACGCCTCCTCAAAGTCTTTCCACCTGACTAGGTAAAAGATCTTGTTGTGCCTCCGTTTTGAGTCCAAAATCTCCTCTATTTCATAATGTATCTGGCCATCCATGAGGGTAGGGTGGGGCACCGCTTTTTCAGGATGCCATTCATCTGGAGGGGATGCCTTCTTAAGCAGACTGACATGAAAGGTTTTTGTCACGTCATTGATTACTCTCTTTATTGGGAAGGGTCCCAGATACTTCAGTCCTAATTTTTTACTGTGTTGTTCTGTTTTGAAGTTCTTGGTGGAAACATATACTTTGTCTCCTGGGTGCAATTTCCATTGCTCCACACGATGGCAATTGGCATACTTTTTATAATCTGTTTTGGCTTTGTTTAAAGTTTTTTGGATTACAGCCCATTGCTCGGTGAGGGAGGTCCACCATTCTCCCAGATCCCTGGATTTCTTGGACTGGGCTGGTTTCAAAGGGGAAGGCTAAACCCTCATAACCATGTACAATTTTGAAGGGAGATTCTCCGGTCGAGCTGTGGACCGAGTTGTTATAAGCGTGCTCAGCAAAATGAAGAAATTGTGTACAATTGTCCTGTTGAAAATTAATATAACATCTGAGAAATTGTTCTAATACTTGATTAGTTCTTTCCGATTGTTCATCGCTCTCGGGATGGTAGGCAGAGCTTATTCCTTGCTCAATTCCCGCTACTTGTAGGAGCTCCCGCCAGAAGTTGGCAACAAATTGTACTCCCTGATCCAATATCACCTTGGAAGGAAAAGAATGCATTCTTACAATGTGTTTCATAAACAGACTGGCAAGTTTCTTTGCTGTAGGCACAGTGGTGCAGGGGATGAAATGTGCTTGTTTGGAGAACAGGTCTACTACCACTAGAATGCAGGTGCAACCTTTAGAGGGAGGGAGGGAGGTGATAAAATCCATCGAAATGACCTCCCAAGGCCGAGAGGGGGTTTCCAATGGCTTCAATAGTCCCGGGGTTTCCCCCTTCTCGGTTTTGCCATTATGCAAGTAGGGCAGGAAGCCACATATTGGGAGACATCTTTTCTTATGCTGGGCCTGTTGATATCTAAGTGTCAAAAGCCAGTGTGCAGAGGCTTTAGATCAGAACGATCAGTATGACAGGTAGACACATCAGGTGACATAGAGTCAGATGGTTAACATAAGGGTCAGGAGACCATGAAGTGAATGACTCAGCTAAACTCATGCATGTATCTGATTGGGTGTCTACATGTATATATAGCTACCATGTACAGTATGGTTGGGGCTTCTTGCTAGTCCAGGTGTAGGCGAAGCACTTTGTCTCTCTGGACTGTAAACTTGTATATATTGCTCTTTATCCACCTATAAATAAATTGTATTATACACCTTTGCTAAACTAACAAGGTGTGGACTCTTTGTGGATCCTCCTTAAGCTGGTGCAGTCACGCTGAATACACACCCTCCAACAGGGTTATGGGCCCAGATAGACTGCGCCAAGGAGGCTGCTGAGGAGGCTCTACTGAAGTAGAGACGCAACAGAGTCGGTGGTGGATGTTGGCACCTGACGGCCGCGATCCCTCGGAGGAGGAATTATTGGCGGTGGAAAGTGTCAGTGACCAGGAGGAGGAGGAGGCAAACGAGCTCCCTCAGACCTGTGCAGAAGCAAGTATGGCACAGAGTACGGTCGTGTTGGTGGAGAAGCTGACCTCCGTGAACTACTCCATTTGGTCGTTGCGTATGGAGCATTTTCTAAAGAGAGAGGGGCTGTGGAAAAGTGTCAGCAACCCCCCAGCAGCCCCCAATGATGCGGAAAAGATTGCAGATGAGCGTGCTTTAGCTCATATCGTGCTGGCTGTGGGAGATGACCAATTGCTTCACATCAGGGACTCGGCTACTAGTTCAAAGGCCTGGCAAGATTTGAAGCTGATCCATGCAAGAACATCTGCAGGGTCATTAATTATGCTGACACGTCGCCTCTACAGACTTGCTGTCAAGCCGGGGGAGAGCATGCAGAAGCATATAAACAGTTTGACGGAATGTTTCCAGCAACTGGCTGCTCGTGGAAAGCCCACGGAGGACTCTGACAAGGCATACATTCTATTATCAAGTGTGCCTGATGTATATTTTCCTCTTATTGCAAGCCTTGAGAGCCTGGAGCCAGATAAACTCACTTATTCCTATGTTACGTCTCGTCTTCTTGAGGAAGAGGCTTGTGTTTCAACATACGGAGGCTGGCATTCAAGGACGGAGCAACGAGCAAACGGAGGGGCCCATCGAGGGGTTTCAGCTACTGACGGCGGAGGAGTTGCTAACAAGCAGCGTGAGGTCACCCAGCTGTCAGCAGCAGCCGTGAGAAAATGTTACAGCTGTGGCTCCACTTCTCACCTTCGTCGGTTTTGCCCGGACAGGAGAAGAAAACAACAGGAGCAGAAGCAAGGACGTGTACAGGAGCCTCGGTTTCCAGATCAACATGCGAGGCTGGTCACTGCATCTACTGTAAATACGCATTCCCAGTGGACAGTTGACAGTGGCGCTACCGATTCCTTCTCCCGATCTGAGGAGGTGCTGTATGATTTACAACAAAGCAACCTGCAGTCCGTGTTGTTGGCAGATGGGAGAGAATCTCCAGTCAGTGCCATGGGAGCTGTACGGTTTACAGCTCTGGAGGAGGACTTTGCGCCTGTATATTGTGTTCCCTCTTTGGACCATAATCTATTATCAGTAAGTAGGTTGACCCAAAAGGGGTTTGAGGTCCGGTTTGTGGGGGACAAATGCCAAATAAGCAAAGCTGGCAAAGTCCTGGTTACTGGGGAACTGAGAAACAATGTTTATATTGTAGAGAATAGGCAGGCAAAGGCTGACACGGTTACAAACAAGTGTAGCCATGACAATTGTGTGCATTTATTGCACAGGCGTTTAGGGCACGCTAGCTTTGGGGTTATAAACAAAACTCTAACACTCCTGAAGGGAGAAAAGGTGTCAAGCTGCTCAGAGTTCCTAGACTGCACTGTTTGCAAAGCAGTCAAAACAAAGGCATTCCCTGTAGCTAAGAAAAGTGGCCGGGTGTCTACAAAGCCACTTGAATTAATTCACATGGATCTGATTGGTCCATTCCCCAAAAGCCATTCTCAAAATTGTTATGCCCTGGTCCTAACAGATGATTTTAGCCGGTACTCATGGCTGTATGTTATGAAACACAAGTCTCAAACGTTTGATTTGTTTAAGGTTTGGGCAAAAAGGGTACAAAAACAGTTGGGGCTGGACATAAAGGCCATCCAGTCTGAGCAAGGGGGGGAATTCATGTCTGCACAATTCTCTCACTGGTGTGATAAATATGGTGTTTTGCACAGGGTAGCAAATACAAGTGTGCCACAAGAAAATGGTCTGGCAGAAAGGCATGGTGCCATTATACAAGAAAAAATGGCTGCTATGTTAGCTGATGCTGGTTTGCCAAAAACTTACTGGGCTGAGGCAATTATCTGTGCCTGTTATGTGGTAAATCGTCTGTGGTCCCGTGCTGTGAATGAAATACCTTTTAGGTTACTTTTCAATAGGGACCCTAACCTAAAGTTACTAAGGGTGTTTGGCATGACTTCTTGGGTGCATATCCCTTTAAAACAGCGGAGAAAAGGGGGCCCAAAAGCCTCTAAGATGATATTCATTGGATACCAGAGTGGCATGAAGGCCTACAGGTTTACAAATGAAAACAAAAAGGTATCGTACAGCAGGTCTGCTAGTATATGTGAGCATGGAAGTTGGAAAAGGCTTCACGGGTATGAGAGTGAAAGCCAGATTGTGTTGCCAGTTACCGATGAAATGCCTGAAACAAGTCCAGAGGGGGACGTGAGTGTAAAAGAGGAGATTAGTTCTCCAGCCAGGCAGGTAACACAGGACGCACAGAGGTCTAGTCCTCCTATACGTGTGTCCAGTCGTCCTAATAAAGGTGTCCCACCTCAAAGGTATGGTTTTGAAGCTGCAGCAAACTGTGTGCTGGCTAAAGAGCCAGCTAATTATTCAGAACTTCTCACTTATGAGGGGGAAGAGAAAAAGGCTTGGCTCGAGGCCATGAAGGCCGAATATCAGTCTCTAACTGACCATGAAGTGTTCACAGTTGTACCTAAGCCAAAAGACACAAATATTATTGGTTGTAGGTGGCTGTATAAGGTGAAACGACTTCCCTCAGGTAATGTGCAGAGGAAAGCTCGCTTAGTAGCCCGTGGTTTCTCTCAGGTACAATTCCAAGACTATGACCAGGTATTTTCTCCTACTGTTAGGCCTGAAACAGTAAAATTAGCCTTATGTAAGGCAGGGGCTCAACACAAAAACATAGATCATTTTGATGTCTGTACAGCCTATCTCCATGCTCCTATACAGGAATGTTTATACATGGAGCAGATACCAGGGTATGAGGTGTCAAATAAACATATGGTGCTCAAACTAAACCGAGCCTTGTATGGGTTGCGTCAATCAGCACGAGCTTGGTTTCAATACCTGTCACAATCACTAAAAGCAGCAGGTTTTGAGCAGGGCAAAGGTGATGCCTGCATTTTTACAAAAATGGTAGGAGGTTCAGAAGTCCAACTCCTTATTTTTGTAGATGACATATTGTGTACATATGAAACAGAAGAACAATTATGTTGGTTTAAACAAATAGTTAAGGATATTTGCAAAGTGAAACATTTGGGTCCCATCTCCAATTATTTGGGAGTGCAAGTGTCCAAAACTGAGGATGGATTTTTCCAACTGAATCAGAGAGATAAAATTACAAAGTTGCTCTCAGAGTATGGATTAACTGAAGCACATGGTGTGTCCACTCCTATGACTACAGGGTATATCAGGGAGCCAGATGATTTTCCCTGGGAAGATGTACAAAGATATTAGTCATTGGTGGGCAGTCTTTTGTATCTCTCATGTTGGGGCCGTCCAGATATAACACAAGCAGTAAACATGCTATGCCAAAGGTGTGCTAAGCCTTTCCATAGGGATTGGATAGCAGCAAAACGCGTCTTGAAATATCTAAAGGCTACTCTCAATTTCTCTTTGGTTCTAAAAGCCACTGAACCTATGCAGATCACTATGTTTTGTGATGCTAGTTGGGCAGATTGCCCTGACGGTAAATCCACTACAGGACTAGCCATATTTGTAGGAGGTGCTCTCATTGCACATAAGACATTAAAACAGTCTTTGTTAGCACATTCATCGTGTGAGGCAGAGGTCGCTGCCATGAGTCAAGGTATCTTAGAGCTGGAAGTAATACAACAGCTCATGTCTGACATGAAAATGCATTGTGCAGTACCTATTGCTGTTTATGGAGATAATACAGCAGCACAACAGTTAGCCCAAGATGGTGGAACCAAAACACGCAGTAAACACATCTTAATCAGGTATTTGAACGTAAGATGTGCTGTAGAGCAAGGATTCATAAGATTGTTTAGATGTACATCTGGTGACAATATTGCAGACATGTTTACTAAAAGTTTGTATGCTGTACCATTTGAACGATTACGTGATGCCTTAAACTGCTCTCATACTGGCTTGGAGGAGTGTTGATATCTAAGTGTCAAAAGCCAGTGTGCAGAGGCTTTAGATCAGAACGATCAGTATGACAGGTAGACACATCAGGTGACATAGAGTCAGATGGTTAACATAAGGGTCAGGAGACCATGAAGTGAATGACTCAGCTAAACTCATGCATGTATCTGATTGGGTGTCTACATGTATATATAGCTACCATGTACAGTATGGTTGGGGCTTCTTGCTAGTCCAGGTGTAGGCGAAGCACTTTGTCTCTCTGGACTGTAAACTTGTATATATTGCTCTTTATCCACCTATAAATAAATTGTATTATACACCTTTGCTAAACTAACAAGGTGTGGACTCTTTGTGGATCCTCCTTAAGCTGGTGCAGTCACGCTGAATACACACCCTCCAACAGGGCCATCAGAATTGCCTTTGCACTAAATGCAGGGTTTTTAAATACCCGAAATGGCCTGCAGTCTTGGCATCATGACATTGTTCTAAAACTTCTTTTCTCAGGCTAGCCGGGATGTAGAGTTTGTCGTCTTTAAACCATTCTCTGGCTGCCGTTTGTGTAAGTTTTTCTGTGGGCACTTCCTCCCCCTCTTTTTCCACCTCACGTTTCACTTTTCCTCTCCACCCCTCGTGGCTTTCCTGTGTTCTCATTTGCTCTTCGGTTGCCTGGCTGCGAGTAGTTACTGCTCCTCCCAATTGGCTAGGAGAGAAGACAGTGTCAATAGTCTCCTCCCTCCTGCTCTGATGCTGGGGCATGCGCGAAAGAGCATCCACAAGGAAATTAGATTTGCCGGGCAGGAAATTTAAGGTGAAATCAAATTTTGAAAAGAATTCTGCCCAACGAAGTTGCTTTGCGTTAAGGCGCCTGGGAGTGCGAAGTGCGTCTAGGTTTTTATGATCCGTCCACACCTGGAAGGGGTGTCGAGCTCCCTCTAGCCGGTGGCGCCAAGTAGTGAGAGCTAACTTAACTGCAAACGCTTCCTTTTCCCACCCACTCCAATTCCTTTCCGCCTCCATGAATTTTCTAGACAGATAAGCGCACGGCCGTATTTTGTTATCTTCTCCCTTCTGCATTAGGACCCCCCCAATGGCTGAGTCACTGGCATCTACTTGCACTATGAAGGCGCGGTTCTCATTGGGGTGTTGCAAGACTGGTTCTGAAGTAAATTGGGTTTTCAGTTTTTCAAATGCTATTTGGCAGTCCAGTCCCCAATTTAACTTTGCTATTGGTTTGGTGGCTTGGTCTCCCTTCCCTTTCGTTTTTAGCAGGTCCGTTAAAGGGAGAGCAATCTGGGCAAAACCTTCTATGAACGGTCTGTAGAAGTTAGCAAAGCCCAGGAAGGATTGCAATTGCTTCCGAGTTGAGGGCGCTTGCCATTCCTGCACTGCTTTAATTTTAGCAGGATCCATTCTTAGCCCCTGCCCTGAGATACGATAGCCCAAGTAATCCAACTCTTTCTTATGGAATTCACATTTGGACAATTTGATTGGCAGTTTGTGGCGCATAAGGGCTGCTAGCACCTTCCGGACCAATTGTATATGAGATTCTTTATCTTCTGAATAAATTAAAACGTCATCAAGGTAAACAACTACCCCTTTATAGAGAAATTCATGCAAAACTTCATTGATGACCGTCATGGAAACCGAAGGGGCACCTTTCAAGCTGAAAGGCATTACGAGATATTCATATTGGCCTAAGGGGGTGTTGAATACGGTTTTCCATTCATCCCCTTCCCTTATTCGCACATGAAAATAAGCATCTTTGAGATCTAATTTCGAAAAGATCTTACCCTGCGCCACCACACTGAGGAGGTCTTGAATCAACGGGATGGCGTAGGCGTTGGACATAGACACAGCATTAATGCCCCGGAAATCTGTGCAAAGTCTGAGCCCCCCATCTTTCTTCTTCACAAACAACACAGGGGCGGCATGCGGGGAACTGGCAGGACGAATGAAGCCTGTTTCCAAATTCTTATCTGTAAACTTCCTGAGCTCCTGTTGTTCCGCTGGGCTCATAGACTATAATTTTCCTTTTGGGAATTTTTCACCCGGGACTAGCTCAATGGCACAGTCAGCGTTGCGGTGGGGAGGTAATTCATCCGCCTCCTCCTCACTAAACGCTTGGGCCATATCTCGGTATTCCGGCGGAATTAGATTTAGCTCTTCGGTAGTAAGGAGGGCGACCTCCAGATTAACTGGGGCTTTTTCGCCCCATTCGGGTCTCCAGCGATGCTCCTGGCAGTATTCTCAGTCAAAGACTATCATCCCTTCTGCCCAGTTGATGTAGGGGTTGTGATCCCAAAGCCATCTACTGCCCAAGATGATCGGGTATTTGGCCACCTGGCTGACCACATAGGGGCGGCTTTCCCAGTGTTTGCCCATTCCGGTAGGTACTAGTTCTGTTTCGAGTACAGCTGGGTTCATGTTGGAGCCATCCATTTGCTCTAATATTATAGGAGGCTCTAGGGCATGGGTTTCCAACCCTAACCCATTAACTAGCACCGGGGCAATAATATCTCGTGAGCACCCAGAGTCTATTAGGGCTTGCACTCACATGTGAGTCCCCCTTTTGGGATTAATTAGATTAACAGGGATGAATAATATGGCCCCTTTTTCTCTCACCTCCTTCGGGGTGGTTTTCTCTTTGATCTGCCGCGGGGGCCTCCTCATGACAGATCCTCCTCATTTCCCGACTGCACAATGGAGATTTCTGGGGCCTGGACCTCCAATTCCACTAGAACCTCTTCAGCCTCCAATCCAGTTTTGGGACGTCCTCTTTTGGCTTGTCCTCTACCCCTTCTGGCCCGTGGCATTGGAATCGGCCAGGCTGGTGGAACCTGGGGGGTGTCTGCGCTCAAAGAGGGCATTGTGCAATGAAAGGTCCACCGCTACCGCATTACAAACACAGTCCTTGTCTCCCTGGCCCTCTTGTCGCGGTGGCACCCCGTCCTATTCCCGGGGTTTGAGGGGGATGGCGAGAACCTGTGGCTTGCTGTTGTTCAACCAGGCGGACTACCTGGGTGCGGTTTTCCACCTCACATGCCAGTTGAATCCAGTCTAGGAGCGTTGGAGTGTCATCCTGCATTAGCGCCCGGTCTAACAGTTTAGGATTCATTCCATTACGGAATAGTTCCACTTTCACCCCCTCCTCATACTGCGGGCACTTAGCAGCTAGTTGTTGGAATTTGGCCGCGTACTCTCTCACTGACTGCAATCCTTGCCGAATGGATCGGAGTTTGGTGCAGGCCCACTTGCTTTCCAGCGGGTCTTCATACTGTGCTCTCAGCGCTGCAATGAAGGCTTGTAAATTTCTCAGTTCCGGGGCCCCCATATCGTAGAGAGTCACATACCACTCTGCCGCTATCTGTTCCAGGTGGGCCGCTAAGTGGGCTACTCGGCTTTCCTCCGTAGGGAACAGGTCTCCCCACTGATTGAAGAACTGCAAGGCCTGCACTACAAAAAATCCCAGCTTACGCAGCTCCCCGTTGAACATAGCTTCCAGCATTATCCATTCTTGGGGTAGCTCTGCCCCCCCCATAGCTAGCGCTTCGAGGGGTTGGGCTGGTTGATGAGGCAGCAGTTGTGGCGCCGGGCCCTGAGCCCATGGCGGAGCAGGCTGGTGCGGTTGGAAGGGTGCTCCCGCTCTCGGCGCGGGTCTCTGCGGCAATCCCCGGTGCCCAGGTTGCGGACAAGGCTGGGGCTGAGGTTGAGGTCTGAGTGGGGCCTGAGGCCGGGGCCCTAGGAGTCCTCAGAAAGCCAGTACCAGCGGCCCCACTCTCCCGAGTGGAAGCTGAGCCCTTGGCTGCTGCTGGCAAGGTGCAGGAAATCGAGGGGCTGGTTGCACTGGAGCAGCTGGCGGGGCAGGTCGAGGGCCCGCTGGTGCAGCTGGTGCTACAGCTCCCGCCGGAATTATTGGTCCACCCGGTGCTGGGACAGCCGGGCCTGTGGGCGGAACTGCAGGGCCTGCTGGCCCGGCAGGAACTGCTGGTGCGGGAGCTCCAGGAGCGACAGGAGCGGTGAGGCCAGGTGGAGGTGGCAGCGGAATGGGCGCCTGTGGGGCGGGCGGCGGGATGGGTACCGGTGGGACTAGCAGGGTGAGGAGTGGGCGGGAGGCCGCTGGTGTCCCAGTGGGCACCAGACCAGCCGCGTTGGCAGGGCCTTGAGGGCCTGTTCCCCCTGCGGCGTCTCCCTGTGTCGCGTTCACATCTCCCGTAGGCCCCTGGACCATCAGACCTATGAGATAGGTGGCCTGCGCCAGATCTTCATGCATCACTTCCATTTGCGCCTCCATCGCCCGGTAGCGGGCTTCCTCCTGACCTCTCAGGTCTTCTTCAGCATCCCATCCTGCTTGCTGGAGCAAACTTTCCTCCCAAGCTCGTTGTCCACACTTGGCCCGCTCCACCTCCTCTTCTGTAAAGCTGGTGCCCGCAACCTGCAGGCCCATAGTGGCAAGAATCCCAGAGGCGGGCAGGCCAGGCATCTCTGAAGCGCCCACAACCCAACCTTTGATGATTCCCATCACAGCGAGCATTTCATATTGCAGCACTTGGGCCTGATCTTGGAGGCCACTACAACGCTCCTCACCCACCGGGGCCCCTAAGTCACTGCCCCAGGTTCTGACCGAACCTACATCGGCATAGTCCCAGCTCATTTGCTCCGTCCGGGGTGCAGTCCAATCCTGGAAACTACCCCCCTCTCCAGGCGGGGAACACTCCACCAAACAACCCGCAGCCTCATCCCAGAGATATTGGGGAAGAGTGCTGATTCTCGCAGCTCCCGTGGTGAAAGTGGACGCCTGGCTGGTTTCCCAAACTGGACCTTCTGTTGTCCCCAGGTTTTCCGACACTGGGGCTAGACTCGAGTCAATCATGGAGTGGGAAAACATGGTTCCACAACGTCTTTCCCTGCTGTCTTGGGGTCACGGACCCCACTGTCAAGACGTTGGCACAGATGTCAAGGGAGCAAAGCCTCGTCCCATGCTGACTCTGGGTCGTGCTCCTTCCCAGCTCGCTCTCGCCTGCGCGGTCCCACCGTCAGGCAGCGTTATTGACCCCGCACCCTCCGTTCCAGGATCAGACGGGTCTGTCGGAGTAAATCCAGTATCCATCCTTCCTAGGTGAGGGGTCGGGGGAGTAGGGATTCTCAACAAAAATGTCAGACTATGGAATCCCAGTTATCATGAGTTCATCTACCCCCTTCTGCAAGAAGCACAAGGTCTCTTGGTTCAAAAGGTTTATTGAAAGACTATGCTCAGGATACAGGTGTCCATAATCCAAGGGCTGGAGAGGCCCCTGGCTGAACGAAAGCTTTGTTGAGAATGACATGTAAAATGAAAGTTACAACACTTCAAACACCCATTCCCAGCCTCCCCCCTAGTCCTGTCTGCAAAGGCCTGAGAAGACGAGGACATCAATGTTGTTGGCTGGGCTGGATAGATAAGACTCTTCTCTACCATGAGTATGAACGGCCTGGACGACATCTGGGCCTAGAGGGAGGAAAACTGGAAAACTACTGATTATAACAAGAGTTAATATGGCGTTGCTCTGGCTAGAGAACTGACATCCTGACACTTTCCCTATAACGAAATCCCTCCAACCTTACACGTCTCTTCTGCCAATACCCTTGTCTGTGTATACTGATGCTGATGGATCTCTAATAAAGTAACTTTAACTCATACACTGGAGTGTGTGCAGTGGAGTACTATGGGGATCTAACTGCCAGGACCAGACAAAAGCGAGGAAAGGATCATAAGGCTGCTTCTCCATTGGCTTTCTTCCTCTGATGCAGGCAGTCTCCTATTTATTTATTTTTTCAAAGCCAGGAACGGTTCCTAACATTGCTGCTTATTCCCTGCTGGCTTTAAAAGCCAGGCAAGGGTTAAATGGCTGCTTTTCCCTTCCTTCCTGAGCACATTCTTTTCTTTTTTCCAAAGCCAGGAATGAGTTGTAAAGTTGCTATAACAACAACAACAGTAACATTATGCTAATTTTTCCTGGCTTTAAAAGCCAGGAAAGGGTTTAATGCCAGCTTTTCCCTCCCTCCCTTGTCTTCTGCTAAAGCCAACCCGCCCAGTACAAAACAAAGTGGCAGGGAAGCTGCCTGGAGGGGATGAAGTGGCAGCATTTTAACCCTTTCCTGGCTTGGTTTTTTTAAAAAATGAGTGAAACAAGCATGAAAAGTACATGTTTTCCCCCCAGAACTCTGCCACCAATTGCCTCTCCAGTGAGCAGGGGACAACCCAGTCAGCAAATAGGGGGGTGGGATGGGTTCCAACATTGCAACATTAAGTGTGATGTGAACTGCAAAGCCCCAAAATCCCAAAACAGCACCAAGACTTCATAGTCCATTGAAAATGAAAAACAAGATACCAAATCCAAACTGCCTTGGACAGTGTGGAACATGGGGGTACCACGCTGAAGCCATTACAATCACAGCAAATGCTCATAAATGGTGGTTTAAGCCATACGTTCAAAGAGGGCCATGGTCAGAGTTTCAGATGTAGCTTGCAGTGTTGTGTTCGGCTAATACTTGCTGTCTGTCAGTCTCATGCAGGAAAGATGTAAGAAGTGAACTACCTGGTTTTTAGTGTACCAGCTCTGTAGAGGAACTTGTGACACAAAAGCTCTTTCAATCTCTACTGCTAGAATAATAGGGCAATCCTAAACAGAGTTGCACCCTTCTAGGTCCATTGAAATTAATGGGCTTAGAAGGTGTAACTGCTTAAGATGGCACTGTAAACCAACTAGTAAAGAAGGTGTGCAGTTTCTGTAACAGTGACCAATCAGGAAAATTCTGGGAATTCTGAGGAGGGTCAATTCTCAAGAGATGGGTCTCTACCAACTCTGCTGCACCACAGAAGGTGGTGGCGGTAATGATGCACCACAAAGTGTATTCTTGCTGCTTTGATCTGCTCGGGCCAGAATTATGAAGATGTGCACAAGTGGGATTCTCTCATGCCAATGTCTAGGAGGAGCACCAGGGCTATTTTTAGTAGGAATTGATTGAAACCAAAACCAAATGCACTGTGCTCTTTCATATAGCTATTCTACCAAACCCAACTTTCCCCAACTCCGAAGTTCAGGATCATTTGAAAATGTGGCAACTTCAGTTGCAAGATGACATGGGGGGGGGGCTCTGCTCTGATTTTCTAATAACAACTTGATGTGCAGAAATCATCAGAAGTGACATTTTTCACCTCACAGGTGCACACTACCTTCAAAGTGTACATATCCAGTTGCTGTTAATGTCATAGGTTCTGGATCTGGCCAGAAACATGGCAATTCTCATTGTAACATATTCAGAAGTTCAAAGCAATGACAAGACTGATAAAAGAAATAAATCAAAAATCAAAATAAATGAACAATAAAAAGAGCAAATGTATCAATAAAAGAATGCAAAACAGAGAGAAATAAAATTTAAAATAGTAAAAGCAGCAAAAAGCAACACAAATGACAATAAATATCTAGAAGCTAAAGCAGCCCAGCAGATTTTTTAAAAATCAATTTTCAAAGTCCTTCTAGAATAAAGATATCTTTCATTTAGAAGGCTAACAGGGATGGTACCCTCCAGGGGAGGGGGAATTACACAATCTATATTAGACTTATTTAACTTATATAAGAGGCAAGGGGTCAGAAAGAGGCAAAGGACACGAAAGGAAGACAGAAGCCGTGGCCTGGCAAACATGGTCTTTCCTAGAGCTTGGTATGGTACAGGGCTGGTAAATTATTCAAGTGGGTCTCAAGTGAGTGCAATTCATTAGAATAAATAATCTCTTTGCTTTTGGTCCCTCTGGGAAGGACAGACTATTTTCTCTTATGCTCGCCTGCCTGTCACGTGCAGGGACCAGCCCAGACACCATTAAACACTGACTTGCCCTCAGTGGAATTGAATTTCATGAAGGGGAGGCCGTGTCAGTAATTAAATAGCTGCTGTGCCTGGAGGTACCGGCGCATTGACTATGGATAGCACAGGCCAATTGCATATCAACAGGGACACCTGCGCTGTTCAGAGAGAGAGAGAGGGGGGGGGGAGCTGGAGCCGGCAGTGTGGCTGGACCCTTCAGAAGATCTTGGAATCCTCTCCTTCTTGTGGTACAAGCAGGCCTGCCACTTTGCTCCTTATTCCAAGGAACAGTTCCTTGCTCAGCATTCGTATATATACTTGCAGAAAAGAAAAGATGCACCACAACTGGGGGAAAAACGACTTTCATTTCATACATGACAAGGATGGTCTTTTCTAATAAAGGCTAGTTAATGTTTTGACATACGTAAGATGTCATTTTCTCTAAATGTTGCTATTTAGATAGTTGAAGCTCCCTCCACCCCCACATTC
This sequence comes from Eublepharis macularius, assembly GCF_028583425.1. NCBI lineage: Eukaryota > Metazoa > Chordata > Lepidosauria > Squamata > Eublepharidae > Eublepharis > Eublepharis macularius. Next base: position 8,346,501 of record NC_072793.1, read on the forward strand.
CTGTTCCTTTTAGTGCCAGTTCTAGTATCCTCTGTGTGCAAGTAACTGTTGTGATTAACTGCAGTGCACCCAAATACTGAGTTCTTATATGTTACTCTCCTACAAGTGGGTGTGCTGCACACACACATATTATTTGTGTTACAGTGATTAATTGGAGTGCACATAAATAAATCCTTGTTTTCAAGGGGAGAAATTGTGTCCCAGCCAGGGCTGCCTACAGAAGTCTCACTGCTCAGCCCTGCCCTCCTCTGTGCTTGGAACATTGTAAGAGGCCATCTGGGGATATATGTCCTCCTGAAAACCATCATATGTGAGAGGTTTGTGTTACTGTTTTTATTGCACGGTCATGACTGTTAGGCATGACTTACTGAAAGCTGCCTTGACTCCTGTTTGGTAGGAGAAAGGTAGAGTGGAAGCTTTTTGTAAAATAAATAAAATAATGAGATAATTCAGTTCTGACAATGAAGGCACCCACATAAATAGTCCCCCCTCCCCAGTGTAAATGTCATTCATTGCAGTGTGCATTCATTTAATAACATAATAATAATAACATTCGAGTTATTTACCGCTCTTCAGAACAACTTAACTCCCACTCAGAGTTGTTTACGAGGTATGTTATTATTATCTCCACAACAATCACCCTGTGAGGTGGGTGAGGCTGAGAGAACTCCTGGAACAGCTGTGACTGGCCCAAGGTCACCCAGCTGGCTTCAAGTGGAGGAGTGGGGAATCAAACCCGGCTCTCCAGATTAGAGTCCCGCTGCTCTTAACCACTACACCAAACTGGCTTAAAGTGATTTGTAGTGCCATCCTAGAAGATTTACACCTTTCTAAGTCCGTTAACTCCAGTCTGCTTAGGATGGCACTGTTACACAAATACCAGTGTTTGTTTCCTATCATGTAAGAACTCAGAGGCTATAGCTATGCGACAGAAAGGGGAAACAGCAGACAGTGTGTCCACCTACCTTTCCTGGGCTGTGCTCTTCTGCCTGCTTTGTAAGGTTGCCAAGCACCTCGCAATGCAAGATATGAATTGTTTCTAAAATGGGATGCTATCGAAATTCTGCAGGGTGGAGCCATTGGGTGAGGGGCAGAATACCTGATAATTTCAGCCAAACTGGACAGAAAAAGGAACTGTTACAACCAGACTGGTATTGTTATCCTCTGTGATGATTTATTATTGATATCATCTTGCTTTAACTGCATTTTCTTCTACCTTGTAATTCCACCGTACCAACCTAGCCAGTTTAAATTGTCTTCTGATTCCATATTCCTATTTCCCATTGCATTGTTCATTTTTTTGTGTTTTTAAAAATTCTGTAATCTGCCTTGAGTCTCAGTGAGAAAGGTGTGCCATAAATAAAGTCAGTAAATAAATAAATAAATCAAACAGATGGAAACAGAAACACATGTAAATGATGGACATGAATAACATCAACAGCAGACAAAACTGCTCATGCACACCTCTGCTGGACTTAGGGTAGGAGAGAGGACAGATGGTTTATCCGTTCCCACAATGCCCTTGGCACAACCTGCTGGGATCAAACCTGGTATTTGAGCTTTTCATTTGGAAGTGCTTCCAATGTTGCTTGGCCTCAGCAGAGCCCAGTATGAATTGGGGGCTACAGTGCTGGAAGGAGGGTTTAACTCTTTCCCTGCACCATTTCCCACTGTTGACATTTAGACTGTGGCCGTTTTCACACTGCTTACCGGCCATTGGAATATTGCACCGAGCTCCCGGAACAACAGTGTTCGGTGCGATGTTCCGTGGCTGGTAAGCAGTGTGAAAACGGGCTGTAAATTCATTGAGACAGGAATCCATCATATTTTGCAGATGTTACTCAGCAACGTGTGTTGAATAGACAGAGGTTGATGTCTTATATTGAGTCACACCATTGATCTATCTGGCCAGGAATTGCTTACTTTGACTGGCAGCAGCTTTCTAGGGAAATTGGGGGAAAGCTTTTCTTTGTTCTGAGCTACATTTCCTTTGTGTCCTCTATGGAATTCTACCGTACTGCTTCCTTTCTCATTAATGAAGTTTGTTTAAGAAGACAGAACTGGTTGGTCTGATGCCATTGCAGCAATTAAGTACCTCTCGGGTGTTCATCTCTCCCCTCCTTCTCCTTCTCTGTCAAATTAACTCCTGGCATTGGGAATATTGAGGGATACAGCTGTTCTGCCACAACTGTCTCCTGCCAACACGGTTGCCAGCTCCGGGTTGGGAAATTCCTGAAGACTTGGGGGTTGGAGCCTGGAAGTGCAGGTTTGGGGGAGGGGAGGGACTTCAGCAGGGTATCATACCCTAGAGTCCACCCTCCAACGCTACTATTTTCTCCAGGGTAACTGATCTCTGTAGTCAGGAGATCAGTTGTAATTCCAGGAGATCTCCAGGGTCTAGGGGTAAGATCTCCCTTGCCTGAGGTCTTTAAGCAGAATGCTCTAGCTTTGAATTTCCTACAATGAATGTGGGGCTGGAGTGGACAGCCTATAATCCTCCCTCTAACTGGATATATATGTGTGTGTGTGTGTGTGTGCGTGCGTGCGTGCGTGCGCGCGCCATCAAGTAGCAACTGACTTATGGCAACTTCAAGGCAAGTTCATTAGCTCAAGGGCTTTCAAGGCAAGTGAGAAGCAGAGGTGGTTTACCGGGGCCTTCCCCTGCAGTGTCTTGGAGATCTCCTAGCCATGCCCTGTCCCTGCTTAGCTTCCCAGGTCTGGCAAGATCAGGCTAGGCCATACCATTCCACATCCCATTCCTGGATATATTGAAAATTAAACTAGAACATGCACACATCAGTATTTTACAAAGCATTTACTGAAGACTGTTTTTTAATGCTGTATAACTGTAGAAAAAGCCTTCTGCTGATGTTCCATTTGTAGGACTCAGAAGTTTGCCACCTGCATGTATCAGGAGCACAATACACACGATCACTGTCTTGTGTGAACTGGGCACACACATGGACTTTCCATGCAAGGATAGTATTGTGTGAATAGAAGCTATAGCCATTTTGAAGATCCATGTGTTGCCCAATTACACAAGAGTGTGAATGCGCACTGGCAGTGTCCTGAGCTGCATGAACAAAGCAGAACCTCTGTGGAGGTCTAATATTGACATACATCTTAGAGGGGAACCTGGGCTAGCCTGCTGCATCCACAGTTACAAAGGGTTTGCTGCACTTCTAACAGTTCCCTCCCAGGCATTTTACAACTGTGGTACCTGCACCTAGTGTACAGACCCATTTTATTACATAAAATAGCCACGTGTGGAAATAATAATTTGGCTATAGAGAGGTGCTCCTAAGGAAAGATCACTAGATTGAAAGGCAGGAGGGGAGAGAGCACCGTGAAAGCTGCCCTTGATAAATGGTGTGTTTTTTTCCTGAAAACCAAACCAACAGATCCAGCCAAGATGGTTTTGAAGAAGCACAGAAAAGAAGGTATTAGTCATTCAAGGGAGGAAGAGCCCTGAAGTTGCCTCTCCAGCGTTTCCTCCTCTTGCCTCCTTCTGTCAGCACACTTTTTACTGCTGCCATCAATTAGTGTGGCCAGCAGCGAATTAGAGCAACACGAATTAAACAGCATGTCAACCCACAACCACGCACAAGGCGAGAAAATGCAATTACACCTTGGGAAGGGGGCTGCCTGATTTCCCAGATGGTCAGGACTGGCAGAGGACCTGGTGGAAGGCGGCTGCGTCTGGCAAAGAGGCTGGAGGCGCATTCACCTCTGGGGAGGGCACGGCAGGGCCATGCGGCTGGCCTGAGACTGATTGATTAAAAGCACCGCGTGCCATAGAGTAAAGACAAGGGCTGGGCATTGGAGGGAACTTGCACATTAAGCGTGGCCTAGGTGCCACGAATGCTGGCAAGCCTTGGCAACTGGAAACAACCTACAATCATAGAATCATAGGGCTGGAAGGGACCTCTAGTCCACCTCCTCCCATGTGGGAAATTCACAACTATCTCCTCTCCCCACACCCCCAATCACCCCTGCTCCATGCCCAGAAGATGGAAAAACACTATCAGGATCTCTATGATGCAAAAATCTTGCCAGGAGTTCCCCTTAGTATGACCTTTTAACCCAATAAACCACACAAAGGCAGAGACCATGGGCAGTTCAGCTTTATTCTAATAGAACTGAGGGTCAGAGGCAGTAGCCTGCAAAAGCTCTGAACCTGCCTGGGGGCAGGTTGTCACATCTTTTATACAATCAGGAAAACAATTAATTCTGCACATGTATATTAAGCACTTATACAATGGAATCTTTCTTTCTACTAATTAATTCGAAGATTCTCTGTGTATTTTCTAAGCAAGCGGTTATACTGGTTAGAAACCAGACAATTCTACTTTTGCTGTGAGTGCTTGTGGTGAGGTAGGTTCTAAGAATATTTCTGACTTTCTTTGATCAAGTGACGAGCTTACTGGATCATAGGAACTCTGTCGACGTGATTTACCTGAATTTCAGTAAAGCTTTTGATAAGGTTCCCCATTACATTCTAATGGGTAAACTGGAAGACTGTGGACTGGACTATCGGACAGTTCAGTGGATAGGGAACTGGTTAGAGGACCGTACCCAAAGAGTGGTGGTCAATGGTGTTTAATCAGATTGGAGGGAGGTGTCCAGTGGGGTGCCACAGGGCTTGGTTTTGGGCCCGGTACTTTTCAATTTTTTTATCAATGATCTGGATGAAGGGGTAAACGGGCTACTCAATAAATTTGCTGATGATACCAAATTGGGAGGAGTAGCAAACACCCAAGAAGATAGAATTAAAATTCAACAAGACCTGAATACTCTGGAGAAGTGGGCAGCTGTGAATAGGATGCAATTCAACAAAGACAGGTGCACAGTATTACATCTGGGCCACAAAAAAGGCTAATTCAGTCTTGGGTTGTATCAGAGGGGCCATAGCGTCGAAATCGCAGGAGGTCATAGCCCCTCTCTATACTGCCTTGGTCAGGCCACACCTGGAGTATTGTGTGCAGTTCTGGAGGCCTCACTTCGGTCAGAGTAGTTCAAAGGTGGAATCAACTGCCTAGGGAGGTGGTGAGCTCCCCCTCACTGGCAGTTTTCAAGAAGAGGCTGGATGAATATTTGTCAGGGATGCTTTAGGTTCATCCTGCATTGAGCAGGGGGTTGGACTAAAAGGTCTGTATGGCCCCTTCCAACTCTGTGATTCTGTGACGATTCTGTGAAGAATACCCAAACTTGCTGGCCTCATCAGAAATCAAGAATATTTCAGACATTTGCTATGTTAGAGAAAAACAGGGGATTTTATAACCTCCAGAACAGCTTAGTTTGCAAAGTGCAGCTTGAGCACCAATCATGGCACTTATCCTCCGTCAGCTGCACTGGGTACCGGTTGAGTACCGGATCCAGTTCAAGATTTTGGTGTTGGCCTATAAAGCCCTATGCGGACTGGGCCCAGCATACCTTCGGGACCACCTCTCCCCATATGTTCCCCGGAGGTTGTTTCGATCAGCCACTAAGAACTTGCTGATGGTCCCTGGCCCCAGGGAGGTCTGCCTGGCCTCTACCAGAGCCAGGGCCTTCTCAGTTCTGGCTCCGACCTGGTGGAACTCTCTGTCTGAGGAACCTAGGGCCCGGCAGGATTTGTTATCTTTCTGCCGGGCCTGCAAGACGGAGATGTTCCACCAGGCATTTGGTGGGGGCTAGGCTGTCTTCTCGCCGGCCATACCACTGAAGACCTTCCACCACCCATGCAGGACAATGCTGTATTTTAATACTTTATACCTGCCAATTTTAATTGTTTTGATATGTTTTAATGTTTTTATAATGTTTTTACTGTTTTAAGCTGTTGTTAAACCGCCCTGAGCCCGTCTGACGGGGAGGGCGGTCTAGAAATGTGTTTAAATAAATAAATAAATAATAAATACTTTTTGCAAGTTACACGATTAGAACAAATTACATGATTGAAAACAATATATAATAGAATCACTTAGGTTTTTTTCTTTTTCTTTCCCTTCCTTTTTTCCCTATCACCCAGAAGAAGATCCTGCATTGGCAGGCCAGCCAATCGTTGTATTTCACTTCTTCCATCTTAGAAAGTCCATACATTACTAAGTCCGTGCATTTTTTCTTGGGAGAAAGCTCCATGGTTTTCATTGAGGCTTACTTCCAGATAGGTAAGCATAGAGTTGCAGCCTTAATTTAGGATTGGTCATTTTTGGATGGAGAGGGCTTCTGCACTCTTAACTGTTATGTGATAGGCAGGGATGGGGGATGCTTTTTGCTGGGATAACAAATAGGAAACTGGTCCATGAAACAGATGAACGTAGAGTCCCTGGCTCAGTCCAGGCATAGCCATACAGGGAGTAATTATTGGCCTGAGCAGAAGAATGTCTATCAAAAGGTGAGTCTGTTTCAACAAGGTGGAGGTGAGCGAGCTCCAGGAAATGGGAATGAGCATTTCCAGATCTACTGAGCCGCCCTCTTGGTGGTTCAGGGTTTCTGTTCATAACAAAATGGTGGTAACTCCAGGTGAACTGCATCCAGATTTTGCTTTAGCAAATAGCTTATATGCACACTCCAAACCAAAGAGAGCGACATCTTTTTTGCATTTAGCAAGAACAGTTGATTTAGCAGCAGCTGAGTTGTTTGTCTGCAGAGGCTCCGGCCCTTCCTCCAGCTTCTCTTTGGACTGAAGTTCATGGTTATCTGGCCAGTGTTAAATTGTTCTGACCTTTCTTTTGACACATGGCCAGAGGAGTGCTGGGTTTTGCTTGTTTGTTTCCTTGCCTCAGTGTTTGGCAATGGATGCTGTAAGTTTAATACACTTCAGTGAATGGGGTATGCAGCAAATGAGTGAGATCTGGGTAATCTGAACTACTCTGTGGCACCACAAAGCCCCATCTGCATCTCCCTGTTGTAAAGGTGGGTATAAAGTTGCTAGCTGACCAGGGGGGGGGGCGAAATACAGCTGGCTGTGAGGCAGGCAAGCCCGCCTGCTTGCCATACTTGTGACTCTGTATTTCTACTGGGGGGATGGGTAGTAGGGTATCTTGGCTATGCTTTGCTTGGGCTGAGTGGTGTTATCAGTGCAGCTGGAACAGTGAGTCTGGGAACAGACCGTGGGAATTTCAGCTCTGCATCTCTTTCAGGACTTTAGCGCCAACTTCAACTGACTCTTGTTTGGACTGGGGGGGAATGGACCGGAGGTATGATCTCTTGGGGAAGACTTGGCTTTGGCATTCCAGGTAATTACTCTGTACTTGTGCACTACTAGGAGCAAAATACGCATGCAAGCACTTCATTTGATAAAGTACAAAATATTAATTTTGGGGTGCTTCAAAATGTGGGAATACCCACAGATCAGACAGCCAGGTCCTTGCCCAACACTGCATGTACACCTTGAAATATACCAAAGCATGGAGCGAGGCATCAACCCACATACCAAGATTCTAATTTTGCCACATAAGCAAGTGAGAATGGGAGGGTGAAGGGAGCAGTAGAGGAATAGGGTGGGCAGTGCGACAACTACAGTTTCACTTGGCGTCTTGGAGCATTTAACATTTACAAGTACAACTGTGGGGAGAAGTAAGGATCATGCAACACATGAAATCGGAGTCCATTTATTACACACTAAGTGGCAAACGTAGTCCTGGAGGACCAGGACATTAGCCACCTCGCAGTGCTTCTGCAGAGTCCACAATTAGTACCTTATTGTGTGCTTCTGGTCTCAGGGCTTCCACCTCCCTTCATATTAGAACCCCTGGGGTATCTGTAGCTTGAGATTTGGGGAGGGGTCACTTAGAGGTAAGATACTTCTTTAGTTCAGACGCTGGCCCTTCTGTCAATTAGCTCTGTTGAGAGCACAGAGGAAAAGAAGGGAAAAGGCACTCCAGAATTCTGCATTGAGGTCGCAGTCTCCCCTCAACAAACATGGAATAGGTCTGCTCCTCCAGCTTCCGCATGCAAGCAAACCAACCCCTCTGCTTTGATCGTCTTCTCTGCCTCCTTCGCTTTGATGAGCCCTTGATCAGCTTGGCACCCATCACACCTTTTTGAAGCAGCTGCCCCAATTTGGAGCTTGGGTGCTGCCTCATAGGAGCCTTTAATCTGCTTCCTTTTCTAGGCAGGCGCATCACAACTTTTCAGCAGTTTCATATGCGCAGAATATTTATTTCCGTGATTCCTGTCAATTAAGCTGCTCTCTGCACACAAACAGGTGTCAGGCCTGGCCAGGGGATCCTCTCAGACTCTTCACTTCATCAGCCACGGTTGCATGAGCTAAAGGTCTTTATTCCATAATAAAGCAGGGACTTCGTTACACACATGCCATAACTGTCTATATGTTTTATAAATTAAAATATTTATACCCTGCCCTTTTTACCATCAAACAACTGCTCAGATGATCTACCACTACACCATTTGTAAACTCATTTTCTTTAGATTTTAAAAATTAAAAAAAAAATTAAACCTGGATGCTGCTGTGCTGTCACCTAGACATAGCTTTGCTCCGGTCCGTCCTCATCCCTCTTTCCCCATAGCGGTGCCCAGCCATTGTGAGTCCTGTTGCTGAGCTTCAGTTTTTCATTTATTATTTGTTCAGTATTTGGATATATTCTCACCAAATGTTAACTGTTGTTATAACAACAACAACATTCAATTTATATAAGTTGCCCTTCAGGACAACTTAACACCACTCAGAGTAGTTTACTAAGTATGTTGTTATTATCCTCACAACAAACACCCTGTGAAGTGGGAGGGGCTGAGAGAGCTCTGAGAAGCTGTGACTGACCCAAGGTCACCCAGCTGGCGTCAAGTGGAGGAGTGAGGAATCGAACCTGGCTCTCCAGATTAGAGTCCTGCCGCTCTTAACCACTACACCAAACTGGCTGAGTGGAAGAAACAGCAGCAGCACAGCAGCAGCAGCACAGCTGGAACCGGAGTTTTGCAGAGGCTAATATGTAAATGGGTTGGGGCATGCTTTGATTGGTTATACAGAATTGTGAAGGTTTCCCTAAAAGTGCATCTACAGACTAGGAAGCTACAAACTTCAGAGCAAGATAAGCAACCTGGACCAGACTCCTGTCTTTGGAAATGCGTGTTTGTCATGGTCCTTAGATCTATGTCAGTCCATATTTTCCATGTCGCTTCCTTCAAGAAGTACTCTTCAAAGAAGAGTATCTTGTTCTAAAATAAGGGCGATGGATAGTTTTTCAGTGTAATGGTGGAAACCCAGATCATGTGCACCGTTTGCAAGATCCTGGGCCTGTGGGCCTGTGTGCTTTAGATGTAGTGATTCTGCAAATACTGGGTAAGGAGGCATTCTGGAGGAAGTGTGATCTTTCCAGGGAAAGACCTGTTGCCTTCAAGTCAATGCGAAGTTATTGACTGGGGCACTTACATTTCTTCTCCCTGATCCTGTACTGATTTATTGTGCAAGGGATCACGTTTTTCTCCTAGGTTGTTTTACTGCTCTGAGGCATCTCAGTGAGGAAACTACTGCAGACATTACCTTCCCTTTGTAGGAGACATGGCATGTGCTCCTCAGGGCTTGAGAGCTCAAGGTTGGTCAGTACTTGAATGGGAGACCACCAAGGAAGACAGGGCTTGCAAGGCAATGGAAGGCAATGGCAAAGCACCTCTGCTCATCTCATTCCTGGAACACCTGGTAGAAAGGGTTGCCATGAGTTGGTCGTGACTGAACAGCACACTCTTCTTTTTCTTACTGGAGACCAAAGAGCAAGTATAGGATAGTGGCTAGCTGAGCAATCCTGGCTAAGGCTAAGCTACAAATCAGAAGTCCCTGCTTTCAAATCTCACCTCTACCATAAAGAAACTCACTAGGTGGTCTTGAGCAAGTCAGTTGCCCTCAGTGCTGCATCCCCATACAATATGAAGATCGTAATACATGCTTACTTTATAGGGTTATTGTAAGGATTACAAAGTAATAACACTTGCCTACTTTATAGGGCTGTTGTCAGGATGACAAGATCATTTGTGAAATGCTTTGAACGCTTGAAAACACTATACACAAAAATTGTTCTCTTCTAACGACCATCTAACATTTATTTTAATTTTAGACATTTTTCTCCTTAATAGGGATTGAAAGTGGATTGTGTTTTTCTTCCCTTCAGTTTTATCCTCACAGCAACCTTGTGAGGAAGGTTAGGGTAAGAGAGAGTGACTGGCCCGAGATCATCTAGCAAGCTTCCATGGTAGCGTGAGGATTTGAACCTGGCTCTCCCGTATCCTAGTCTAATACTCTAAGCGTTACGCCACACTGGCAAATCAGTCTTCTCTATCTTTTGTTAGAGTTCAGTGCCCTTGGAAAATATGTGTTTTTGTCATCTTAACACATGGAAATCAACACTGACAGACTCTAAATGCTTGTGTTGTAGGACAGCATCAGAGTGAAATCTGGTGTGGCAACAAAGGTGGGATAAGAGCGGAATTAGGAGAATTCTGGTTAAGCATCTAACCATAAGAAATCTAACCATAAGAAATCATAGCCTGAAAGAGTTATAAATCCAAAATTTATGCAGAGTTGATAAGCTAATACAGATGCATCTGACAAAGAGAACTGTGATTCTTGAAAGCTTATGCTACAGTAAAGTTGGTTAGTCTTAAAGATGCTACTGGACTCTTTTCTATTTTGCTAATACAGACCATATGTCTTATCAAATTATAAACTGAAGCAGTTATGGTTAGAATTGGTAAGAAACAAGTAAATAAAATTTTGTGCATGGACTGAACATAAATTCTATCTTACGTTGAATCCTGACCTTGAGCATACGTTTTATCCTTTCTGCAACCCTGGGCGGTTGCTTAAGTTGAGAGAGAGAGTGTGATAGGCCCACAGGCACCCAAGTGAGTTTCATGACTGAACAGAGATTTGAACCCTGTTTCTAGATGTCCGTCCAGTACTCTATTATACCACACTGGCATGATAGTGCTTTAGTTGTATGCAGCTGGTTGTGCACAAAAACCAATGATTCTAGATGTAGAGATGCATTTTTGTTCCTTAAAGGACACATCTAGCCAGTGCAATGGGGTTTAAGTAAACACCCCAATGTATATATGGGTGCATATCTTTATTGGCTGCTTACATTGTTTCCATACATGGATTTCTTATGCTAGTTTGGAGCAGATGAACAGCAAACTATCCTGAAACACATAATTAAAAAACCAAGTGCAATTAAGCATCACTGGAAATGATTAAGTAATTAAATGGAGTAATTAATTATGTAATACATGAAGCCTACAATTGGCTGGCTGTCATCATGTGTGCAAATGGACTTTGTCATAAAAGAAAGTAATGGGAAAGGGTTATTGAAAGGCTGTCCTCTCCCTGCAAGGAGAAGCAGTAGTGCTCTTTGTGTCATTAAAGTATCTCACCTAGCCTTAAAATCTAGTATATTCCTTCTCTACAACATGATTCTTCATTGTATCTCCGCTGCAAAACACGTCCCACAGGGTGGGGTGCTGTGAAGAGAAACAGCAGGAGAAACTGGGAATGTCTGGATTCTAGTGTTTCCGTGCGCAGTCTTTGCAGCGTGGGGGTCTTCTTGGGTTCTGTCCCTATTGGAAGCTTCTGTCCCTGGTTCATGCTTTAATCTAAAAATCTAAAAAATAGACCCAGAGAAAAGAAAGTGAGATTTTGGCTGTGAGACTTCTTGTCATCGCTGGGCCTCTGGGGTTTGGCATGTCCTATGCAAATGGACCAAGCAACCAGGTTGCAGGGCCTGTTTCAACAGCGTGAGGTTTGCAGGTTAGAAGCTTCATAGATCCCAGAAACCCCTTCACCTGTCTACCCTGCAGAGGCAGGAAACTCCGGGATGGCTGGTGGTAACTACAAGAAAAAGGAGGGCTATCGAAGATCTTGCCATTCCCATCCCAACTTCTCTTACCTCCTCCCTCAAACACTTTTCTTAGCAGCTCCAACCAGCTCTGCCAGTCAAAATCTATTAATTAAAATATTTATAGCTAGAGGTGGGCACGGTCCACAAAACAGACTTAAATTTGACACAGTCCAGGCCGGTTCTTGGGTCACAAACATGTGGGTCATGGTACTTACATTTTTCAAAAACTTTGGTCCGTTTTGGGCCAGTCCATCGGTCCATGATCCATGAGTCCAAACATCCTGGAGCCAATCTATCAATTCCCTAGGCAATGGAATGGCCATTTGGAGACCTTCTGCAGCCCGTGGAACACACCAATCCTAGCCCTCAAAACCTTGATAGGCAGCTCTGGCTGCCAACCAGAGAGCTCTCATTCTAGGGAATTAATTCCCTAGGCAACAAAGGGGAGGGACATTCTGCAGTCCTGGGAACACACCAATCCCAGCCCTTAAAAACTGTAGTAACGACACGAGACAGGATCTGGATGCAAAGTCTGTCCCTCCAAAGATGGAGGCGAGAGTTTTATTAGCTTGTATTCAAGAAGTCCCAGATGCCCAAATATGGTTATAGCAACAGTTACAAGTTACACATTCCATTCTCAGCTAACTAAGCAAAATATGCTGTGATCAGACTTTTGTCTTATCTAGGAAGCATAACGGAAAGAAAGGTACATCATGAGCTTCTGAGCATAGAAGAATATTACTTAGAGTGTATGGGAATGTTGTGCTCTGTGAAGGGTGAGAGAACTAGATAAAACATAACTACTCCCTGATTCCTGTTGTGGTGTGGCAACTGACCAGGAGATCAGGAATGTAGAAATGTAAAGAGCAATTAATGGAGGCTGTGTGGCATGCCTACAAAAAACCTGATAGGCAGCTCTGGCTGCCAACCAGAGAGCTCTCATTCTTCTCTATGCAAGCATGGGGCAAGAATTTATTCCCTAGACAACAGAGGCAGCCCTGGGAGCACACCAATCCTAGCCCTTAAAAACTTGATAGGCAGCTCTGGCTGCCAACCAGAGCTCACGTTCTTCTCTATGCGAGCAAGAAGCAAGAATTAATTCCCTAGGCAACTGCTGGGAAGGTGTCTGTGTGGTGAGTGAGGGGGCTCTTCCCCCACCCATTTGTTTGATTTTGCTTCTTTGCAACTTTTTGGTGTTGCAAGTCAATGCAAGTCAATTGGCATTTGCAACTCCTAGTATCTACTGGATGTTTCCTGAGGGTGGCCGCTTTGGGGGTCTGTAACTCGGACCTCTGAAATGCAATCTTGGCCAAACTTGGAGGGTGGCTAGAGAGCCTGCTGAAGCGTCGCTGTGAGTTTGGCATCTCTGAGTATGAAGGGGGCGGTCCTAGGGCCCCTGGAATGATGGACCATGGACTGACGAACCAATCTGTGAATGGGGCGGGTCTGTGAAAAGTTTGTGGTCCATGAAATGTGATGGATCACGGGCCAATGGTCCGTGGAGTTTTTCTGGTCCATGCCCACCTCTTTTTATAGCCCACCTTTCCTCATGGCTCAAAGTGGCTCCTATCAACCCCGACAGCAAATTGGAACCTCTATGTTCCATCGCAGTGCTCCTTTGAATGCCAGATGTGGGACAAAAAACTGAGGAATAGTATTACCTCCATTAATTGTAAGCTGCTTACAGCTGCTTGTTGGTTACTTTTGGAAATCAGCTGCTAGGGACCAGTGAGTCACCCATGACTGGGCTAGAAAGTGAATACCAGAGGTGAGGGTCTAAGAACAGCAACAAGAACATTCAATTTATATACCGCCCTTCAGAACAATTTAATGCTCACTCATAGCAGTTTACAAAGTACGTTATTATCCCCACAACAATCACCTTGTGAGGTGAGAGGGGCTGAGAGAGCTCCTAGAACCTGTGACTGACCTAAGATCTCTCCAAACCAATAATCTGACCCTATAATTGCTGTGGCAACATCCATTTCTCAGAAGGCAGATTAAGGGAACATTTTTCAGTTCACTTTTCGGAAGTGATCTTCTGAAAGCCATAACACAGAGCCCCAAACATCAATTTCCCCATCACACCCCTGTCCTTTGTTCCCATCCTACTGCTCAGAAAAGTAGGTTTCAGAAAGCAAAGGGTGAACTTTTGAAAGGGCAGCTGTTATCCAACCAGCATTTGACTCAGCCTGACCACTACATCTCTCCACTGGCTCCTTCTCCTAGCAACCGCACAGGTACCAGTGCTTTCTCCATCAACAAGCAAAAAAGGAACTTCACAGACCATTTTGGGTTGTGACCCACCACCATTGCACTGGTGCCTGAAAAAGCCCTAGACTTCTGTCTTCAGGGTAACAAGACAGAGAGAAAGGAAGAGTATAATAATCTATTTGCTACATTTTTATCATGCCCTTTTCCCAAGGCTCACAGTTTGGCAGAAGTGATTCTCTGTTCCTCAGTTTGTCATCACCACATCCCTGTAAAGCAGATTAGATTGAGAGAGTGACTAGGCCAAGGCCGAGTCAGCTTTATGGCAGAGTAGGGATCTGAACTCGTGTCTCCTAGATTCTAGTCCAACTACTACACCCCTCTATGGCTCTCCAGTGCCAATATATTCTCTTTTCAAGGACTATCTCCCATGCTTCCAGTTGTGCATTAAGGCATGAACTGGGAACAGATCTGCTTTGATGATCTGCATTAATTTCTCTCTCTTCTCTGGCTCCCAAGAAGTTCATTGGTTCTTTTCCTCTACTGAGCAAGAATCCGAGTTTTCCCAGTATTCATGAATAGGCACTCCGAGGGGAATCTAGGGTCAGTTTTGATAACACAGGGTAGGATAGCCTTCAAGAATATCCCACTGGCTTGGCCTCCCCATGACTTGGCTTCTGCGCACAGCAAATCAGGATGCATGCTGATTACATCTCCATTGACCTAAGTTCAAAAGGCGTCCTGGGGACAGACCTACTATCCAAACATCTGTTCTTGAAGGAGCCAACTGTTCAAGGATCTGGTAATAGAGCAACAAAGGCTTTTTAATCGCTTGGAGTTCAAGGAACCTAGTATCTTTCTGCTCTGTGTGGGTGGGAAAATTAGACAAGAATTCCTTTGCACTGACGGCTCCTTCTCTCTACTCCCCTTCATCTTTCATGACAATTATCTAGTATTTTGATATCTTTCTATTTAAATCTGCAAAGAGCCTTGCTGGGGATAACAGGGAGCAGGATCATGGAGTAAGGAGCACGGGGTGGGGGTGGGGGTGGGACGGCAGCAGGAGCAGAAACAGGCAAGAGAAACTGCAACAGCAGGAAGGGGAGACCACCGAGGGTCTGCAGGGTCTGCACCCTCTTTGAAGGATCAGGAAATAAACACCCTCTGCTGTCCTGAAGGTATCTACTACAGTCCAAGTTCACAGAGTACAGCCCTATTTGGGGTGGTTAGTAGGGCACTGACTTCAATGGACTTAGAAGAGTATTTCCCTGCTTAGGACTGGAAGGTGGATGGAGTTCTTGCACAACAGATGAAGTTCAAAAGTACAAAATCAGGTATGGCCTGTAACACTTGGCAGGGATGTGCATTAAAAACCCTGTTTGTTGGCATAATGAAAATGCCCAGTTTGCTCATTCATTGTCCTAGAGTGTGGCAATCTGATGTAGGGTATGAGAAAGTGAGAGAGCAGGAAAGAGACTCCTCTCCTCTTTGCTTCCTCCCCTTCCTTTCCTACCACACTTAGGCTTGCTTTACCTTCGGTAGAGAATCAAGTGACAGTAGGGTTGCCAGGTCCTTTAAGTCCCCTGGTGGGAGGCTAGGACGCTGGAACTTACCCTGCGTCGGCTTCGGAGTTCTCCTTTGTGCGTGCGCACAGCGTGCACGGGCTCCCGGCATGCATGATGTCACTTCCAGGAAGTGACGTCATCACACAGGTCAATGGGTGGCCCGAGTGTGCACGCGCACTCCACAAAGGGCTGAATTGCCCCAGGCCCAATTTGGCCTGAAACGGGCCCATTGCGTGCTGCCTGGGGGTGCACCCGCGCCACTGGAGGAGTGCCCCAGGGGGCGCACCCCCCACTGGCCATGTAAATGGGGGCAGGGGGAAGGAGGTGGGAGCAAGGGATCCCCCGCCCCTGGCGGGGGAATGGCAAGCCTAAGTTACAGAACGGGATGCAGTAGATTCCAGCTTTCCTTCATGTAAGAAACTCCATACAGATAGCAAATGAGCACAGCAGAGAAACAGTTCCCCCACCTTCTGTTTGGTTGCTGTGCTGGTTGTCTCTGCAGGGAATTTTTAAACATAGAGGAGCATTCCAAATTTGACTCTCTTGTGACCCTCCCCCTTCAGCCTAAAGTGGCACCGTTCATTGCTCAGCCTCCACATTCTGCGACATTCTGAGGCATGTGCAAATCAGCCCTGTAAATCAACAGCTGCTAGTGGCAATCTTTGTGGCGGCTGCTCCAGGCTTGTAAATATATTGATGGAAACAAATGCATGAAAACAAATGAAATGTTTGAAATGGGGGGGGGGGGAAATATAATTGCATATCTCTAAGACATGAATGAGAATGCTGGAATCCCCTTATTATGAATGGTACAGAAGTTCTATCTTCCTTTGCATCTGACATCATAGCAGCACGGGTAGGTCGGAATCCCACTTTTCCTCCTTCAATTGAGCAGCTGCGATCGAAGACAAGAGGGCTCCCCACCCAACACGGTTTGTGTGTGTGTATGTGTGTGTTGGGGGGTGTAGAATAACAGTACTATCTTATGTACAGTTACTCCAATATAAGATTATTGAAATCAGTGAGATCAGACTGGAGCAATTTTACATAGGATTACACTATAAATTATTCTTCCACCACTGTCCTAAACAGATTTATACCTTTCTAAACCAGTCGACTGCAATGGGCTTAACTAGGACTGCACTACTGATTTCTTCAGTAATGGTACAATTTCTCATTGCAGTAAATGGAAACAAGTTCTTTCTTTTTGAATTTCTGCATTTCATTTATTTTGCTGGAGTTCATAGTGTTGTGAAATATCATTTTGGGCCCCCTAAGTAGCCCTCTGTCTGTTTTCAAAAAAAGAGCAAGTCCATGCAACCCCTTGCAGAGAGCGTGACTCCTCTGCCTCTAAACTAGATCCCCCCCCCCCCAGTTGCCATGTTGCAGGGACTAAAGCTGACTGTGTGCGCGGACTGGCAACCTGCCTGTTTCATGGTTGTAGCCACAAAGGCCACTGTCCCAACTCGCTCAGGCCCTGAGAAGTGATGGCCTGGGTTCTGCCTGAGCGTAAAGCACCAAAGGTGTAGGAACAGAGGCTGAACCCAGGGCCCACACAGCTATGCATATACCCGCTGTGTTTTAGTGTGCTTACCATCACGCTATAGGGCAGGCCTCTTCAGGCCAGCATGGATGATCTGAAGCCACATACGCGTCAGCACCATCTGCCACTGGGGCTATGCCCCCAACACCTTCACTTCTGAAACTCAGCCAGCATACACCCTCCTTCTGCTGGCTCCACAGCGGGCATCTGGGTCCATCGCTGCCCCTTCCACCGCCAGCATGTCCCTTTCCTCATGCTCACCGGTGGCAGAAGGTCCTTCTAGAGCAGAAAACCTTGTTAACACTTCCCACAGAGGACAGAACACCTGACTCCAGCCTCTTGGGCCAACCTGATCCTGGCCTCGAGACCTCTTTGACCTATACATGGGCTGCAATGCAGTCCAGTATATCATGTCTACTAGATAGGGTTGCCAGCTTCAAATTGTGAAATTCCTGGAGACTTGGGGGGGAACCTGGAGAGGGTGTGGCCCTATGTGGGGAGAGATCTCAGCAGCAGGGGTGCCAGACCCCCCTGGGGGCAGGGGATCCCCCGCCCTTGCCCCCCACACCCTGCCCCCTTACCTGGCCAGTGGGGGGGCGCACACCCTCTGTGCGCACTCCCCTGCGGAGCTGCGCGTGCCCGCGGATCGGGCCCGTTTTGAGGCGCTCCGCAGCACCTCAAAACGGTCCTGTTTTGGACTGAAGTGGGACCATTTTGAGCCGCTGTGGAGCGCAGGAGCGCTCCTGCGCGCCACAGCACCCCAAAACGGGCCTGATCCATGCCAAAACGGCCGTGGTTTGGGCCCATTTTGGTGTGCATCAGGCCCATTTTGGGATGCTGCGATGCACAGGAGCGCTCCCACGCTCCACAGTGGCTCAAAATGGGCCCAATCCGGGTCCAAACGGCTGCAGAGTGCAGGAGCGTTCCTGCGCTCTGCAGCGTCTCAAAATGGGCCCGATCCGCGGGTGCATTTTGGGCCACTGTGGAGTGCAGGAGCATTCTTGCGGTCCACAGCAGCCCCCAACAGGAGCTCCCGCAGAGCGTGGGTGTGCTGGGGGCGGCGGCATGATGATGTCACTTCCCGGAAGTGACGTCATCGCGCTTTGTGGGAGCGCGCACGCACACATCCCCAAACAAAGAAGAGGTAAGAGCCAGACCCTGATCCCCCCGCTGGGAGATTGAGGAGGCCTGGCGACCCTACTCAGCAGGGTACAATACCACACCCTCCAAAGCAGCCATTGTCCCTGGGGAAGTGAGCCCAGCAGCCTGGAGATCAGTTACAATTCCAGGCAGGGTTGCCAGCTCCAAGTTGGGAAATTCCTGGAGCTCGGGGGTGGTGGTGGTGAAACCTGGAGAAAGTGGGGTTTGTGGAGGAAAAGGACCTTGGCGTGGCATAATTCCATAGAGTCCACCCCCAAAAGTAGCCATTTTTTCCAGGTGAACTGATCTCTGTGGCCTGGAGACGAGTTGTAATTCCAGGAGATTTCCAGCCACTACCTGGAGGCTGGCAACCCTAATTCCAGGAGATCTCCAGGCACCACCTGGAGTTGGCAGCTCTACTACTAAAGGACTCCTCCTATCAGAGGAGGACAGCACTGGCACAGCACTTTCAGGGGCTTGCCTCTTTGCTGGCTGTTTGCCTTTAGGCTTTCTTTGGCCTTTCTAGGGCTGCATGGTTAAACCAGGCACAGAAGTGAAATGGCCACCTATGGGGTGACCCACAAAATGGCTGCTGCCCAATAAGATGCCCTAAACGATGATGGCTGCCCCAACATCACCTAATGGCCACTGATAACCACACCTCTGTAGTTGCCCTAATAAAAGATGGCCACCAGCCCACACAACCACTTCTAGCCTCCCTCAAGTAACAAGGCCTGCTAAGGCCAGAAGGCCTGCTGCCCTATCTGCATGTGCCTCTCCCAAGCCCCCAAAGTGTGAACAAGGATGTGGGGGAGGGAAAAGCCCAGAGAGGGAGGGGGGCCCCACCAGCATCCACCCTGTTAAGCCCGTGGCAATCCTCCCCTCAGATGGCTGCAATTCACCCCTGCGGCCTACAGCAAAGCCTTTTGCTGCTGCTACTGGAAGAACTCCCTAGCAACAGAATGAATGAAAAAAGGGGAGGGGGGGAGGAGCCTAGTAGGCCAGAGGCCTGTAAGGGCTGGGCCTCCCCCTGCTTCAGCCCTCCTGGCCGATAGACAGCAGGCCCCAAATGTAAACAAGACACACACAAAAATCTCTGCCAACCCCCTGAGCCTGGCGCTGGGCCCTGGCTCCAATCCTGGAGTCTGAAGAGAGCAAAGCAGGGGGATAGCACAGCTTCTCCAAGGCCGCTCCTGCTGCCTCCACCTGAGGGCCTTCAATAGAACCAGCCTCAGAGGAGCTCAGCTTGAAGGGTGCTCTGCTCAGGCCCAGCAACCGCCCATCCAGCAAAGCCCTCGGATGCCCAGGAAATGCCCCACTGCCTTTCCTTCTTCTGGGGCTGCGAACACAGCCCCTGTCCAAGCTGCGGTGCTGCTGTCCAGGTGGGCTGAATTGTGCATGGGAATTTGTTTCATTTCTTTTGATTTTATTATTAATTCCCAAAGAGACTGTTTCATTATTGGGTTGTTTCATATGGTTTTGTTTCATTATTGCTTCTTTTGTTATTATTATTTCATTTTCATAATTCTATTTCATTATTGTTTCCTATTGGGAATAGCTCTATGATATCCTTTTTGAGATCAAGTGATCAGAATTATATACCACATTTCAACTTTGGCCACACAATAGATCAGCGGTCTCCAACCCGGATGGGTCTATGGGCACTTTTGGAATGTTCAAAAAGTGTAGTAAATGTTGACATAAAATGTTTGCCTTGAAAAGCAGGACCAATCACAAAATGGCTGCCAATTGCAAAATACTGGGAAACGGGTACAAGACAAACCAAGCCTCCTAAAATGGGAGGTAGATATTTCTGACTCAGTGTTCCATGAAAACTCAAAGGTGAGGTCTTCCTTGGGTCTTCTGAAGCACTTACTGCTCCAGTGAAGTGAAGGATGTCTGGATTGGCTCTTTGCCTTGAGGAAGAAATGTTTTGGCAAGGAAGCCCCTGGAAACACAGTAGTCGGCATCCATAGGTACCACATTAGGGACCAGTGCAATATATTTATACTAGCAACAAAGCCCATTGTGGGGGAAAATACAATGGGCTCTAGAAAGGGGACGGGAGGCAGATGGGCATTGTCTCCTCTGTGACTGATCCCAGCCAGGTGAAGGCAGGGGTGGGTGGGCATTGCCCCCTGCTCTGCTCCTGATCCCAGCTGGGTGAAGGCAGGGGCCAGACATTGCCACCTGCTCCACTCCTGATCCCTGCTGGGTGAAGGCAGGAGGACGGGCATTGCCGCCTGCTGTGCACCTGATCCAGGCCTGGGCTTCCCATCGTGGCGCGCTCTTGGAGGGAGGGGATGCCTCTTCTGGGCTTCCCTCCAGAGCAGCACCCTCTGGAGGCACACCAGAGTAGGAAGTGAATTGTCTGGAACACGCTTAGCCTTTCATATAGTAGGACAAGGACATCACTATCTTGGCTGTTTTATTTTCAGCCCCCTTCCTAATAATCCCAAGCATAGAATTTGCATTTTTCACTGCTGCCACTCTCTGACTCAACATTTTCATTGAACTATCCAGTATGATCCCAAGAACTCTTTTCTGACCAATCACCACCTGTTCAAAACCCATCAGTCTTGCCATTCTCTCTTAACGCTCTCTACTTACTTACATCCAAGCCAAGAGAAGCTTTGTTGTCTAAATTTCTTTGTGTGTCAACAGTTTTTGAAGGAACAAAGGCCGTTTCCACACGTCTTACCTGCTTGCGGAACATTGTGCGAAAGACCCGGAAGATAGCGTCTTCTCACGTGAAATCGCTCCAGGAAGATGCTGTTATCCTGGAGTTTTGTGAAATCGCGCAAAACTCCCGGATAACAGCATCTTCCTGACACGATTATGCGTGAGAAGACGCTGTCTTCCGGGTCTTTCGCACAATGTTCTGCAGGCAGGTAAGACGTGTGGAAACGGCCAACGTCAGAACAAACAGATGGCGACCCATTTCAGAATCATATTCTGCTGTTGACAAAACTGTGTATGAGAACCAGGGAAAAGGTTAAACAAGTACAAATGGGAAAAATATTTTCATTGATAATCCTGGAGCTTTGGAATATATGTAAGTGTGCTTTATATTTTTCTCTGTATGTAAACATTTCAGGAAAACTCAGTGAGGATAATAAATCTTAAAAGAAATTAACCAACACTAAAGAGGAATCAGAGGCTTATGAAAGAGCAAATAATTTTGTAAATACCTCCTGAGCCCTTAGTTATGAACTACCTTGACTCCAAAAGGCATTCCTTGGTTCTCCTTCTAGTGTTTGGGCATTTATCCATACCTACTAGTAGGAAATATTTGCAAGACTTCCAAAATCTAGAATTCCTTCGATCAGAATTGGGGGGGGGGGCCTTAGGGGGAAAGTGTGGGAATGATAAGATTATTTAGAACTCTACTGGAGGGCCATCCCCCCCCCCCCAGTCTTCTTCAGTGTGAGGTGAGGGAGGAGCCTAAGAATCTTCATTTCAGCAAGAAACTCTCAGTGCCCGTCTGCTTCACAGAATCAGGGACCATGTCTTGTGTGCTTGAGAGGAAAGGGAAATTCCATTCCTGCCCTGCTAGCTTCTGCTGGCCTCCCCTACCCGATGGTTCACCTTCAACACTTTCCCCCCTCACTGGCACTGCCTCCCTTCTGACTCCCTTCCCAGGTCTCCCCTTGTGCTGCCTCCCAGTGGCTGCCACCACCACCTCCTTGGCTGTTGACTGCTGCCCCTCTTCCTGCTGTCTTTTGCTATCAGGCAATGTCTTGGCTTGCCATAGCAACCTAAAATGCCACCTGAGTTCCACTGAGTTTGTGCTTTTCATGACACCGTGCATGCCCAGGCATTGCTATTAAGCTTTCTGGGCTTTGTAACTCCAACATTAGTTTTAAGAATTTGCTGCAAAACTGCAGATTCCCTTAGGTTTGCCAACCCCCACTGTCACATTTACCTATCTGCATGGTGGCTGGCCCTTCCCTAGTAGATATAAGGATAAGTTAAATATGAACACAAATTTGAAATAATATATTTTATTAAAGTCTCGTGGGGGCCAGAAAGGGGAAGGAAGGGAAGATTGGGTACTCAATTAAATATGAACAAAATTTTGAAATGTTCAGTTTGGAAAATAATTGCTTTGTCTACACATAGGGTCAGTAAGGGAAGCAAGGTATCTCAATAATGCTCCAAGTCCCCCAAATTGTAGCTATGTCGCTGGCTTCAAAGAGTTTGTCACTGATTTTGTTGCACAAATTCTAAGTTCATTTGACCTGGTGCAGTTTGCCCAAATAACTAAACCAGACTGGAGAACATTGGAGAGGAAAGATTTATTCCAGCAATAAATGGGGTACAGAGTATAGGTACAGCAAAAACTTTGAGCCTGCCCAAAAATGGTGGGGAGGAATTTTTATACCTTGCCTTTCTGAGACAAAGCCCTCCCTCCATTCTCTGTCTGCTCTTCATTGCTGAGTGGAATTTTTCTACTCCCTTATCTTGCTGGCTCTGACCAGCTCTATTTACTGCTTCAGGTCTTGCTGTTTCAGCTAATCCTTGCACACCTACCTATTCAAGGCTGAGCAAGCCAAGCTACGTCGAGTTGCAGGCTAGCAACATGGCACTGATCTTGCTCATTTTGCTCACAATTTCATACCAAGGATGTGACGGGACCATACCCAGGGTATGAACATTGGGACATTAATTTGCGTTCCATGAGATTTTCTTTAAAAAAACAACCTTTCCATTCCTGACATGACATCTGCCCTTTAAAGAATGGGTCCTTCATGTTAGAATAGGAATTCAAATTCTGTGGTAGCTAGCAGTTGCCCACAAATGATATTGTTCCACATTCTACCACGCCTTTTTCCTACTCAGCTCTGTCCACTCATGATTCCCTGTGGCTCAGGGGAGGAAGTAACTTAAAGAAGTAATAATTTATTTTACGAAAGTATTCATTATAAGTGAAAAGCTATGAACTGAAGAACTGTACTTATTCTGGTTTGAGATTTGACTGGCTAACAATTCATGGACATTAAAATGCTCATAGGCATAGTATTGGTCATCTGTATATATACGTTTCTGTTATTTATGATGAAGTACATTATTTTCCATTCATTTTCCATTTGAAGTCCTGCCTGGTAAGGAAAGTAGGCTGCAGCCCCAGAGTGAGAGAGGTTGGTGAAAGGCAAAGCACTTACCTGCTCTTGGAGCTTTGCATAACAGCTCTGTGAGGGAAGTGCTTAACTGGAAGCTGGAGGTATGATGTGCAGAATTACAACTGAGGCTTAGGGATGTGCAAATCGGGTTTCCAATTTGGGTAAAACACCCAAATGGGACCTGATTCACAAAGATTCAGGATTTCTGGATCCCCAGAATTTGGAACCCCAGAATCTAAGCTTCCCAAAGTGGCAATGAAAGGGGCCTTCTGCATTCCACCTGGGTCGGGGGTGGGGTTCCCTCATGATCCAGATGGAGTTTAAAGGGCCCGCTGCTAACTCCACCAAGCAGCTGACCTGCGCCGGCAGGAGGAGGAGTTCATTGGTGTGCTCCAAATCTTTACGAAGCACACCAAAGCGGGTCAAATGGGAAATCCCTTATTTCTGACCCTTTTTTCTGCTTTGGGTTTCCCAAAACGGAAAACTGTGGGTTTTTTTTTTTTTTTGCACACTCCTACTGAGGCTTACCCTAAGACCGGATCACTCTAAGCCTCTCTGAAAATGGGGCAGAGGATGATGGTTTTTGGTGGTGCTGACACCTTGCATGTCTTCACCTCACCCTCTTACTATCTGATTGTCAAGCATGGCAGGGTGCATGTGGCATTCAGCACATCTTCACCCAGTTGCCAAGTCCTATCCTAAGCCATAAGATATTGGAGGGTGAAGCTGACTTGGTAATCTGTTATGTCTGCTCTGTTAGTCTTAGGAATAATGGGCAGCAAATCTCAAGAATCCTGAGAAAAGATTGCTGTGTGATTCTGGCTGATTTTGATAAAAAGGAGGAAAGGGGTGTATAATTTAGAATGTGAAATTTCAGATCCATAAAAGAGAATCCTGTGTAGCTTGAGGACATGAAGGAGAAAGGACAATGATAGTGTAGGTATGATCAGAGGAAACTGTGATGTTCCTTTCTGGCTTTACTGAGTCACATTTTACTGTTTTGTGCCACTGTATACCAAGTCTATGGCGGCATCGAGATTTGGATTTATGAGATTACTAAAATGTATCTGAAACTGTACAGATCTTCAGATTTTTCTCTACTATCAAATCTATCCCTATATCATACCATGTGCTTTGTTATTCTGAAAAGAATTCAGTTTTGCCTCGATAAACTGAAACCTTGTTGTATCTTCTAGGAGCTAAACTACAAGAGACGAATTACATGAGGATGCACACGTGAAGGGAGTCGCAATGTTAGCCGGGAAGCTGAGTTTTAAAAGAGATCAGAAGGCTCTATTAATTTCCCCTCTCTACAGAGCGAGCAAAGGGTTCTGCTAATTTCCTCTTTGCCTCTGGACAGCTCTGTCAGTTTCACCTCTCCTTCTAGGAGGTGAAGAGGAAATAAACACACCCTTCTGAGGAGCCATATTTGCTGGCTCTCTAGAGAGGGGAAATTGACAGAGCCTTCCAATCTCTTTTAAAACTCAGCTTCCCAGCTGGCATTGCGATTCCCTTCACATGCACGTCCTCATGTAATTCATCTCTTGTAGCTTATTAGCTCTAGGACTTCTGGCTGAATTTCTGGGAAGGAGTAGCTGTGAGGTCATCAGTAAAATCAGTTCACACCAAACATCTAAATAGTTGAACTATTATGCTGCTGGGGTGATGCTGGTTCTAATTTGGCATTTTTTAGAAATGACTCAGTTCAGACATTTCTTGTGAGCCCAAGGAGCTGCTTCCTGTCCGAGGCCTATTGGTTCAGTTCACAGCGTGAAGCAGAGTTACACCCTTTTAAGTCCATTGAAGTCACCCTGAAGAAGGTGTAACTGTAAGAGACCAATACTATTATGTACCAAAGGAAAACACATTCTAGTGCGGGCATCAGCAACCTTTTACAGTTAGGAGCCAAACTACATGGAAATTCAGAGGAGGAGATCCACAAAGACCCTGTATAAGAAAGCCCCTGTGTACAACTGAAAATATTCAGCTTAACGTTGTTGACAATTGACATGCTGATGAATAGTCAGCAAAGTTTCTGCAGCCCAAATTCTGATTGTTGAGAATCCTTTATTAGGAAGTGGCACATATAAGGTCTCACAATATCAACAGAAACACCCTGCGTGGTTGTTGTTGAGCAAAAGCATCCATCTGTGCGTGGATCACATGTGGATTACTGGCTGCTGTTCAACTCTATAATTTCTGTAAAGCATCACTTAGAAACTCTTTATTCCTATCTTTACCTGTTATCTTTGCCTGTTGGTCCCTATACATACATACAAGTTATTATATCATCTCAACTGCCATTCTTGAAATAACTTCATGAAAAGATTTCTTTTTTAAAAGAATATACCACTTTTGATTCCATACTGAGTCCTCTTTGGCTACAGAGCCATAGGTGGCAGACCCCTGCTCTAGTGTTGGTAACAGAAGCATTTATTTCAAGATTTCCAATGGCTAGTTGGGAGTTTCTTCAGACTGAAAACCTCCCCACTGAATAAGAATTCTTTTGAGTTCAAAATGCATTGGGGAACTTGGACCGAGCACATTTGTTTATGGCCCCTTCCCAGTTTCTTGCCTGGACCTCTCAGGGTTCCTTCTGTGCCCCTCTGCCCTTGCTGGTGCAGACCAGAAGGTTCCTTGTAACTTCCTTGTTTTCCGTTTGAGCTTCCAAGGCTCACCTTGCCCTAAACCCGGATATCTTCAATTGTGTTTCCTTTGCAGCCATTATTTGTCTGCGTTGTGCGAACCAGCTCTTCAGCTTCTTACAAGCTTCTTGAATTTTACATCTTGTTTTATATTTTATTCTGTAGTTTGTAGTCTAGTTTTTCTGCATTCTAATTTGAATTACTAACGCTTTACAAGTTAATTTCTACAGCATCAGATTTCACTAGTATTCCAGTTTAAATAACCTGTGATCAGGCCAAGAACTGTATATCCTAATCACATCTTAATTAAACTGTAGTTTACTCTCCTTCCCCTGAGCAGTCAGAGAGAAAGATCTTGGCAGCCTCTGCAGGGTAAATCTCCTTTGGAGGTAACAGCACTGAGACTTAGGGCATCTTTGATAACCTGTTTATTTACAAATGTACATTACAGGGCCATGGAAACAAGTGCAGAGGCAGGCGGTGCTACTTACAAAGAGACCATCCAAAAGCTGCTTCCCCAAAGCCCTACTGATAACCTGCAAGACAGAGAGGTGTGGAACTACAAGTCTTGCTAACATCCCACCTTGGATTGGGCTAGGATCCTGCACATATGTGCACTGCAGGTGAAAATATTGCCCTCATAAAATTACTAAACAATCCCATATTGTCACAGGTTGTAACTTTCTACCTGCAATTCAGGTTGCAGTGAATGGACTACTATGAAGCACAGCATTTAGCAGAGGGTAAGCCCTTGCTTGATTTCCATGTCAGATTTTACTTAGAAATGGAAATATTCTCACGATTCATTCATCATGGATGTGGTTTGGGTGCTGCTGCCCCAGGGATGGATCTCATGCCTGATGTAGCAATGTTTGGATAGTGGAGCAGGATGGATTTTGTGACAAATATCCAAACTAGCACCACTACCACGTCATGCAGGTGTGGGCTGAACAAGCACTGTGGAAGCAATGGCCTGAAGCTGACTGTCACCAACAGGGCAGGTGGCGCCACAGCTTGCCCTGTGTTGCCATTTTCCTGGATGGACCCAAGCCTCATCTGAAGGGTTTGATCTCTGGCCTTGGCCTTTTTCTTGGCCAAGGGCTAGATGAAGAAGACCAGAGGGAACAGCAGCAGCACAGAAGAGCTGCCAAGAAGGAAGGTCTGCCACCCTATCCTGGAGATGAAACTGTGCCTGCATCATGTCCTAAGTGATTGAGCAGGGTGAAAATGTGGGTTCACCCCAAGCCACAATTGCCTGACCCTGAGTTGTGAGAGGTGTTCCCAGCACATGACTCTTGGATCGGCAGAGCCTCCTACCTAGAAGCCTAAAATCAGATCTTGATTGCCCCCAGAGGGTAGAAAAAGCTCATTGTGGCCCGAGGAAGGCACTGCCTCCCTCCAAGATATCCAGTGTGCACCCTCGCCACCACGCAGGCTTGGGCTGGCTGGTCTCCACACTGTCTTTGGAAACGCATGACCCAGAAGGCACAAGAAGTGCTCATTTCTCCCTCTAGTAGTTTCCCAACCTTTCCCAATATTTTTTCCATGGAGGAATCCCTAAATTAATTTTTTAAATCCAGAGGAACCCCTGCCTATGAAAATGTTTACAGGTCAGGCAAAGGTGATGATGGGGAACTAAATTATTGTCAAGAAAATGTATTTATAAAGGGCTGATTTTTATACAAAGTCAGCTTACTTAGCCTTAACAACCATGATATTTCGAGGGAGCTTTGGAATTTTTCACAGCATTTCAATTTTTTTATTTATTTATTCTACAATTTCTCTTGGAACCCCTGATGATGCCCTGAAGAATCCAGATTGGGAAACACTGCTCTAGTGGCAAACCTTGCTGGCATGGCTGCCCCTCAAAACTCCCTGCTTGCTCATCCTGGCAAGCGCTCCTGTTAAGAGAGACCAGATCACCTCTGGAATAACTGGATGTACAGCGGGGCCAGATTAAGGTTACCAGATCTCCTGGAGCCCAACCCAGGGGACGAGGAGGTCATGGCATGTGGGGGGGGGACTTAAATTGAGGGCCAGTTTTCATCAAATCAGCCCCCCAGGGGCCTTCCCTTTCTTGTTGCGCTGCAAATGATGTGATTCCCGGTGCAACAAGGAAGAGCTTTGGAGCGTGCAGGAGCATGCTCTGGAATTCCTGGGCCCCCGCCGGGGGACTGGTAACCTTAAGCTGAATGGCTGCCCTCTTCTGCAGTTTGTGCTCCAACTGGGTCTTTTTCCACCCTGCCAGTGTTCAAAATATCACTTCTTCTTCCAGTTCTCTTCTTGAAATGTTCAGATGCCCGTTAATCCAGAAGCGTACTTACATATTTCTAGAGAGGAACTATTTGTGTTACTGTGAGTTAATACCTGCTGGTACAGGCTGTAGTTGGTGCCAGAAGCTGTTGGATCTGAGCAATTACCGAGATGCAGCCCTGTGATTAAATTACTCACTTTAATCACTGTCATGTCAGCAGTTTGATAAATGTATATAGAGAGATACAGGACATGTTTAGTCCACTTGAACTCTAGGGGGAGCAATAGTTTATGTTTTCTGAGTGCTTGGCCATTTCCCTACGTCCTTATTTTAGTGGCACAGTATTGCTATTATGCTGCTTTACTCACATTAGTACACATCCTTGTAATCCAGCTGTGCAAATCCCCGATCATCCTCCCATTCTTGTCGCGCTTTCTCCAAGAATGTAGATTTCCCACTTTTTCGGATTTGAAATGCATTTTAGCATTGTTTTTGGCATGCATGAGAATGCTTAGAAACGCTTCTTCAGAGAATGCCCTTTCAGCCACTCCTCCTTTTATCAGTTTGTGCTTCTGCTAGGGATGCCAGACCCACACCAGGGGCGGGGGATCCCCCGCCACCACACCCAGCCCCCGCTTACCTGGCCAGCGGGGGGGAGCACACCTTCCGTGCGCACTCCCCTGCAGCACTGCACACTCCCATGCTTTGCAGCTGCCTGGATCAGGCCCAGATTGGGGCTGCTGTGGAGCACAGGAGCGCTCCTGCCCTCCATAGCAGCCCAAAATGCGCCCATTTTGGCCCAGATTGGGCTCATTTTGGGCCCATTTTGGCACAGATCAGGCCCGTT
Organism: Eublepharis macularius; assembly: GCF_028583425.1. Classification (NCBI taxonomy): domain Eukaryota; kingdom Metazoa; phylum Chordata; class Lepidosauria; order Squamata; family Eublepharidae; genus Eublepharis; species Eublepharis macularius. Next base: position 8,375,657 of record NC_072793.1, read on the forward strand.
TTGAGCTGCTGTGGAGTGTGGGAGCACTCCTGTGCTCTGCAGCAGCCCGAAATGGGCCCATTTTTGCCTGGATTGGGTCCATTTTGGGCTGCTGCAGTTTACAAAGTAGGTTATTATGATGTGTTTAGGACTGAGAGAGCTCAACGTCACCAGAGACGTTGGCCCATTTTGCACGGCACACGATGCTGAGCATTCACACCGATCGGTGCTGAGATGGCTTGGGATCCCATCATTCTGCACTGCAAGGCCTCGAGGCGATTTGGTGTCTGCTGATGAGTTAAGGTGTGTCTGTTTGGAGCTGAATTTTGTGGGAGCTGGAGCTGATGTCATTTAAAAAAAAACTGTGCGCATCCTAACTGTGCAATGTTGGAGGGCCCCCCCCCCATATTTGTTGATCGGGCTGTCCCGTGCCTACTGGAAAGACAATTGGTGGCAGAGTTCTGGGTGTGTGTGTGTGTATTTTTCCTGCTTCTTCTACTATCAGCCAGGAAACGGTTAAAATGCTGCTGCTTCATTCAGATTCAGATTCATTCATATTAAAAAATATGAATATGAGTTTTTTTTTAAAAAAAACCAGAAATGGGCATGAATGTGCTTTCATCAGCTGTGACACGAGCTCATCCACCACCCATAATAGTGCTTTTCCGGAGGCATGGGAACTTCTGAAAGTGCAATGCAGACACAAAAGTCAAGACATTTCATCTGGCATGTGAACACTGTGTCATGGAAGTGGGATTGGAAACGGTGTGATACAAGCACGAAAATAAGGTAGTGAGGAAATGGCCCTTGTTATGTTTCTTGCTTTTCTTTCTCTCTTCTCTGTCTGTAAGTAATCTATCTTGAAGGTCTCTCTGCTGTCAGGAGGCCTACAGTTAGCTAATGCCTTTTGCAATCCTGTTGCCGCACTAAACTTCACACAGTACAGCCCCAGAGTTGTAGAAGCATGGATCAGTGTGGCAAGATCTGTAAAGTCGAAGAAGGGCAGACAATTTCCAAGCTAAATGCAGCTAGAAAGAAACATCATTATTTGCAACCCTATTGACTTGATTTTCCAACATTGAGCCCACATATAACAGAACATCCTTAGACTCTACCCAAGTAAGCATCATTCCACCCACAGTGGGAAGTAGGAACGCTGTTCATTTTATTATGTGCCCATCAGCTTTCCTCTCCCCGTGCACAGGGTTGCCGGTTTCCCTCCTGCCAGCCAGCAGAAGTTGGGGGGAGGGGCATGTGTACTTCACAGTTTTTCTCCTTACATCTGTGTTTCTGCACCCTGCATCATGACATCCCTTCTGGTTTCTCTGGAAGCTATGGCATCATGCTATAGCTTCCAGCGTAACCAAAAGTGATGTCATTGCGCAGTGTGCGGGAGCACACATATGGCCATTTTACCCAGAGCTGTCTGCCAATGGTGGGAGATCTCCGGGCAGCCTGCCTTCTCCTGTTGATCACCAGAGATTGCCAGGCAGAGCCAGGAATTTGCTTGCCACTGACTGGCACATAGCACATCTAGCTATGCAGATGTTGTTTTACATCTTTGCCCCATAAAATGGGTACGCAGATGTTAAATTGAACTCTGAACATGTGTGCCAGATTTCATTTTGATAACCCGAAGAACAGTACACTCCTTCTGTCTGGGATGGTCATCCTCTTCCACTGAGCGTGCAGCTTTGGGAGGGACGCACATGGAGCGGTGAGGGAGGAAGGGGACACCCGCCTAGCCAGCCAGATCAGCCGAATCAACCCTGGCGATCAATGGGGTGACAGATGTCGCAGCCAGTTCGCCCTCACATCCCATTTTGATAACCCAATATCTAAGGCAGCAATGTGTTTACAAAGGCTGAGCAGCTGGTTAAACTCGTTTCACTCAGCTAAACAACTGGCAAAGGGAAGCAAACCAAAACTGAAGACACAGATATGGTGTGAATTGACATGTACGTGTAACCCCTATGAGCTAACTGGTTTAGCCCAGTAGGCTGGAGTCAGTAGCTAGAGCCAGGCAGCTGAGGAAGAAGCTGGCTGCTGGGGAGTTTGATAATAATTAATATGCTCTTATCATCTTGAATAAGGGCTGTAAGTCTCCAAGAAGAGGACAGAAGCCTGGGTTCCAGTTGCTTCAAATTGAAAGGGTCGCGGCAAAGGACTCTATCAATTGGTGGAATCTGACAAATTGAACTGTTCATCTTGAGTAGTTTTCAAAGACATAGTTGGTTGCAAGTAGAGGTGGACACGAACCAAATTACAAACTAAAGTTCAGCACGAACCAAATTATGAACTAAAGTTCAGCATGAACCAGCGGTTTGTGGGACCCCTTTTTTCACGAACCGCCATGACTTTTTAGTATCAGGTCTTGCCAGACACTTCCCCAATCACTTCTCCGCCATCTCCTCATCTCTCGGTCTGCTGCCATGTATGGATTGCTCCAGGCAGAGTGTCTTCCAACCAGGGTATGGAGCTGGCCTTCCACAGAGGTGAGCTGGTATAGCGCTTCATTGCACCCCACTCGCTTCTCAACGCTGCCCTGCACGTGGGTCCAGTGTCACTGCCAACCATGGCGGAGTACTGCTCCCTCCTCCCTGTGTTGTTCCAAGTCCCATCAGTACCTCAGCACCAAGCCCATGTGGTTCTTTGGGGTCTTTTGGTAGTCCTTCAGGTTTCTCATGAGCTCCTGTATCTGCTCCGTCTGCTAAGGTGCAGGTAATGGGGTTCAGGGCTCTGGTTCCGAAGGCAAGTTCAGGATTCTGGTCAAAATGACTGGTCTTGCCAGATACTTCCCCTTTCACTTCACTACATCACTCTTGTGTATGAGTTAAAGATGATTTTATTAGGAAAAATATCAGTTCAAGAAGCTGTAACAATGGAATTGACCAGAATGCCTAAAGATAGTAAAGCAGGTTCAATTATAGGACTCTGTCTCCACCCCACTCCCCACCCCCATTGGGAAGGAGAAGCCGTGGGAGGTTTTGGCATACATTGCCTGGGAAGAGGGGAGGGGGGAGAAAGGAGCTCTGCTCAGTCTCTGTATTAAGTCCAAAGTCCGGTTCCCAGGCTTCAGCAGGAACTGGTAACCAAAACACCTTGCCTGGGAGATAAGCAGTTTAGCAACAAAGCAACAGAATACTGATTTTACTCTGCATGTACTCAGAGACACAATACTTTCACAACCAAAATCCACCTTAGGCATGGCCAATATGCTGGACATTTAGGCCAGTTCGTTTGGTTCGTATTCGGTTCATGAAGCCAAACACCCTGGCACCAATCCATTAATTTCCTAGACAACGGGAGAGTGTGAACTTCTGCAGACCTTCTGCAGCCCTGGGAACACCAATCTTAGCCCTCATAACCTTGATAGGCAGCTCTGCCTGCCAACTAGAGAGCTCCTGTTTTGCTCTACGGAGAGCACTGAGTATAATAACCAGCTCTCAGCCCTGTGGTTCCACTTTCCAACAGGCAGAGAGACAGGAAAGAACTGCTGTTGGGAGCTGGAAGGGGGGGGGAGGATTTTGGAGCATTTTGGTGAGTTGTTGGCTTGCTGGCTTGCTGCTTAAAAAGAGACTGATAAACAGTCTCTTTCTTATTTAGAGCATCTTTCCTGGCTGGGAAGGTGTTTTGTGTGGTAGGTGAGGGGTCTTTTCCCCCACCCCAGTCCCAAGACTACTGCTAGGCTCCGGGGCCAAGCTGAGTGCCTTCCTTGGCTGAGGGCTCTTTTTATTAGCTCCATGAGGGTTAGAGTGATGGGCATGAGTGGTCGTGGCAGGAAGAAGTCCCAAGCTCATCCTGCAGGCCCGCCAGTGCCCATCAAAGAGCCTCTTTTTCAAGATCCGCTTGTGAGGATGGAGGAGGAGGCAAAAGAGCTGTCAGCGTTGCCAGAAGATGAGCAGCTACTAAGACTTTTGGAGGAGGAGGCGGGATCTCAGGGTGCATCAGGGGGTCTTGGAGAAACATCCAGCTCCTCCACATCTCAACCTCTTAGGGCTGCCTTTGCCTGCGGTCCACCCCTCACTCAGTCCTCCCAGCCCAGCAACACCCATCCCGGCCCCCGTTTCAAGCCCACACATTGGCAGCTCTTCTTAACCCTCCCCAATGACCCCTGTGTGGCATGTTGCCAGCACTGCAGTGTTCTGATGCATAGGGGCTCAAACCCCAAGCAGCTGTTGTCCAGCGCCCTCTGCAGGCATTTGCAGAGGCACCACCTCCAGAGCAAGGAGAACCATCCAGTGGGGGGGATGAAGAGAGCTTCTGAGCAGGGAGAAGGGGGAGGGTAACGGGAGCACACCCCAAGGAAGAAGACTCGCACTCGCACCGAGAATGCTGTGGGTGGGAGTGGAACTTCCAGCCAGGCTCCCTTTCAGGAAGTTGTTTCCTTGAGGTCGGTGACACTGCCAAGTAAAAGGATCAGGGCGAGGCTCAGGAGGTGCTCACTCGTGTGGTGGCAGAGATGATCGCCCTGGATGGACGACCTTTGTCTGTTATGGAGGGTGTGGGCTTTCGGCGGGTGCTGCATCATTTTGCCCCCTAATATACCATGCCTTCGAAGTGGACTGTTGGCTGGTGAGTCTTGCCATCCGTCTACCACTCTGTGGTAGAGCTGGTCTATAACGAGCTGTCCAGAGCACAAGGGTGAACTGCGCACTTCACGGTGGACCTGTGGAGAATCCATCAGCACGGCTAACTCACCCTCACTGCCCACTAGTGGCAACCAGAGGATCTCCAGACCACCAGAGTAAAATCAGGGCCCCAGGAGGAGGGGACAGCCCTGCCGTCAGGTTACAGAGTGGTTGTGCACCAGGCTCAGGGGAGGGATGAGGACCGCATGGAGAGGAAGATTGCTGACGCAATCAAGCCTGGACTGAGGGAGTGGGTGCTCACAGGGAATGTTATCCATTGCTACATGGTCACATACACTGGTAGAAACATGGTGGCAGTCCTGAATGACACATCCCTTGAGGGCTTTTTCTGCCTGGCGCACAAGCTGCACCTGGTTGTGAGGGACGCTCTTGGGCTAGGTAGGATCATCAAGGCCAGCTGGGGCCAGAGAACATTGGACATGCGTGCCTTGTTGGACAGCTGCCGGCATCTGGTTGCCCACTTTCCCTACAGCATTCATTCTTGCCAGCTGCATGAGAGACACGAGGAGGAAGATGTCATGTCTGTCTGGGCCCATCCATTCATGTCAATATTAATTCTGGTTCTGATGCTTAGTCCAGTTATTGCAAACTGTAAACTTGATTCCAATGTAACTCCATTTTGGTTTGCTAGTTTGTTTGTTCTAAGCGTTTCTCAGGCTTTAACAGGTGGCTATCTGGCTGTGACCTTGTGCTTCCTCTCAGACTATGATATGTCTTTCTCCAAAGCAGCGGAGTGTGATATCACAAATAGGCAGAATGTTCTCACAAAGAAGGAGTAGCAAAGAATTGTTATGAATTGGGAGGGGAAGGAAAACGGGCTAGAAAGAGAATGCAATTTCCCCATGTGGTCATTCCTGTCAATGTTTTTGTTCATGCTGCTTAGTGACTTGCCTTACTCCTAAGTAGACCTATGGAACTGTATATTAGAATGAACTGATTTCTGAATAAAATCCATTTGACTCTTATTGCAAATGGGCCAGAGATCGGTCTTCAGTATCCTGTCATCCATAGCCTGACAGAAGAGGGGCATCCCGAGCACCAGCTCTTTGAATGTATGTCCACCCATTGGAACCTCACCTACGTCATAATGACTCGTCTGTTGGAACAAAGAAATGTGGTGCAGGGTATCATGTCCTCTGTGCCCATTTCTCAGGATGGAGAGGAGCTCAGCATTAGCGCCATGGACTGGCTAGCCCTTGCCCAAATGGTCCATGAAGCTGTTTTAGGAAACCAGTTACCTCCTCTGCTCCTACATGGTCATCCTGGGGCAAGCCATCCCCCTGATCTGCAGGCTGGACTGGGCACTGGCCAAAGAACTGGAGCAGGGGGAAGCCCTTCTCCCCAGGGTCAGGGACTTGGTGAGGAGGTTGCAGGCAGGTGTGGCCCTCCACTAGCATCCTCTCTACCAAGAGGGGGTGTACAGGCTGGCCTGCATCTGTGACCCCTGTATAAAGGGCAGCATCACCATGTGCAATGCTGAGCTCCAGCTATGGACGCAGAAACTCCGTGGAGAGGTGTGCGGGTTCCAGGCAAAACTATCTGGCCAGATGAAAGAGGGCATGGAAGAGGAATAGTTGGCAGCGGCAGAGGAGGAGGAGGCGACTCAGCCCAGTGCCCAACGCCATGTGAGCTCACCCAACAAGTCTCCCCTACTGGTCTTTGGTGGTGAGCTGGGAGGTTAGCAGCATTGGGGAGGCCACGCATGCCTTTGTGGAGGACTTGGCAGAAGTGGTGGTATGAGAGTACCTTGCTGAGTCCCCCCAGCCCCCCAACTCCAATCCCCTGGAGTACTGGGCACTCAACGCTGCCATCTGGCTGGACCTGTCATATGTGGCCATGAACTTCCTCTCTTGCCCCCCCCCCCCCCACTGTCCAGAGCAAGCAGGTATTCTCTTATCTAGAAGACCTGCTCTGTGCCCACCGCTCACACCTGGACGCAGCCCTGGTGGATCAATTGGCTTTCATAAAGGTCAACCTCCCCTGCTGGGCTACCCTTCAGTGGAACTTGGGGATTGAAAATCCAGGTTCCCCCACATTGGAAGTGAACCTTGCCCCCCCTCCCACAACAGCTATCTGGGGAGATCATGGCTCTGACCCCAGCCTGGTTTCTGGGCCACTGCCAGGCTCAGGGGCTCCGTCCTCATGGAATGCAGTGCTGTTCCCCCAAGGTCTCCTTCCCCCCAGGATTAAACTCCCCTCATGGATCGCCTCTGTCCCATCCAGTCCAAGAATATCCTGTCTCCCCAAAGAACATTTTCTCCTTCCCTCCAAGATTAACCTTCTTTCATAGATGGTCTCTGTCCTCCTCTCCTTGAGAAGAATATTCCTGTGTCCCCAAGAACATCTCCTTGACTGGGGGAGGGTGCCAAGGGGTGCCTACAAAGGTGAGCAGGGACAAGGAGCCCGTAATGAGTAGTTGGGAGCAAGTGAGTTGGAGAGACAAGCAAGCATGACAAGGTCAGAGAGAGAGAGAGCGACTCTGTCCGTCCAAATGGAGGGGGAGAGGGATCCAGGGTGTCTCCAATCCCCCTCCTCCCTCCATATCCGAGGCATTCCTTGAGCCCTAGACACTGCCCAGTCCAACTTGGAGGGTGTGTCACCCCCCAGGTTCCAACCAACCCAGTCTCAGGAGGCAGCCACCATCAGAAGAACCCATTGTCACCCAGGTGGTCACCCCATCCCCAGAAGCCTGTGCGCCCTGGAGGGAGGAAGGGAGGTGGGCCCCTGACCACCTCCCAATGCTTCAAGGGGGGTGGCCGCTGACAAAGCCCACCTCACCCACATGGTAGCCACTCCCCCCAGGCACAAGGGGGGGTGCTGCGGGCCACCCCCACCCCCGGAGACCATGGCCCTCAGGGGACGGAAGGGAGGCGGTCTGGTTTGTTGACCACCTCCCAGGCCTGCAAGGAGGAGGTGCCCACCATCATATCCCACGTCTGGGGGCCATCATTGCACTCTCAGAGGAAGATTCTCTAACTCCATTCCATAACTTTTTGGTGCTGCCTGCAGTATATTCCAATGGAGGCAATGTAAGTCAATTGGCATTCATAGCTCCCATTATATCTAATGGAACTTCCCTGGGGGCACCCGCTTTGGGGGGGTCTATAACTCAGAGATCCAAAATGCAATCTTTGCCAAACTTGCAGGGTGGCTGGAGGAGAGGCTGCTGAAGACTCCCTACAAGTTTGGCATCTCTGAGAGCCAAGCTACAAGTGACGCCTTACACAGGTTGGACACTTGTCAGCTTCCCTCAAGTTTTGATGGGAAATGTAGGCGTCCTGGTTTTACAGCTTGGCTCTCCGTTACAGCTTGAGGGAAGCTGACAAGTGTCCAACCTGTGTTGGGTGTCACTTGTAGCTTGGCTCTGAGTATGAAGGATTTTTTTCTAGGGCCTGAAGAAGTGATGAACCATGAACCAAATGAACCTGTTCACGAACCCGGGCAAGTTTGTGAAAGTTTGTGCTTTGTGAAATGCTACGAACCAAGAATCACCCAATTCGGATTTTTCCTGGTTTGTGCCCACCTCTAGTTGCAAGTTTCTGTATGTTTGCACTTCTGAGTTTGTATAAAGAAAAGAAAAAAATAGTTGTATTGTTCTAATTGTTAAAAGGTTTTTAAAAATGTCTCAAATGATAAGCTCCATAGAACCCATACAAAGAGAAGTTACATACGCATGCACACACATCATTGTATGCAGCTGCACGTGACGAATGCTGCAGCCTTGATGAAGTCAATCAGTTGTTTATTCATGTGCAACAAGTTTCTGAGCAATACAATCTTAGTTCTGTAGTGAGGAAGTACATGCAGATTTATAACCATGTTTCAAAGCTGTCATTCAGAGAAGAGATGAATGGATAAATGTGACCTGTAAGGAACAGATGGGGCCCTGTCTCCAAACAGCAATATCAGCAAGAGTAAATACAATTAAGGAGTTAATTAGCAGGATGCAAAGTGAGGATTGGGGCCTCTGGGGAACCCTGGAATAAACTTACCCCTCATTATGCATTCTTGGCTGAACTGAGCCACACAATTCTAGCTATGGGAAATTTCCCAATAGAAACTTGGGATCTGATCGGCTGAGCTAGCAGAAGCAGCTACTTCCTGCTGAATCTTGCAAGGTTCTGGTTAAAAAAAAATGCAGGTGTCGGTCAAAGTCAGAAACAATGATGAGGAAGGGAGGATGACCGTCGAGAGGAACAGATGTCCAGGCATATCCTGGATGATCTAAGGTGGTACTGAATGAGGCTGCTTCGTGACCCCTGGGATAGTTTGGCATACTGTATTGTTTTAATTAATTTTAGTAACTTATATAAACTGTGATAAGGGACTTAATTGTTTATTAGTCAATGTTTGGTGAATTGTGATGACCTATGGCTATAGACAATAAACTCTTTTGATTTTGACATATCCTGGAGGATTATGAACTGAGCAGAGGAGACTGCACCAAAGTGGCTGGATGCTCTTCTACCTGGGTAAAGAGATGGATATAGCTGGCCAGCCTTGCTCCATGGGGGCAGAGCTTCGCGTGCCATGGGGCATGTGATTCGGTGACTGCATTATCTTATCCCCCCGCCCTCTTTGTCTTTTCCCCTCACCATAGCACATGGAGCCCCGTGACACAGAGTGGTAAGCTGTGGTACTGCAGCCCAAGCTTTGCTCACAACCTAAGTTTGATCCCAGTGGAAGCTGAGTTCAGGTAGCCGGCTCAAGGTTGACTCAGCCTTCCATCCTTCCAAGGTTGGTAAGATGAGTACCCAGTTTCCTGGAAGTAAAGTGTAGATGACTGGGGAAGGCAATGGCAAACCACCCCGTAAAAAGTCTGCCAAGAAAACGTCGTGATGTGATGTCCCCCCATGGGTCAGTGATGTCTCGGTGATTGCACAGGGGACTACTTTTACCTTTACCTATAGCACATGGAATCTGGCTTCCTGTTGTACACAGCAGAACTATCACTTCACCAAAGACAACATATTTGTTTCTTTGGGGCCTGTAGTAGAAAGGCACTAGAACTGCTGTTGGAGCGAGAGAGTTTGGAAAATGCAAAGATGCTTTCCTCTTTTCCAAAAATGAAGAGGTCTGGAGCCAGGGTCAGGTTGCCCATCCATTAGACATGGTGAGATGACATTTGGATTTTCTGTCACAGACACCAAAATGTCCTGGGCAATATCTGCTTGGATCTTTCTTACAGATATGAACACAGTGCTGTCTCTGTTTCAGAGGGATGAATGACATTCCTTCGAGATAAGATATCTGCATATTTGTCCTACAGTTTAAAAGTCAGTCTTTCTCTTGCAAGATCATGACTGGATGATGTCCAGAAAAAAACTCAAAAACAACAGGGCTGTTTTCACACTGCTTACCAGCCACAGAACATCACGCCAAGCTCCCGGAACGACAGTGTCTTCCTGGCGCAATTTTGCACGAGATTGTGCGAAATCGTGCCAGGAAGACACTGTCGTTCCAGAAGCTTGGCTTTCTGAGGGCTATACTAGAGAGGGAGCCCTTAGAAATTGCTATTTGAAGGGCTGCAAAATAAGGAACACATTCTGACACTGTGTAAGAAAATGATATATTATGAGTGTCAGAGCATGAGAGAAAGAGAGAACGCTTCCTGCTAACACAAAATAAAATTCAGGTTCTGGTACGCAACACCAACCACTAGACAATAAATTGGCATATGTAGTATTCCCTGTGATGGAAGGTGGCGTGGTGCAGCCTGATCTCGACTGATCTCATAAGCTAAGCAGGGTCAGTACTTGGACGGGGGACCACCAAGGACCCTTCTGCAGAGGAAGCCAATGCCAAACCACTTCTGCTTCTCACTTGCCTTGGAAGTCCCTTTGCTGGGGTTGCCGTAAGACACTTGTGAGTGATTTGATGGCACATGTCCGTGTTTGTAATACACACCGCTTTACTGCCTTCTTGAGTCCTCATATTTATACTAAGTTGGTGATTTATTTCTGACTGGTACTTCCATTGATTGATTGTCTAACAGTCAGTATTGTGCATCCAAATTTTAAGGTCTCTTCCTGCTAAGGACTGGAAGCTGAACTTTGTTCAATCAAGTGGGAACCCTGGAAATGGCCTATCACAGTTACTTTAATCTCTTCTGTTTTTCATTGCAGGTGACAGTACTCAATCCGGCCTCATACACCACTATTTGTGTGTGTGTGTGTTTTAAATGAACACCTAAGAGTTTTAAAACATACGTTGATAAGGGTCAAAACAGGTACAGAGATTGTGGATCTCCATCAGTCTGTAGAAGGCAAATTTTGTGCATGCAGAGCCACAAATGGGATCCAGGTCCTGTGGGAAGAGAAGGGCTGTTTTCGCACTGCTTACCGGCCACAGAACATTGCGCTGAGCTCTCGGAACAGCAGCGTCTTCCTGGTGCGATTTCACGCAAGAACTGCAGTTCTCATGCGAAATCGCACCAGGAAGACGCTGCCGTTCCGGGAGCCCGGCATGATGTTCCGTGGCCAGTAAGCAGTGCGAAAACAGCTGAGATTTAACCCTTCAAGCCTTGCTCAGTTTGATACTCAAAACAGGATTCCCCGCACCATCAGGGAAGGGAGAAATAGAATTTTAATAGAAAAAAGATTTTAAATGGACCCCCCCCTCTTAAAACCATTGCTAAGACAATGTGGGGAGCTCTCATAGCAAAACTGAGCATGAGTTGAAGGGTTAAATTCCCTCTTCGTTTCCTATGATGCCTCAATTCAAATTATGGCAGTGCATGCACAGAAAATTTATGTTTTTCAAACTGACAGAGATCTGTGCGGCATACATTTTGGCCCTTAGGGTTTAGCTCCATTTTGAGACAGTATTGTGTGTGTCCCGGCTCAAAGTGCCAAGCGGGTGGCAACGTATGACTTACCATTTGTGGCTGTCGTACGGCTAAGTGTGTTGGGTTGGGGAAAGCAATGGTGAACTACCCTGTAAAAACTTCACTGCGAGACTCTGCAGATCTCCCTCGACGCGCTATAGGACAGAAAGGCCTGGAGGGGGACGATCTACGGAGTAGCCGAGGGTCGGACGCGACTGTGTGGCTTGGATCGGATTGTGTGTGTCAGAACATTAACAATACTTTATTAAAATAGTAAAGAGTCCAGTAGCACCTGTAAGACTAACTCACTTTATTGTAGCATAAGCTTTTGAGAGCCACAGCTCTCTTCGTCAGATGCAACACTTCATTAGAATATATTTTATTAGAATATACGCTCCTTATAATACATTAAAGTTGTTTTTTGCATCTTTTTGTTTTTATAATTATTTCTATAAATAAGGACAACTTCCTGGATCTAAGGAACAGAAGGCCAAGAGAGAGAGAGAGAGAGAGAGAGAGTGTGTGTGTGTGTGTGTGTGTGTGAATGTGAAAAACAGCTGTTTGGAAGCATGTTTCATTAAAAGGCTGAGACTGACTGTGGTTCCCTCTTAAGAGTATGGCTGTCGGCAAACCTGTTTCTATACACTGGTTCTGATTAGGAAGCTCTGACTCCCTTAGTCAAGATGTTAGACTGCAGTTATTGAAAGGTGAGAGAATGGGCACTCTGCACATGCTTAGAGACTCTGCCACCACAGGTAGACCACATACTTGCCAACATTTCAAAGATGGAGAATAAGAACAAATTTGTACGCACATGTAGTTAGGCCTATTATTCTAAAGAGCAGAAAGTGCCAGTTAACCTTCTGTACATTGTGTTCATTCATATTCTCCCATCTTCTAACAATTTAAAGGGTTTGGGTTAAAGGCATACCAAAAAAATACAGTGATTGACAGTTCAAAATGGACTTCAGTAGCTCCAGATAGCCTGAGCTGAACATTGAACAATGCCTCAGTGCTCATCATGGGCATGCATGGACAATGGAGAGATGCATCTATTCCCCCCTTCATGATTTAACTTCTAGATTTCCCAGGAAGAGACTCGAACCTTGAAGTGTAGCCATTTATAGACAAATAAATATATATGAAGAATTTACAAGGTATTTCACCCCCAAACAAAAATGACAGCAATTTACCAGGGACTGTTGGAGTATATAAGACACCCCCCCCCCCTCCAACACTACAGACTCGGATGTGGCTTGAGAAATCCCAGTATTTCTCTCTCTCTCTCTCTCTCTCTCTCTCTCTCTCTCTCTCTCTCTCTCTCTCTCTCTCTCTCTCTCAAAGTCTGGTCGCTTCAATCTGTACTATGAAAATGAGTTATCCTCTATTCATGGCAGAGCAGCAGTAACGCTGCACAGGGGCCCATGGCACAATCAGGTTCAGAGATGTATACCTGTAAGCTGTGCTGCTACAAAAGGCTGGACATTTCATTCCTGCTGCCGAACAGTGTTTTTCAATACTGTTTGGTCTGTTCCCCATCAGCTGAGCTAATGGGGTTTGGACTCATAAGGCTTGTAAACAGGCTGTGATTTAATCTCCCAGGGTTGCTGTGCAGCTCAGAGGATTTCCCCTTTCCCTCTGCCTGTCTACAAGATAAACATTAGCCATGGCTTTAATTCTCCCCCCTACAAACACCTCTGCTGCCAACTCTGCTGCCCATTCACCCTTAATGCATACGGCGGGAGGATTTGGCCTCCAAGCTTCTGGATATAAAGAGCAGGGCTCGGCAGAACTCAATCCTTTTTGTCTCCGCGACTATCCAGCCAATTTGTAAACAATCCAATTGCCTCATTGTGAAAAGTGTGTGGTGTTCAGTGAGGATGGAGGGAGACATGGTTTGCTGGAAAGAGATGTCTTTTGCTAGAACCGCTTCCTACATTCAATTTGGACGGGGCGGCATGGAATAAAATGCCTCTTGCAGCTATCATCAGGCCTCACATTACCATTGATCGGGGTGATCAATAGTAGAGTCTCCACTTGACTTGCTGCCTTCCGGTGTTTCCAGCAAGATCCTTTTTACTGAGGCGTGGTGTGACTGTCACTATTGCCTGGTGACTGTAACATCATGAAGAACCCTTCCTGCTATCATAGCACACTCAGGAGAAGCTTCAGAACGAACTATCTGGCTGTGCCTAACAACTTTGATGCCATAACCCTTTACAAAGGTGTAACTAAGCTGGGGCAATCGGGGAAGCTGGTCTGGAAACTTACCTGACAGGAGTGAAAGTGATTGTCAAAGATCATATAATCTTGACATTTGTTAAAATAGCATTATATATATGCAGCATTTTCCTTTCCCTGTGGAATAATTAAAGAGTTTCAAGATAGCTGCTGAAAAAAGCAGATATCTGCTCAATCAGGGTTTTTCCAAATGGGGTTTCTTCATCAGTTCTGGCCCCATTCTGCTTCAGTTTATTCCCTGATTTTTGCATGTGTTTTTGCTTATAGTTTTTGCTTGGTTTTTGTTTGTTTTTCCCCTTTCCTCCTAGTTCTTTTGAAACCACTTTTACCCCAAACTTTTCCTGGAAGCAATTTTGAGTTGCCCTTTTTCTCGTGCACAATGTTTCTTTCAGTTTTCGTTCTCCCACCCACTCCCACCCATTTCTAAACCATTTTGCTATGATTGGATGTTCATCATCATTGAACCACTCTTCCCCCTTCTCTTCTCCCCTCTTCTGGTTTTGTTTTCGATCACTTAAAAGATTCCATTTCTTATATTGTTACATAGACTTCACCACTATGTTGCCTTACATAGTATCTGTTGCTTTAAATATGTACTCCTAGATACTACCTGTGCTTCACGTTGTCTAATGTCAGTCCTAGAATTGATTATGTTCTGTTTCAGCAATTCTTCAACTCCATATTGGATCTTTGCTAATGCTATGTCTTTGTAAACTTTAATTTACCTTATGACCAGTCATTTATGGAAATGTCCTTGACACTGTATGGAAATGCCCACCCTTGTCCTTGCTACTGATTGTACTAATCTCACACTATGTAATCCACCTTGAGTCTCAGTGAGAAAGGTGGACTATAAATAAATAAATAAATAAATAAATATTGATGTACCATGTAGAAGACTATCTGAATTCCCAGCTTTGGTCCAAAAAAAACACAAAAAAACAGGCTTCCAGCCCCTCGCCTTATGGAGATATGCCTTTTCCCTTATACCTCTGTGAGAAAAGGGGCTAGAGATTTACTTAAAAAAAAAAAAAAACTGGGAAGTCAGAGAAGCTGCTGAACCTATAATTGCAACAGTATGTCAATATAGCAATATTAAAGTGCTATTTTAAAAAAGAAAGGGAAAAAAAGCCCTGGGAAGGAGGGGCACTTCTAGCACTAGAAAAAAATGGCATGGTTTCAAAGGGACATGGAACTTCCCATGCATTTCATAAATCGATGGGTAAGAAGCTGTTCTCCTTTGGGTCTTCCCCATGCAAAAACAGGCAGGCATGTGGGGGGGGGGGCAGGTGGCTCACATCAATCCTCCCCAATGCAGCCCCATCCAGAAATGCTGCCCCCCCCCGGCAGCCTAGCTTGTGTCACTGGAGCCACGTGTAGCATTTTACACGTGAAGGATAAAGGATCATTTTCGCAAGTCTTTCTGGGAACTGAAGTTCCTCTCCCCCACCCCTTTTCCTTCTGTTCCTTCCCCTCGCTGCCTGAAGAGACAGAGAAAGCCTGTGGCAACAGCAACTTTTGCAAATCATTCCTCCAGTCACAAGCCTGCTCTCAATGATCTTTGGGGCAGGCAGCTGCAACTTTCTCAGCTTTCTCCGGAGCATTCCCCCCCACCCCGCCCCAGCAAGACGATTTGCAAAAGCTGATGTTGCCGCAGGCTCTCTCTGTCTCTTCAGGCAGCGAGGGGAAGGAACAGAAGGAAAAGGGGTGGGGGAGAGGAACTTCAGTTCCCAGAAAGACTTGTGAAAATGATCCTTTATCCTTCACGTGTAAAATGTCACTTGTAGCAAGGCTCTGTTCACTTTTATTCCTTTTTTAAAAATTCAGTCATTATAGCAATATAGCAATATAAGCATGCCACTCATGACAACAGCACCCTCCCTTGAAAATCCTGATTATTTAAAGCACATGTGGAAGAAAAGAAACTAACTCCACAGCTTTAAAAAAAATGCAGAGGGAGGCCAGATGCGTGGAAGAGCCATGCTCAAACCAATCCCGATGATTGTGGATCAACTGCCGAGAAAATCAGGTGTGTGTGGAAAAGATGTTGATGTTGGCAAGAGTTTCAGACTCAGCCAACACAGGTGAGCACAGAAAGTAAATCTTGTGTGGAAGCTGACATTACTAAGACTCCATTTCCCTCTGCTGCTATACAACCAGTTCAGATTTTGGACTGAGACAGGACTTTGATTGCCTCCTTCAGCTAAGTTTTTAAAACAAATCCGAGGAAAGTTCAAAACGAGTCCCTAATCCATAGTCTCATTATGCTTCAGTATCTTTCAGTATAAGGTACATATTTTGTATCTTTCTATTAATTACCTGCCACGCATACTTACATCTTTCTGTGATCCTCTTTTTTTTGGGGGGGGGGTACTATTTCTGTTGAGGGCTTGCTCTTTTTGTGTTGGCTGTGGTTTCTTTGAAGAGAGTATTTTAATGGTTGTTGTGGGTTTTCCGGCCTGTATTTTAACCTAGGGCTGGAGTTCAGCACACTGAACATATTGGCTCTCACTAACTTAACCAGGCTTGGCTGACATTTAAGAACTGTGGTCATAGATGCAGAGGAGTTAGCCGTGTTAGTCTGTGGTAGCAAAATCAAAAAGAGTCCAGTAGCACCTTTAAGACTAACCAATTTTATTGTAGCATAAGCTTTCGAGAATCAAGTTCTCTTCGTCAGATGCCTGATACAGATACTGGCCAAATCAGGCATCTGACGAAGAGAACTTGATTCTCGAAAGCTTATGCTACAATAAAATTGGTTAGTCTTAAAGGAAGAACTGTGGTGTGTGGTACTATTGGGTGAGACTGAGGAGAAACAGACATGAATTTGTTCAGACTAAGGACATACCTACGTTACCAATGTTAAACTTGTTTGAGAGTCATTCCCTAATCCTAGGTCCCTCAGTAACTTGGGAATTTTTGTTTGTGAGGAGGCATCTTCTTTACCACAGAATTCTCAGCTCCTCTCCATAGGATTCCACAGCTAAAGTGCTATAAAACAGGCATGAGTTTATATATCTCTCCAACACAGTGACATTCTGTGTGCCTTTCATTCACATTGCTCACAGTGCATTTCCCTCGTATTGTCTGCTCCTTCCTCTGCCCCGGAGAGTGAAGACATCATTTATTTTTCTGTGGCTGCACATGTTTAGTTATGCTGAATTAACTGGCCTGTCACATAGGATAGCTGGTGGGGTGTGCTTGGCTTTGGCAGATAGATTGCCCTTTCTTTAAAAAAAATCCATGGGATTTGCACTATATTCAGCTCTCATTTGATAACAGAAAAGAACAGCGAACAGGCAAGCAAAAAATAAGAACCATCCAAGTGGCTGATCTAGGCAGAAGCGTCTGGCAATGGACAAAAACACTGAGAGGGGCCAAGGAAGCCCAAGGACACCATAAACTCTGCCAATCTCCAACTATTCTAGGGTAGGTTTATGGGGTGAGTGTGAGATTTCAAGCCATGCACATTTTGTTGCTCTGAAATAAATGGTGTAATCATTTGGTCTGGGATGGTTTTATGCAATGATAACTCAGGGGCTACACCGATTCCCAGTTGTGCCTTGCGCAGATGCCATGAGCAAAGTACATATTACATTCCCATAAAATCAAGATGAATGCTTGGCAGCACAGACAAACCCTAGGAAAGGGCAGACATAAAACTTCCGTGCATTCCTTTTCTCTGTTCCTTCTCTCTCTGTGCTCAAACACCTGCCCCCCCCTTCCTACCTCTGCTGTTACATCAGACTGGCCTGAGAATTCCAGCAGGACCTCATTTCAATTGGGGTCTGGTGAGAAGTACCAGAGAAGCAGCCGATTGCACAGAACATGGATCAAATGAGAGTCATTTCAAGTTTTAATGACAAAACTTATTATTAGAGAAGTGCTCAAACACACACTGGTCTGTTGGCCAGAGATCCCTATACCTTCTCTGCAACAGAAATCTCCACTAGCTATACAGAGTTCTGTAAATTATTATGAAATCTGGGAAATGGAATAGCTGCTGGTCTGTGATAGGGTGGGGATGGGGGGAAGCATCTGCAAGAGAAGGGAAAGATATTGACCTAAGGATCTTCGGGGACATATTCATACTCGTGTGTGTGACAGGCAGTTCATGCCCTCCCTCCCCTGACTGTACAAGTCAAAGAGTTAATCTAAGGGTCTAACTAGACAAGAACTGAGAGATCGATAACTGAATCTTCCCAGCATTAGTAAAAGGCCAATAGCCATTATGTGAGATCCCAATCTGAACTGGGCTGCAGTATATGGAGGACAAAGGGTTTAACCCCACCCGCCACTGACAAAATCACCACTGCCAGCATGCTAAGGCTGTTCTTAGCCCTGGGTGGGGAACGATAGGGACATCTTGCCTGCTTTTTGGAAACCATGCAGGGGTGAAAGGGTTAAATCATTACTTCTTCCCTCCCCCTGTCATGACGTGGTCCCAGTGGGGCCCGTATATAGATGCCCTTTGCCTATACGAATTGAGAGAGCTGTTCATAAGTTCCTTGGTGTCTCATCTACTTAGAAAGAAACACATTTACTCCCCAATATTCTTCTCTAAGAATGTTGATATCTTAAGATTCAACAGGTATTCTCTGAATATCTGACACCAAATATTTGAGATCTATATTTGACATCCTGCGGTGTTTGACTTTGATATTTGATATTTGGCTTGGATATTTGATTTCAGTATTTGATATTTTGCAGCTGATATTTGAGTGTATTTGATAGATGACCTGTAACGATATTCATTATAGCTGAGTTGCAGTCCTGCTTAATAGCTGATGTTCTTTGACAGTTGACATGAGGTGCTATCAGCATATAACTATATATGATAAGCTAACATGCACTCTGACAGGGAAGGGATTGCATGCCGCTGTTTCCTTTGATACATGTTGGTAAATCACGTTATAGAGAGAGATCCACTGTGGTGCCGTGATTAGATTGTCAGCTTCACCCTGAGGAGGTCTGGGTTCAAATCGCCCTCAGCCATGAGTGAACTTTGGCCTAGGGTTGCCAAGGTCCTGGAGAAAAAGCACCCTGTTCCTCTAATAGAGCCTTCATGTGTGGAAATGGGCAAATGAAGCTTTTCTTGGTATGGAAGTAAATAACATCACCTAGTCAATAAAATCCCATTAAAACTATATTAAGGGGACTGGACATTGTTTTCTCCAGGTAGTTGGCAACCCTACCTGTGCCAGCCATTCTCTCACCTACCTTTCTTCCAGAGGTGCTCAAGGTGGCTTACAATGAAAATATTAAAAAACAAGGGTTCTCATAAGGAGGGGAGAACCAAGCATGCTTCATAGAGATGCAGTGGGATAAAAGTCTGGTTTTTTTCACAGGAGCTGACTCACAGTGAATGTGAGGCCTCTGTTTTAAGGACCTTGCCAAACAATTGCTTCACTGTGGAATAAGTTGGCTTTTGCAGGGGAGCCTAATGCTTTTGCTGCACCATTTTAGCCTTCTGCAGATGTTCCATTCATGTGAACTGGTATTTTATCTATCTATCTATCTATCTATCTATCTATCTATCTATCTATCTATCTATCTATCTATCTATCTATCTATCTATCTATCTATCTATCTATTTATGTCATGTATAGCCTGTCTTTCTCACTGAGACTCAAGGTGGATTACATAGGCCGTTTTCACACGCGCCCCAGGAGATTGTGCAAACTCACAGCATGAAGCGTCTTCCTAGCATGATCTCCTGGCACATCCCCTTTAACGGCCCGATGACATTAGAAAAAGGGCCATTAAACGGGATCGTGCCAGGAAATTGCACTAGGAAGATGCTTTTATGCCGTGAGTTTCGCATGATCTTCTGGGTGCGTGGCCGTGTGAAAACAGCCATAGTGTGAGATTATTGCAATTAGTATCAAGGACATTTCTATACAGTATCAAGGATATTTCCATAAACAATGCAATAGGGTGAATAAATGCAAGTTTACAAAGATAGATCCAACAGGATTAGCAAGGATTAGCATACATACTGACATTAGACAATATGAAGCACAGATAGTACATAGGAGTACATATTTAAAGCAACAGATAATATGTAAGGTAACATAGTGGTGAAGTCTGTGGTCCCTAACCCATCTGAGACCCCCTGTATTGGGAGTCAGGAGCATGTCGTCCCCACAATGCATCTAATACATGCAATTTCCACATCAAGTGAACAGGGCAATGTGTGGATTTTCAATATGTTTATTGAAGAACCATGCGAACGCTCCTGATATATGCAGTTGGAGGGCTCCAAGTTTTATTTTTTTATGTCGTTTATAGTTTGCCTTTCTCACTGAGACTCAAGGCAGATTACATAGTGTGAGATCAGTACAATTAGTAGCAAGGGCAATAGTAGGCATTTCCATAAAGTGTCAAGGACATTTCCATAAAACAATGTCATACAAGTTTACAGAGACATACAAGTTTGAATACAAGTTTACAGAGACATAGCATTAGCAAGGATCCAATACAGTGTTGAAGGATTGCTGAAACAGAACATAATCAGTTCTAGGATTGACATTATTTTTTTTTTGAAAAAATTTTATTGGGTTAGAATCCGTTATTTTTACATTTACATTCAATTTTCCCCAAATTTTTCATTTCTAACCCCCTCCCTTTCCCCCCCTTTTGTTGACTTCCAACAGTTTTCCAACCCTTTGTCCCTTTTCCCTTACTTCTATTAAATTCCTCTATCTAAAACAAATATATATTCTCCATTATACTAAGCAGTACATCCTTAACTACTTTTCTTATTATATACCCAAACTGTAAGTCTTTGTTTCCATCTTAGATAAACAATTTATCCCATTTTCCAATTTTAAATATTTCTATATATCATAAACTTATATATCATAAACCATAAAAATCTTACACATTTAAATCAAACAATTTGACTTATTCTCTATATATTACTCATTCTATCTTTTTATGGTAATTCTATATAACTCTCATCACATAGTCAATCAATTTGACTCGTCTGTACATTCAGTTTGGTGCATTATACAAATCTTATCAAAGAAAGAAAATATTGTTGGTTACTCAATCCTTATATTTAATCCTTATCATTAATTATTTTCTATCAATATTCTATTTATTAACCTATATATATCTATATATATATCAATCTGTTAATCTAACTGCTTATAAATTCACATTTATCTCTTCCCCCCCCGGTAAAGTCACCCCCCTCTACATTTTATTATACTTCAG
Organism: Eublepharis macularius; assembly: GCF_028583425.1. Lineage (NCBI taxonomy): Eukaryota > Metazoa > Chordata > Lepidosauria > Squamata > Eublepharidae > Eublepharis > Eublepharis macularius. The sequence goes on from NC_072793.1 coordinate 8,396,576, forward strand.
TAGTTCTCAAACTGCCACAGTTTTCCTCCCACCTCCCATTTCTTCTCCAAATATTGTTTCAGCTTCTCCCAGTCTGTGTTAAACTGCCCTGAGTCCAGATTTCTCAGTTTTCTTGTCATCTTGTCCATTTCAGCCATGTACAGCAATTTGTAGATCCAATCTTCAATAGTTGGCACTTCCTGTACTTTCCATTTTTGCGCATACAATAGTCTAGCTGCTGCCGTCATATAAAATATCAGCGTCCTGTAATGGGCTGGAATTCCCTCCATTCCCAAGTTCAGTAGCAGGAGTTCTGGGTTCTTATTAATTTGAAATTGTAAAATTTCACTCATTTCTCTTATTATTACCCCCCAGTACTGCCTGGCTACCTCACACGACCACCACATATGATAGAGGGAGCCCTCATGCTTCCTACATTTCCAGCATTTATTAGAAGTGTTCAAATTCCCTAGCGCAATCTTCTTTGGTGTCATGTACCAACGATAGATCATTTTGTAGATGTTCTCTTTGATATTTGTACATGTCGTTGTCTTCATTGTAGTCTTCCACAAGTATTCCCATGCCTCCATTGTTATTTCTTTGTTAAAATGTATAGCCCATTTCACCATTTGTGTTTTAACTGTCTCATCCTCAGTATACCATTTCAACAGTACTTGGTATACCTTGGATATTCTTTTCTTGTCCTTTTTAAAAAGGGTCTGCTCTAGTTCCGAATTCTCTATTCGTATACCTCCTTTTACAGAGTCCGAGTTGTACAAATCTCTGATCTGTCTATACTGGAACCAATCGTAATTAGGTGATAGTTCCTCTTGCGTCTTTATTCTCAGTTTAGATGCTTCTACTTTAGTTATTTCTTTGTATGTTAAACATTGTCGTTCATTATCAACAGCTCTCGGGTCTATCACCTCATATGGAACCACCCACCAAGGAGTTCCTTCTTGTAGATAAATTCTGTACTTCTTCCAGGTTGTGTATAGACTTCTCCGTACAAAATGGTGCAGGAACATCGAGTTGACCTTTACTTTGTCGTGCCATAGGTATGCGTGCCATCCAAATATTTTTTTGTATCCCTCTAAGGCTAATAGTTTCTTGTTCTTTAATGTCATCCACTCTTTCAGCCAAACTAGGCAGATTGCATCATGGTAAAGTCTCAGGTTGGGCAGTTGCATTCCGCCTCTTTCCTTTGCATCTTGTAAAACTTTCATTTTCACTCGAGGCTTCTTGCCTGCCCATACAAAGTCTGATATTTTCCTTTGCCATTTTTCAAATTGTTTAGAGTCTCTGATGATTGGTATTGTCTGTAGCAAAAACATCACTCTTGGTAACACATTCATTTTAACTGCTGCAATCCTACCCAACCATGACAGATTAAGCCTATTCCATTTAATCAAGTCTCTCTCAATCTGAGTCCATAGTTTTTCATAATTATTCTTGAATAAATCTATATTCTTTGCAGTCAGTTCAATTCCCAAATATTTCACCTTACTTGTTACTTCACAGTCCGTTGTTTCCATTAACAGTTGTTGTTTCTGCTTAGTCATATTTTTGCATAGTATCTTTGACTTCTTTTTGTTGATATAGAAACCTGCCAAATCTCCAAACTCCTTGATCTTATCTATCACTTTTGGCATGTTCTCCAATGGGTCCTCTACGATTAACATTATATCATCCGCAAATGCTCTGACCTTGTATGAGTAGTCCTTTATTTTTATTCCTCGAATTTCCTCGTCTTGTCGTATTTGTATCATCAGGATCTCCAATACTAAAATGAACAACAGTGGAGACAACGGGCAACCTTGTCTTGTTCCTTTATTTATACTCAGTTTCTTGGTCAATTCATCGTTCACCACAATTGCTGCAGTCTGGTCTCTGTAGATTTCCTTAATTGCTCTGATGAATCTTTCTCCTAATTGTAGCTTTTCCATAGTGGCAAACATAAAGTCCCAGTTTAAATTGTCAAATGCCTTTTCAGCGTCAACAAAGAAGAAACCAACCTCTTTATCACAACGCTTATCATAATATTCAATAGCATCAATCACTGTCCTTAAATTGTCTCTTATTTGTCTGTCTGGCAAAAAGCCTGCTTGCTCCTCCTCTATAACTTCCGAAAGCCACCCTTTCAGTCTCTCCGCCAGTATCTTCGCAAAAATTTTATAGTCATTATTGAGTAACGATATAGGTCTGTAGTTTTTCACATTGGTCAAATCTTGGCTCTCTTTTGGGATCAATGATATGTTCGCTTCAGACCAAGTGTCTGGAATCTAGGGATGTGCGTTTCGGCATTCAGAATGCCGAAAGAATGCCGAAACAAAAGTGTTTCGGCTTCTTTCGGGGAATGCCGAAACGTTTCGGGGAATGCCGAAACGTTTCGGGTAGCCGAAAGAAAAAAGCCGAAACGTTTCGGGATTCTTTCGGCTTTCTTTCGGCTTTTCTATGGGAAAATGCCTCCGTCTTCCAGGACGCCTGGAGGAGGCATTTTCCCACCGAATAAGCCCAAAATTGGTGGGGACCTTCCTCTAACCCTTCTCTAACAACCACCCAAGTTTCAGACAGATTGGACTTTGGGGGGCCATGTTATGGCCCCCCAAAGCAGGTCCCCCCATCCTCCCAGCTTTAGGTTACACAGCAGGGGGGAACACCAAAGGGCATGGCAGCACTATCTTACACAAAAATAACACAACTCACTTCACATCAGAGAATCACAAAGCACAATTCCTGTTAAAAACACTTTATTTCTTGAACAGCTTTAGGTTACACAGCAGGGGGGAACACCAAAGGGCATGGCAGCACTATCTTACACAAAAATAACACAACTCACTTAACATCAGAGAATCACAAAAACACAATTCCTGGCAAAAACACTTTATTTCTTGAACAGCTTTAGGTTACACAGTAGGAGGGCACAACAGGGCATGATAGCAATGTACTGCAAAAAATAATACAACCCACTTCACCGTTTTTGACAGCAATTGTGTTTGTGTGATTCTCTGATGTGAAGTGAGTTGTGTTATTTTTGTGTAGTACACTGCTTTCCTGCTCTGTGGTGCCTTCCTAAAGCAGTTACAGAAATAAAGTGCTTTTGACAGCAATTTTTTGGGGTGATTCTTTAATGTGAAGCGAGTTGTGTTATTTTTGTGTAAGATAGTGCTGCCATGCCCTTTGGTGTTCCCCCCTGCTGTGTAACCTAAAGCTGTTCAAGAAATAAAGTGTTTTTGACAGGAATCATGCTTTGTGATTCTCTGATGTTAAGTGAGTTTTGTTTTAATTTTTCTGTGTGGGGGACTGCTGGTGTAATGTGTCATAATGCTTTGCCTACTTGTACTTTGGAAGGGAGAATATAATTTTTTTAAAACTTTATTTTGTGTTGTTCTTGTTTTATTCTTTGTTGTGCAGTTGGTTCCCATCATAGGGAACAATGGGGCTGGCTGGCCAGCCATCTCTGTAGGTGGTGGGGGAATTTGAGGGAGGGTGTCTGTGGTTCAGGTGCTCTTTCACAGGGACCAGCTGGCACTCAGAAGTGTGCCCACCATTGTGGCACCCCTGGGCTGTGCAGAATTGCCCAGGGAAAGAGAGTTTAGAAGTTCCCAGCATAGGGAACAAAGGGAGAGGGCTGGCCTTTGCCAGCCTGTTCCTGGGGTTATGGGTGTGGGGCAGGTGGGGGTGGATTTGGGTCTGTGAGGGGCTAATGTGGGGATTTGGGTCTGTGTGTGGCAGCTGGGGGGGAATTGGGTTTGTGTGGGGCTGTAAGGGGTGGACTTTAGGGGCTGAGAGGACCTACTTGGGGAGGCCATGAAATGGCCCCCCCAAGTGGGAGCAGTCTGAGCCTTGGTGGGGGGTGGAAGGAAGGGTGGGAGAAGGGCCCCAGAGGGCTGGGGGGCATTTTGCATGCAAAATGCCACCCCTGGCAACACAAGCCTCCCCCAGCTGTCAGTGGTAGAGATGAGAGCAGAGCATCTACTTGGGGAGGCCATGAAATGCCCCCCCAAGTGGGAGCAGGCTGAGCCTTGGTGGGGGGTGGGAGGAGGGGTGGGAGAAGGGCCCCAGAGGGTTGGGGGGCATGCAAAATGCCACCCCTGGCAAAGGAAGCCTGCCTCTTCATTTTTTCCCCATAGGAAATAATGAAGAAAGATCAGCAGCAGCATGCTAACAATATGCTGCTCCTTCGCTTTCTTATGGGAGGATGGGGGGACCTGCTTTGGGGGGCCATAACATGGCCCCCCAAAGTCCAATCTGTCTGAAACTTGGGTGGTTGTTAGAGAAGGGTTAGAGGAAGGTCCCCACCAATTTTGGGCTTATTAGGTGGGAAAATGCCTCCTCCAGGCGTCCTGAAAGACGGAGGCATTTTCCCAAAAAAAACCCCGAAAGAATGCCGAAAGAATGCCGAAAGAATCCCGAATCCCGAATCCCGAAAGAGATTCTTGTTTCGGCTTTCGGCTTTAATGGTAGAGAATCTTGTTTCGGGTAATCCTGAAACAAGAAAGCCGAAAGTTTTTTCCTTGCACACCCCTACTGGAATCCTTTGATCCCTTAGAACTCCATTGATCACCTCCTTTAGGAATGGTGCCAGCTCATTGGCCATGGTCTTATAAAATTTAGCTGTAAGTCCATCTGGCCCTGGAGCCTTTCCTAGATTTGCAGATTGTATTGCGTTACTTATTTCCTCATCCGTTACTTCACTATTCAGTTTATTTCTCCAAGCGTCCGAGATTTCTGGTAGCGTCATTTTCTCCAGATATGACGCTATTGAGTCTTTATTTACTTCTTTCTTGTTGTACAGTTTAGCGTAAAATTTATAAAAGGCTCTACTAATGGTAGTCTGTTCCAAATACGTTTTGTCATCTTCACAAATTTTATTTATTGTTTTCTTTTCCCTTCTCTTCTTCAGTTGCCATGCCAGGTACTTCCCAGGTTTATTTGCACCCTCAAACGCTTTCTGATTCAGCCTTTTAAGATTCCACTCCAATTCTTTATTGCTCATTGCTGTTAGCTGTTCTTGCAATATTTTAATTTCCTGGTATAATTTCTTTTTCCCTGGTCTCTTTTTTAACTGTATTTCCTTAGCTTTTATTTTCTCCTCAATCTCTTGTCTCTTCTCCTCTTTCTTCTTTCTTGCTCTACCATTTAAGTCCATTAGTATACCCCTTATAATCGCCTTGTAAGCGTCCCAAACTTTATCAGTTGGTACTTCTTTATTCACATTGTATTGTATGAAAAACTTTGTCTCTCTTCTCAATATTTCCAAATTCTCTTTTTCCTGTAGCAAGTCCTCATTTATTCTCCATGCTTTCCTTTTTCTCCTTTTCCCTAATTTCCACATAATTGGGTTATGATCTGAGCCTACCATCGGCATTATTTCTACATCTTTAGTCCATAACGCCAAATCTTTTGAGGCCCAGATCATGTCAATTCTTGATAATGTGGAGTGCCTTGCAGAATAAAAAGTAAACTGTCTGCTTTTAGGATATTCTCTCCTCCACACATCTTCAAGAGTCTCTTGTTGAGTCAGCTCAAAAAAGAGCTTTGGTAATAGTCCTCTTTTCTTTTGTGCCATTGTAGTCTTTTTATCTAGTTCCAAGTCTGTCACTCCATTGAAGTCTCCAGCAAGAATTATCTGATCATATGAAAGATCGTCTAAATGCTTCCTCAAATCCTCAAAGAAGCTCTCTTTTGCACCATTAGGTGCGTAAATTCCGACTACCAACACTCTCTTTAGGTTCCAAGTACATTCCACTGCTACAAATCTGGCTTCCACATCTTTCATTATGAATTTTGGTTGTAGCTCCTCTTTTACATACAACACCACTCCTCTTTTTTTCTTACTTGAGGCCGCTACAAAGTCCTTGCCCAATTTTCCCAATTTTAAATATTTTACATCCTGTTTTCGAATATGAGTCTCTTGCAAACAAACAATATCACATTTTTGTTTTAGTAGCCAGTGAAAAATATTTTTTCTCTTATTCGGTGAATTTAGTCCATTTACATTCCAAGATAATACTTTACACTCCATATTCATAATCTTGTTGGTAAGTCTTTTTCATTGTCCCTTATAAATCGCTCCATCTCCCGCTCAGATCTGATACGCTTTTTGGCACCTCCAAATTCGAAGGACAAACCCTCTGGGAGCTCCCATCTGTACCTGATTTTCATGTCCTTCAGCATCTGGATTAGCGCTTTATATTTTTTCCGATCTAGTAACACTGATCTGGGTAGTTCCTTCATTATAATGATTGTCTTGCCATCGATCTCCAATGGATCTTGAAACTGTTTAGTCACAATCTTCTCTTTCATGTTTCTTGTTGTAAATTGTACAATCACATCTCTTGGTACTTTCCTCTGGGTTGCAATTCTCGAGTTCACACGATATGCCACATCTAGGATAGCCACAACATCCTCCTCCTCCTTCCCCAGGTATTCAGCTAACACCTCCGTCATCTGCTCTTGCGCTGTCTTTCCTTCCATTTCCGGCAGGCCGCGAAATCTCAGCTGCTTCTCCATATGTCTACTTTCCGCAACCGCCATCCTTCCCCTCATCAGCCTCATCTCTGTTTGTTGCGTATCTGCTAAGTTCTCCATCGCTCCTTCTACTGTTTTAACTCTCTGCTGCGTCCCTTGTAATTCACTTTGTATTGTTTCCATACCTTTCTTCACTTCTGACAGCTCCGATTTTACTTCTGACAGCTCCGATTTTACTGTCTGTTTAACCTCTTTGATCAGCTCCAATTTCATGTCTTTAAATTCTTTAATCACCTCCAAAAGTTTTTTATCCAGGTTTTCTATTGCCGATTGCCACTCTTTCTTCGACATCGTGGGGCTTGCTTTGGCTCGCTCCCACGAGTCCGCTCTCTTCCTTAGCTCCGTGGCGTTAAATTTAGTACCTTTTTTATTTCAAATGTCCCGGTCTTCTTGCATAAATTAATTTTAAAGGGTCCAAAATGTCGGGCGTCTTTTCTCTATGGTCTCTCTATGATTTTATAATCCAATATGGCCTACTTCCTTTTCCGCTGAAGCCGCGACCCTTCCCCTCTCAAAGATGGCGATTCCCTTCTTCCTGCCCTCCAGCAAGGGCCGCTTCTCTCCAGCCGCTCTATTGTTGTTACGCACTTCCTGTCTCCCGTCTTCCCACAGCAGATCTCGCGATGGTGTCTTTTTCTCACAGCTCCAAAGCCACAGGTATTCAAAACAATAGTCCGATTTCTTTAATAACTTCTTTAAACTTAGTCTCTTTTCTAATACAACTCCTGCCGAAGCTTCCCCTCCTTTTCGCTAGTCTGTTGCAGTTTAAAAGTCTACTTTTTTTCCTCTCTGTTTTTATCAATCTGTCCCGTATCGGAAGATAGTGATCTTTACCTTCCCTTCACTTTCCTCGGGTTGTAATCGCTGTTTCGATTTCAAGTTCTCCTTTCCACTTCTTCCCCCAATCGAAGCTTGGGTATGTAGGTCTTATGCCAGCCGAATTGGCCCCAAAACTGCCGCAGAGATTGTAGCCAACCCGTCGCAAGGTGGGACATCAAGGATCGGGAGGGGACCCGTTATGTACAGCCCCCCCTCGTCCGAGATCTAACTCACCCTAGGGTCTTGAGCATTCTTTGCCTGCTCTCCGCCTGAGAGCAGTCGGCCGCGGGCTATTTTCACCCCGCCGGCCGCTTAAAATGGCAGTCCGGTCAGCTCCGCAAATGGAGCTGCGTTAGACCTCCATGAATCCCAAACCAGAAGTCCAGTTCTAGGATTGACATTAGACAACATGAAGCACAAGCAGTATATACGGGACTTCCGGTTTGGGATTTATGGAGGTCTAACGCAGCTCCACTTGCGGAGCTGACCGGACTGCCGTTTTAACTGGCCGGTGGGGTGAAAATAGCCCGCGGCCGACTGCTCTCAGGCGGGGAGCAGGCAAAGAACGCTCAAGACCCTAGGGTGAGTTAGATCTTGGACGAGGGGGGGCTCTACACAACGGGTCCCCTCCCAATCCTTGAGGTCCCACCTTGCGACGGGTCGGCTATAATCTCTGCGGCAGTTTTGGGGCCAATTCGGCTGGCATAAGACCTACATACCCAAGCTTCGATTGGGGGAAGAAGCTGAGAGGAGAACTTAAAATCGAAACAGCGATTACAACCCGAGAAAAGTGAAGAGAAGGTAAAGATCATTATCTTCTGATACGGGACAGATTGATAAAAACAGAGAGGAAAAAAAGTAGATTTTTAAACTGCAACAGACTAGCGAAAAGGAGGGGAAGACTCAGCAGGAATTGTATTTGAAAAGAGACTAAGTTTAAAGAAGTTATTAAAGAAATCGGACTATTGTTTTGAATACCTGTGGCTTTGGAGCTGTGAGAAAAAGACACCATCGCGAGATCTGCTGTGGGAAGACGGGAGACAGGAAGTGCGTAATAACAATAGAGCGGCTGGAGAGAAGCGGCCCTTGCTGGAAGGCAGGAAGTAGGGAATCGCCATTTTTGAAAAGGGAAGGGTCGCGGCTTCAGCGGAAAAGGAAGTAGGCCATCTTGGATTACAAAATCATAGAGAAACCATAGAGAAAAGACGCCCGACATTTTGGACTCTTTAAAATTTAATTTTTGCAAGAAGACCGGGACATTTAAAACAGAAAAACGTTAAATTTTACGCCACGGAGTTAAGGAAGAGAGCGGATTCGTGGGAGCGAGCTAAAGCAAGCCCCACGATGTCAAAAAAAGAGTGGCAATCGGCAATAGAAAACCTGGATAAAAACCTGGACAAAAAACTTTTAGATATGATTAAAGAACTTAAGGACACGAAATTGGAGCTGATAAAAGAGGTTAAAGAGGTTACACAGACAGTAAAATCGGAGCTGTCAGAAGTGAAAAAAGGTATGGAAACAATACAAAGTGAACTACAAGGAACGCAGCAGAGAGTTAAAACAGTAGAAGACGCGATGGAGAATTTAGCAGACACGCAACAAACAGAGATGAGATTGGTGAAGGGGAGAATGTCAGTTGCAGAAACTAAACATATGGAGAAGCAGCTACGTTTTCGTGGCTTGCCAGAAGTGGAAGGAAAGTCAGCGCAAGAACAGATGACTGAGGTGTTGGCTGAATACCTGGGGAAGGAGGAGGAGGAAGTTGTGGCTATCCTAGATGTGGCATACCGTGTGAATTCGAGAATTGCAACCCAGAGGAAATTACCAAGAGATGTGATTGTGCAGTTTACAACACGAAATATGAAAGAGAGGATTGTGACGAAACAGTTTCAAGATCCATTGGAGATTGATGGCAAGACGATCATTATAATGAAGGAACTGCCCAGATCAGTGTTATTAGATCGGAAAAAATATAAAGTGCTAATTCAGATTTTGAAGGACATGAAAATCAGGTACAGATGGGAGCTACCAGAAGGAGTGTCCTTTGAGTTTGGAGGGGCCAAAAAACGCATTAGATCTGAGCGAGAGATGGAGCGATTTATTAAGGACAATGAAAAAGACTTACCAACAAGATTATGAGTATGGAGTGTAAAGTATTATCTTGGAATGTAAATGGATTAAACTCACCGAATAAGAGGAAAAACATTTTTCACTGGCTACTAAAACAAAAATGTGACATTGTTTGTTTGCAAGAGACCCATATTAGAAAACAGGATGTAAAATATTTAAAATCTGGAAAACTGGGCAAAGAATTTGTAGCGGCCTCTAATAAGAAAAAAAGAGGAGTGGTGCTGTACATAAAAGAGGAGCTACAGCCAAAATTTGTTATGAGAGATGTGGAAGCTAGATTTGTAGCAGTGGAATGTAATTGGAATTTAAAGAGAGTGTTGGTAGTCGGACTTTATGCACCTAACGGTGCAAAAGAAAGCTTCTTTGAGGACTTGAGGAAGCATTTAGACAATTTTGCATATGACCAGATAATTCTTGCTGGAGACTTCAATGGAGTGACAGACTTGGAACTAGATAAAAAGACTACAACGGCACAAAAGAAAAGAGGACTACTACCAAAGCTTTTTTTTGAGTTGATTCAACAAGAGACTCTCGAAGATGTATGGAGGAGAGAATATCCTAAAAGCAGACAGTTTACTTTTTATTCTGCAAGGCATTCTACATTATCAAGAATTGATATGATCTGGGCCTCAAAAGACTTAGCGTTATGGACTAAGGAGGTAGAAATAATGCCGATGGTAGGCTCAGATCACAACCCAATTATGTGGAAATTTGGAAAAAGGAGAAAAAGGAAAGCATGGAGAATAAATGAGGACTTGTTACAGGAAAGAGAGAATATGGAAATATTGAGAAGAGAGACAAAGTTTTTTATACAATACAACGTGAATAAAGAAGTACCAACCAATAAAGTTTGGGATGCTTACAAGGCGGTTATAAGGGGCATACTAATGGACTTAAATGGTAGAGTAAGAAAGAAGAAAGAGGAGAAAAGACAAGAGATTGAGGAGAAAATAAAAGCCAAAGAAATACAGCTAAAAAAGAGACCAGGGAAAAAGAAAGTATACCAGGAAATTAAAATACTTCAAGAACAGCTAACAGCAATGAGCAATAAAGAATTGGAGTGGAATCTTAAAAGACTGAATCAAAAAGCGTTTGAGGGCGCTAATAAACCTGGGAAGTACCTGGCATGGCAATTGAAGAAGAAAAGGGAAAAGAAAATAATAAATAAAATTTGTGAAGACAACAAAACGTATTTGGAGCAGACTACCATTAGTAGAGCCTTTTATAAATTCTACGCTAAGCTGTATAATAAAAAAGAAGTAAACAAAGAATCAATAGCGTCATATTTGGAGAAAACCAAACTTCCAGAAATCTCGGAAGCTTGGAGAAATAAGTTGAACAGTGAAGTAACTGACGAGGAAATAAGTAAGGCAATACAATCTGCAAATCTAGGAAAGGCGCCAGGGCCAGATGGACTTACGGCTAAATTTTATAAGACAATGGCTAATGAACTGGCACCATTCCTAAAAGAGGTGATGAATGGGGTTTTAAGGGATCAAAGGATTCCAGACACTTGGAGTGAAGCGAACATATCATTGATCCCAAAAGAGGGCCAAGACCTGACTAACGTGAAAAATTATAGACCTATATCGCTACTCAATAATGACTATAAAATTTTTGCGAAGATATTGGCGGAGAGATTGAAGGGGTGGCTCTCGGAAGTTATAGAGGAGGAACAAGCAGGCTTTTTGCCAGACAGACAAATAAGAGACAATTTAAGGACAGTGATCAATGCTATTGAATATTATGACAAGCGTTGTGACAAAGAGGTTGGTTTCTTCTTTGTAGACGCTGAAAAAGCGTTTGACAATTTAAACTGGGACTTTATGTTTGCCACTATGGAAAAGCTACAATTGGGAGAAAGATTCATCAGAGCAATTAAGGAAATTTACAGGGACCAGACTGCAGCAATCGTGGTGAATGATGAATTGACCAAGAAATTGACGATAAGTAAAGGAACAAGACAAGGTTGCCCGTTATCTCCATTGTTGTTCATTCTAGTATTGGAGATTCTGATGATACAAATACGTCAAGATGAGGAAATTCGTGGAATAAAAATAAAGGACTATTCATATAAGGTCAGAGCATTTGCGGATGACATAATGTTAATTGTAGAGGACCCATTGGAGAACATGCCAAGAGTGATAGATAAGATCAAGGAGTTTGGAGACTTGGCAGGTTTTTATATTAACAAAAAGAAGTCAAAGATATTATGTAAAAATATGACTAAGCAGAAACAACAATTATTAACGGAAACAATGGACTGTGAAGTAACAAGTAAAGTGAAATATTTGGGAGTCGAATTAACTGCAAAGAACATAGATCTATTCAAAAACAATTATGAAAAACTATGGACTCAGATAGAGAGAGACTTGATTAAATGGAATAGACTGAATTTGTCATGGTTGGGCAGGATTGCAGCAGTTAAGATGAATGTGTTACCAAGAGTAATGTTTTTGCTACAGACAATGCCAATCATCAGAGACTCTAAACAATTTGAAAAATGGCAGAGGAAAATATCAGATTTTGTTTGGGCAGGCAAGAAGCCTCGAGTGAAAGTGAAAGTTTTACAAGATGCAAAGGAAAGAGGCGGAATGCAACTGCCCAATCTGAGACTTTATCATGATGCAATCTGCCTAGTTTGGTTGAAAGAATGGATGACATTAAAGAACAAGAAACTACTAGCCCTAGAAGGATATAAAAAAATATTTGGATGGCACGCATATTTATGGCATGACAAAGTAAAGGTCAACTCGATGTTCCTGCATCACTTTGTACGGAGAAGTCTATACATAATCTGGAAGAAGTACAGAATTTATCTACAAGAAGGAACTCCCTTGTGGGTGGTTCCGTATGAGGTGATAGACCCGAGAGCTGTTGATAATGAACAACAATGTTTAACGTACAAAGAAATAACTAAAACTGAAGCATCCAAACTCAGAATAAAGACACAAGAGGAACTATCACCTAACTACGACTGGTTCCAGTATAGACAGATCAGAGACTTATATAATTCGGACTCTGTAAAGGGAGGTATACGAATAGAGAATTCGGAACTAGAGCAGACCCTTCTTAAAGAAGATAAGAAAAGAATATCCAAGGTATACCAAGTACTGCTGAAGTGGTATACCGAGGATGAGATAGTTAAAACACAAATGGTGAAATGGGCTATAAACTTTAATAAAGAAATAACAATGGAGGCATGGGAATACTTGTGGAAAACTACAATGAAGACAACGACATGTACTAATATCAAAGAGAACATCTACAAAATGATCTATCGTTGGTACATGACACCAAAGAAGATTGCGCTAGGGAATTCGAATACTTCTAATAAATGCTGGAAATGTAAGAAGCATGAGGGCTCCCTCTATCATATGTGGTGGTCGTGTGAGGTAGCTAGGCAGTACTGGGGGGAAATAATAAGAGAAATGAGTGAAATTTTACAATTTCAAATTAATAAGAACCCAGAACTCCTGCTACTGAACTTGGGAATGGAGGGAATTCCAGCCCAATACAGGACGTTGATATTTTATATGACAGCAGCAGCTAGACTTTTGTATGCGCAAAAATGGAAAGTACAAGAAGTGCCAACTATTGAAGATTGGATTTACAAATTGCTGTATATGGCTGAAATGGATAAGATGACAAGAAAACTGAGAGATCTGGTCTCAGGGCAGTTCAACACAGACTGGGAGAAGCTGAAACAACACCTGGAGAAGAAATGGGAGGTGGGAGGAAAACTGTGGCAGTTTGAGAACTACTGAAGCACTGAAGTAGAGGGGGGAGACTTTACCGGGGGAGAAGAGATAAATGTGAATTAATAAGCAGTCAGATTAATAGATTGATATATATATAGATATATATAGGTTAACAAACAGAACATAGATAGAAAATAATTAACTATAAGGATTAAATATAAGGATTGATTAACTAACAATATTTTCTTTCTTTTTGGTAAGTTTTGTACCAAACTGAATGTCTGAAGATATAGATGAGTCAAATTGATTGACTACGTGATGAGAGATATATAGAATTATTACAAAAAGATAGAATGAGTAATATATAGAGAATAAGTCAAATTGTTTGATATAAATGAATGTATGATCTATATGGTTTATGATATATAGAAATATTTGAAATTGAAAAATGGGATAAATTGTTTATCTAAGATGGAAACAAAGACTTACAGTTTGGGCATGCAATGTTAAAAATAGTTAAGGATGTACTGCTTAGAATAATGGAGAATATATATTTGTTTTAGATAGAGGAAGCTAATAAAAGTAAGGGAAAGGGGACAAAGGGTTGGAAAGCTGTTGGAAGTCAACAAAAAGGGGGGGGGAAGGGAGGGGGTTAGAGATGAAAAAATTGGGGAAAATTGAATGTAAATGTAAAAATAATGGATTCTAACCCAATAAAAAAAATTTTCAAAAAAAAAAAGCACAAGCAGTATATACAAGTACATATTCAAAGCAATAGATAATATACAAGAGAACAAGATTCAGAAGAATTTGTTATGGACTGGGGGAAATTTAAAAGTTATTTGGAAAAGAAATGGGACGTAAGGGGGAAAGTGTGGTCATTGGACAACTATTAAAGGGGGAGGTAGATTGTCTTTACCAATGGAAATAATATATGGAAAGTTCAAATAAGTTAATAGTGTAAACTAATATTCTTTTTTTTTTAGACAATGTATTGGATAGAATAATAGATACAATTAGCTAATGGGTTGGAAAGCTGTTGGAAGTCTAACAAGAAAAGGGGGGAGGGAGTGGGTGGGGGAAACAGGAATAGGTGGGGTAATAGAATGTATATTAATTAATTTGTATGTGAACTCACCCAATAAAAATTATTTTTTAAAAAAACAAAGCAATAGATAATATGTAAAGCAACATAATGGTGGAGCCCATGTTTCCCAACTCATTGACGAAACATCCGAGACCCCCTCCCTACAATACCGCCCTCCTATTAGCGAAACAGCCAGGACCCCCTCTCTGTAATCCCGCCCTCCTATCTGAGTAAAAAAGCCTTTTTGAATAATTCAGTTTTGCATTGTTTGCAGAAAGCCAAGAGCATAGGAGCTCTCCTGACCTCCTCAGCCAGGCTGTTCCATAGGGTAGGGGCCACTACAGAGAAGGCCCGTGTATGGGCTGCAGTTGATTTTGCCCCTGTGCAGGCTGGGACTTGCAAGAGACCCTGTTTGGATGAGTGAAGCTGTCATGGAGGGACATAGGGAGGGAGGCGGTCCCGGAGGTATGTTGGGTCAAGGCCACCACGAAGAGCTTTGTTTGAACAAATGTAAAGTCACACGAACACGTAATTGTCCTCTTGACAAATACATTTATGAGTGGTTTGAATGTGTTTGCAGGAGTGTCTCAAACTCCTTTTTGAGATTGCCTATGCCATCATTGGTGGAAACAGCACAACCTTCCATCTCCCTGTCTGCATCACTTGATGAACTTTTAAAATGTGATTTAAAAAAAACAACAACATTGTACAGTTTTTTCAAAGATTCCTTCCAACGCATGGGTTGAGCTATGTGGCTACCGTGCATGTTAAAAATCAGTCTGAGGACTGTGCAGGATTCAAAGAGCTAAAGAAGAGAGGAGAGTCGAGAAATAGTGGGGGGGGCATTGCAGTAAGCTGGAGGTAACTCCGTAGATATTCATATTTCCACCTTTTTACTCATAGGACATATGCACACCTGTATTAGAGAGTGCAGCACCCAAGCACAGAGATGCCTGCACAACTCTCACATAAAAGGTGTGTGTGAACTTCTGCAAGGTTACTCCCCAGCTTACTGCATAGCCCCATTTCTTGACTTCCCTCTTTAGCTCTGTGAATTTACAAATTCCTGCTTCTAATGCTGCAGCAGTACATTTCCGTTTTTTAATTATTGAAGTGTCAAATATCCCCCCCCCCAATTGCAGTAAGACTACACCCCGCTTACTTCATAAGGACAGGACATTGTAGTATTAGGAGGACTGAGGCAGAGTGAATGCTGATATGGCAAGGGCGGGAGGTAAATGTTTTTCTAGAGGCAGTTGCCTAGGAAAGAAGAGATTTGGGCTGATGTGATGTGATGTCTGAAAAGCAATCATGGCTTGCATTCATGCCTGGGAATTGGTCCATTGAATTAATTCTTCCTCTGACAGCCCCCACTCCTGAGTGGCTCAGGTGAATTGCATTGGAAGGTCAGCTGGCAAAAAGAAGGAAAAACATTTATTCCACAGGACATGCAGTTACAGTTATATGCTAATTTACTCTAAAGCTCAAGCAGAGTCCAGCCCTGCGACAGCAACGCTTGCAACACTGGTTGGATCAGACTCTCAGCCCTCATGTTATTAACCCCCCACAAGCAAGGCACCCTTTTGAAGGGGAGGATGCTCATTACCAAGAGGGTACCCCCTCCTCTGTGTTATGCTAGGGGGTCCCCAGCTTGTTACTGACCAAGCATGAAACCAGCAAAAGGGATTTGGCTCTGCCCATGAAGCAATCGGAAGATTAAAAACATCGGCTCAAAGTCAAAGTCAAACTGGTGCTTTAAAAACTCCTAGATCTATGGGGATTAGCACAGGCTGGGAGCCTCGCTTGGCTGCTCTGGGCCTGTTGATGGCAGTCGGGTGTCTGCCTGACTAAGCAGCCTTGGGGCTCATTAACAGAGGATTTTCCTCACCTCTGCCTAAGCACAAGCCTTTCTAATAGCCCTTGGGTTAAGCTTCCCGACATCCCATAAAGCGCTTCTCACTCGCATCTCAGAACCAGGACCGGTATATATCTGGAAAGAAAATATCTTGTGGGATAGCCATATAGCACTGGGCAAAACATATAACTGGAGCTTTTGAGTTCTATTCATGGCCTCATCACTAGATTGCTGTGGGATCTGCCCCTTGGAATGTACATTGAACAATGGGGCATAGGTAGGGTTGCTTCCAAACTCGGGGTTGGGAAATTTCTGGAGACTCGGAGGCAGAGCCTGGAGAGTCAGAGTTTGAGGAGGGGAGGAAGCTTAGTAGGGATGAGATGCCATAGCTAGAGATGGGCACGAACCGCATTACAAACTTCAAAAACCCACGAAAATGGCGATCGCACGATCGCGATCCAGCGGTTGGTTATCAGCCATGGCCAATGAAACAGCAGTTGGAAGAAGCCTGGTTCATTGTGTTCGGCCGCAGTTTGGGAAGCCAGACACTCAGGCGCCAGCAATCAATTCCCCTGGCAATGGAGCCAGGGGAATGCCTGAACTCTGCCTGTGCTCCTTCCGTCGCCCTGAAAACCCGAATGGAAGCCCAGCTTACCTTGATCGGCAGGACTTCCTTCCAACCACGGAGCTGCAAAGTGGTTACAAGTTGGGAGAAGACACCCAGGGGAGGGAGGGGGAAGGAGGTGTCCTGTAGCCACGGGCACTTCAATCTCATCCCTGCAAACCCTGATAGGCAGCTCTGACGGCCAAACACACCTTCTGTACAGTAGGCCAACGCCAACCGGTGGCTCTAATTGTGTCAAGTGGGAGTTTCCTGGGGGCCATGGATTGGAGAGGGTATAACTCCAAGATCCCTTTTGCAATCTTGTCCAAACTTGGGTGATGGCTGTAGGGGAGAGCCTGCAAAAGACTCCCCGGGAATATGGGCTTTGTAAGTTCCACGGGGGGCGTTCTGCGCCCAACAAACCGTGAACTGGTTCGGTAACGGAAAATGTTCGTTGCGGTTTGCGATCTCGGGATCGTCATTGGCACCGAACCATGAACCGCTGGTTTGTTAAATTTTTTTGGTTCGCGCCCATGTCTAGCCATAGCGCACACCCTTTGAAGCTGCCATTTTCTCCAGGGGAGCCTATCTCTGTAATCTTTATATCAGTTGTAATTCTGGGAGAACACCAGGCCCCACCAGGAGGTTGGCAACTGATAGGCATATAGTATCACTAGTGCATGGCAGTGACTTTGTATTATCAGGTTTACAGTGTGACCACCAGTCATAGCCAGACCCTCCAATCAAATTCTATCACCATTGGGGAAGGAGGTTGCCCCTGGAAGCAGGGCCGGCTCTGCTAAGCAAGCAGATAAAACTGTATGTATGTATTTTATTTATGTATTTGCATTATGTCATCTGTAGGTAACAGAGATCAGGGTGGACTGTGTGGCAATATAGTCCACTGAGCTCCTTTCCCTGCCCACACTCCGCCTTCCCAGGCTCCACCCCCTAGACCTTCAGGAAATTCCCAGCTTGCAGCCGGTGGATTACATAGCGTAAGTCAATATCAACTATGGCTGGAGCATCCCATAAACAATGTGTTATAGCAACAGTAAGTTCACAATAGTATAGTCTACAGTTCCTATCCCTTTTCCTGCCTCTCAGAACCATTTTGATACAGTATAGCCCCCCCTACATGCATAAAAAGCCCTCCTGAATAGTTCAGTTTGCATTGTTTGTGGAAAGCCAGGAGAGCGGGAGCCTTCCTGACCTCACCAGGTAGACCATTCCACAAGAGATGTGTGTGTTTATATTCTACTTTTCTCCCCAATGGGACCAAAGTGGGGTACAACAGCAGACCCCCCCCCAATATGAATAAATCAAAAAACAAACCTACTGTAAGGATCATGCCAAGACACATTTCCACAAGTCTCCACAGAATTTGCAAAGCTTTATTAAACGAGTCTAGTATCATAATCTTACGATGGACATCCTATGAAGGTCTTTGTCCAGAATAAGGCACCACAACAGCACAGACACATAAATCCCTCCCAGGCTAGCATCCCTCTCCCCCTTCCTGCTGGGAACTATGTGTACAGGCAAGGCCTTGAAGCCTCCAAGGCCACCGAGACTCTTTTCCCAGCACTTGGAGCAGGTTAGTGAAAACAGTCAGCTCATAGGAACCCCCACCTCCCCCCTTCCAGCATGGCAATGGCAGATGCTAGCCTCTGACACCCACCATATCTACTCGAAAGGAAGGAGATCCTTAGTATAAAACAATCCCCTAAAAATGTTATTCACTAGACATAACGTTAACTTGTATGCAGATGATGGCATATCTGGGTGGAAAAACAAGTCTTGCATTGGAGTAAATATTGTATACTGTATATACCAGTCTTAGGCCAGTCTTGGATACAGTGGCTAACTCATTTGAAGACACTGACTATGGCCAAAGACTAAAAACTGAAGGACTAAGAGCCCTTTGACTCTTGCCCGCAGCTGGCACCCACTCTGTGGTGAGTCTAGTCATACCTTGAAGGTAGCTTTCAGAGCATGATGGTGGGGGACTGCTGCACCAACCCTTGGCCTCTGACCTATAGGGTCCTGCAAATTTCTATCTTGTCCTCTATCTATGTAAAGCTGCTGGGAGAGGACCTTCTTGGTTGTGGTGCCAAAACTTTAAACCCCCTCTCCACGGAGACTTCTTTGTTTTGTTTGGTGTACTCCCAGTAACAGTTATTAGAGTTGCCAGAACAATACCAGACCCTGGGGAGAGTTGGGGAAGGGAACCTACTCTTTTTGGATACAATGCGCGCATGAACAGTGCATGCAGTTCCCCAGATAGCATGATGACATCACTACAGGAAGTGACATCATCACACCGTTCCCCACTTCTGGGCACCACTCCTGGGCTGCTAGTTACTCTCCTGCGCTGCATGGTATGGCCACAGGAGGCTGTCCAGGTGCCTGGGCTGCTGGCCACTCCTGAGTAGAGCTGGATGGCCACAGGGGGCTGCCCAGGCGCTGGGCTGCTGCCCGCTCTCCTGGGCCATGCAACCAAAGGAAAAGGGCCAGGTATCCAGTTTGGGGGGGACATTTTTTCTTGAAAGTCCCAGAAAATACCAGACCGTCTGGGTGAAAACCGGACATCTAGCAACCCTAACAGTTATTGTGCTTCCTCCCTTATTGTGCTGGTATGTGTGTTTGTATGTTTATATATTTTTTATTGAATTGTTTATATACACTTAATTTTAAATGCTGTTTAAAACATTTAAAATGTTGAACTGTTTGAATGTTTTGATCCTCGCTGCCTTGGGAAACCCGTTATGATGGTAAGGCAGCCTAGAAATGTTGTAAACAAACCAATACTGGTATCTCTTCTCAACTTCCCCAATGTTAAATAGTAGGTTCAGACATGAGGTAATTCAACAGCTCTTTATTTAGCAGGAACACAACACACACTGACTAACTGAACAGAAGCCCTCAATATATATACAGCAGCTCCACCCCCAGAATAACTGATAGCCAATGAGAATACATACTTTACAATACCATCATTTGCATAAACTATATAGAATGTTTGAAGTAGGCAGGCCACTGATTGGTCTTTATTATAGAGGACCGATTGGCTGCTGCCTTGAGATAGTAACCTGTGATATTGCAGGGATTAAGGACCAATGAGAATGCAGGCATTGGGAGCCTTGACTGAACCTTAAGCTCAACACAGTATAGTGCATTGCAATCAATACAGTAAATACTTTAGAGGCCTTGCTCGGCCCAGTACACAACACCCAAACGCTGAGAAATCTGGGGCCAGTGCTGCAGTTTAATTTTCTTTGAACAAGAAAATATTTATGGCCCCCTTGCAATAACTGCTTTTTAAAAACAAACATACAAGCAGAGTACTTCGGGAGCAAACAGACTGCTCTAACAGGAAGCTCAACCATTCATCCTTCAGGTGATTAGCAAAGAAAGCAGCTGCCCTCCAAGCGGCTTCACAAATGCCACTTTGGATCCTCATGGGGGAGGAAAGGGGTATAAATGAAGCAAATAAGTAAACTAATTGAGGAATTTCACTTAATGTGAAACTGCAGCAAGAATGTCAAGTGTGTAGGAATGGCCTGGGCCATTAAAATAATCCTGGAGCAAGCTGGGCCAAATCATCCCTGCGGTTCTGGCATTGTCACAAAAATCCACTCATCTTAGACTTTGGCCAACCAACAATGCCCTTTGGGCAACCTAACACTTTGTTGCCATTGCCATGGCTGAGATCTGAGGTGAGAGGATACAGGAACACTTGGATCTGCTTGCTTCCATCCACCAGTGGTCCTACAGGACTGCTGCCCATAAGAAATTTTCCTGGTAAATGAAAAAGCCAACCCACTCCTGCACATGTCCTTGGCCAGCTCTGGTAATAATGGGGAAGTCTTGTTTGACTTTCCACACTTGTGGCTCCATCGAATTGGAGGTGAGGTCCAATCTCTCAACTAGAGGTGGGCATGAACAGCAACATGAACAAAAAAAGTGCCACGAACAGCCCGATCAGCTGTCGTGAGCAAGCTGTTCGTGAGGACCCGTTCCCGACGAACATGTGTTCATTCCAAGCCCTGTTCATGGTGTTCATCAGCCGTTTGTCAAGCCAGACAGTCTGGTGCCTTTCAATCAATTCCCTTGACAACAGTAGGCACGGACTTTCTGAACTCTGTCTGAACTCCTGTTGCCCTGCAAACCCCAATCTAAGCCCAGGGGCACTTTACCCCTGACTCAGCTGCTTGTCAGGGAAACCCCTGACATGCGGCTGAGTGCAGCCTGCCGTGGTTTAAATTTCCCTCTCCCTGCTGTTGAGCAGCGCAGGAAGAGGGACATTTAAATCCCCCACTCAGCTGAGTGCAGCCTGCCGGGGTGAAATGCAGGAAGAGAGGCACTTCACAGGGGTACCCTGGATTACTCCGGGTAATGCCACAGAATACCCTGGGAGTACTGTCAACCAAAGAACAGATCCTTTAGATACCTGTGAGCTGGGGGCTGCAGCCGGGCCAACAAACCAGGATTGGGGCCAGACACTGCAGCTACTGAAGCCACAGGATAAAGCAACACAAGCAGTGTTGCCAGATGTACAAAGGCCAGGGGACCCTTGAAAACCCTTGAAAACAGATACGCTGTAGGGAATTACTCCATCGAGAATGAGGTGGGACCTCTGGAATCAAGCTACCTCAAGGGAGCAGCCGGGCCAGGAAACCCTGTCGGAGGCCAGACACTGCAGATGGAAAGTGATGAGTTGCATCCAACTCGAGAGGAATTTGCTCATGCAGTGAGGAGACAACAGGAATGGGAATGGCACCTCCTCAACGAACGAAGAAATGTAAGCGCACAAGAGGCACTGGCAAGGTTGATAACTGGAACGAACGAGGAGTCAGAATGGCCCCCTATCTTGCCATGAAGGGGGGACCTTGCATGGACCGTACCGCGGGGAAGGAGAGGGGCAGATTTGCTGGCTCCCGAGCAGTTCATAGATGACCAAAGAGTTCCCATTTCCACACAAGTTCCAATAATAGTAACAGGAATGGAGGGAAGGAGTATTCTCCCCCGTTCCCAGCTAGTAATGGCACCAAGCATACCGCCCCAGGGAGTAGGAGCTGTACCATATGGGAGAGCACAATCATTGTCCATTCCCCCGGTTTCAAGGGGTGCAGAGGCACCAAATACAACAATGGGGATGAGAGTGGCAATGAAACCAGAAAGTCAGCCTCCCCTAACAGCACTCATAAGCTCCACATTACCACCCCAGGGGGAAGGAAAGATTCGACAAGGGGGAACGTAGATGAGAGGGGCCCCACAGCAGTTGACCATGCCTCCGATCATGAGAAGCGCCAGTGCACCTGGTACCATGACGGGGATGAGAGTGTCAAGGAGCCTACCCAGGCCAGGTCCAGCAAGCACAGGAGCATCGGTTGCAACCAGTGGGATGAGGATACCCCAACCAGGCCAACCGCAAAGAACCCCCATCATTGTTCAAACAGGGGCAGGAGCCCAGATTGGACATACCCAGCTGGAGGGGCCTCAAATAAATATCCCTCAAGGGGTACCATGGGGTCAAATGCAGGGGGGGAGTGAATGTCCTGCAGGGAGCCCAGGGAATCCAAGCACCAGTTTGGCAACCACAGTATGGAGGAATCCTGCAAGCTGCGCCAATGGACTATGGAGCAAATGGAATCTATCAGATACCGCGCATGGCACAGGGACATTTGCAACCACCTCCCATGGGGGTAGCCCCGATCCAACAGGCGGTGGGACACCAGGAAGCAGGAGTTCTCGCACCAGGATTACAGCAAGGGTGGTTCTAATTGGAAGCCACTTTTGGCGGGAACCCCAGAAACCCTGGATTCTTCCTAGTACAAGCCATGGAGTTCTTCCACGATTGGGGACATTTATTTCCGTTGGAGCAAAGTCGGGTGAATCACCTGGGATCTCAAATGGTAGGGGCAGCAGCCGAGTGGTATGTAACCCTGTACAACATGGGAGCACCTGAGCTTTATGACTTAAACCCTTTTGCAAAGGCACTCAAAGCTCAATTTGACGACCCTTTGGAAGGGGAAAGAGCCTGAACCAAGCTCAGGACCATCAAGCAGGGGGCCAGATCCATTAGAGAATATGCTGCTGAGTTTAGGCAACTAGCCACTAACGTACTGGGCTACCATGAGGAAGTAAAAATTGAACTCTTCCATAATGGATTAAATGCTGACTTGCTAGATAGAGCATTAATGCAGGATGACCCACAAACCCTACTAGGTTGGATCCAATTGGCATGTGAGGTCAAGAATAGAACCCAAGTAGTAAAACTTGTTAGAATGTAGCAGCAGGCTGGGACGAGGAGGCCGACCACGGCAGACAGACAACGATCTGCGCTGGGTCAAAAAGCTCCTATCTCCACAACTGGGAGAGAAGCGCGATGGAGGCAAGGACTATGCCTAAACTGTGGGGGCAGAGGGCATTTCACTGCACAATGCCCAAAAAAACTGGTGCAGGGAAGGAAAAGCCAAAGTGTACCCAAACCCACGGGCTCCCCTAAACCGCTGAGCAGGAGATTAGGTCCTAAGCAGGGGAAACCGGAAACTGGCTTGGATGCCGATGAGGGTCCTGGAGATACGGAAGAACCTACACAAAAGGGAGCTGAGGAGGAATCTATCTCATTGTCAGGAAACGAGACAGACCTGTCGTAGAAAGGCCCTGCCGGCAGGTCCAAAAGAGATCTGAAACACCAAAGGTAGGGAACGAGGGGCCATACTGTTTATGCCTGTGACTTTACTGAATGTGCGGGTGCAAGCACTAATAGACTCCGGATGTTCACAGGATTTAATATCACCAGCACTAGTTAATGGACTGTGCTTAGAAATAACTGAACTCAAAGATCCTATAGTATTTGAACAAATGGATGGGTCTAATATGCACCCAGCACAGCATCAAACGGCACCTACTGCTACAGGCATGGGGAATCACTGGGAAAATCGAACATATATAGTCAGTGATGTCGTTGGGAAGTCGTTGGCTATGGGACCATGACCCGTATATTAAATGGTCCACTGGTATGGTGGTCTTTAAAGGTGATCTTTGTGCAAAGCATGCATGGACTGAAGTGTGGGGGAAGGAGGCATGCTCCGTCTTAGAGACTGTACTGTTAACTGCAGGAGAGGAAGGAATCATTCGGTGCCGGTGTTATTTTGGAAAAAGAAATATGGGGGGCTAAGGCTGTGTACTGATTACCAAGGGATAAATGCTGTATCGTTGTCAAATGCATACTCCATTCCCTAGATTAGAGACTTACTCAGTGTGATGGCGCAAGGAAGAATTTTTTCAAAACTGGACTTAAAAGATGCTTATTTCTGGAGGGGGATGAATGGAAAACTGCATTCCATATGCCCCTAGGCCAGTTCGAGTACCTCGTCATGCCTTTTGGGCTACAGGGGGTGCCAGGTGTGTTCATGAACCTAATCAACGAAGTGTTGCATGAGTACCTGTACAAAGGTGTAGTTGTTTGTCTAGATGACGTGTTGATTTATTCTGCTGATAAAGAATCGCATGTGGAATTGGTCAGAAAGGTACTGATTGCTCTAAAGAAACAGAAACTGCCAGTGAAATTATCTAAATGTGAATTTCATAAAGAGGAGCTGGGTTTTTGGGGGTACCGAGTCTCTCACCAAGGACTGAAGATGGACCCGGGAAAAATCCAAGAGGTAGTGGGGTGGGAGGCCCCCAGAACAAGGAGACAATTGCAGTCGTTTCTAGGGTTTGTTGACTTTTACAGACCCTTCCTAAAGAACTTGGCTCAAATTGCCCTCCCCTTAACAGACTTGTTGAAAACGAAGGGGAAGGGATTGCAAGAGAAAAAGCCGAGTGCTAAGTTAACCTGGACAGCAGAATGCCAAGAGGCTTTTGAGAACCTGAAAAAGCTGTTTATTTCTGAACCGGTGCTACAGCACCCTGATGAGAATAGAAAATTCGTAGTGCAAGTCGATGCAAGCGACATGGCAGTGTGTGGTGTGCTCTTACAGACAAATGATGAGGGGGAGCTGCACCCCTGCGCATACATTTCTAAGAAATTTTCTGAGACCGAGTGCAATTGGAGCGTGTGGGAGAAAGAATCTTTTGCAGTGAAACTAGCCCTTGAAACCTGGCGGCATTTGTTAGAGGGGGCTAAAGTGCCTTTTGAAGTATGGACTGATCATAAAAACTTAGAGGCACTACACACTCCCCGGAGACAGAATGCCAAATAATTAAGGTGGGCGGAATTCTTCTCCAAATTCAACTTCACGTTAAAATACCTCCCAGGGCAATTGAATTTCTTAGCGGATGCCCTGTCATGCATGCCCCAACATGACAGCCAGAGGGATGAGATAATTGATACAGTTTTCTCACCAGCTCAATTGGGAGGAGTGGGGACAACACACAGCCAAGCCTAAAAAATGCAGAGCATCCCCAAACCTGATCTCTCGGAGTGGGGAGAGACAGTAAAAGCGGAAATTGAAAATGAGGGGGAACAGGCACTCAAAGCTGAACTGAAACAGGAGGGGGATGGCCACTGGTACAAGGGAAGCAAACTTTATATCCTGATCAGCTTGAGAAAAGAAATCTTGCACCAGTGTCATGATGCAAAAACTGCTGGACATTTTGGATACCTTAAAACTTTACACTTAGTACAAAGACAATTTTGGTGGCCAGCAACGAGAAAAGATGTGTCTCAATACGTATCCTCCTGCCTAGTGTGTATAATGGGAAAATCAAGGAAGGGGAACCCCCCTGGACTATTACAACCATTGGAAATGCCTCCTAGACCATGGGCTGTGATCTCAATGGACTTTATTACTGATCTTCCGCCCTCAAAAGGAAACACAGTCCTTTTAGTAGTAGTGGATCTCGTTTCAAATCAGGCTCATTTTATTCCATGTACAATACCTACAGCTAAGAAACTAGCCAGCCTGTTCCTGAAGCATATAGTGAAACTGCACTAGTTTCCTAATAAGGTAATATCTGACAGGGGTCCACAATTCATTGCCAACTTCTGGCGGGAGCTTCTTCAACTCACGGGAATCGAACAAGAGATTAGCTCCGCCTATCATCCACAATCCGATGGACAATCCGAACGCACAAATCAGGTACTTGAACAGTTCCTAAGATGCTCCATTAACTACCAACAAGATGATTGGTTGGATTTTCTTGATTTCACCGAATATGTGTATAACAACTCAGTACATTCCTCAACAGGCGCTACACCATTTAAAATAGTACATAGATATGAAGGAAACGCTCTGCCTTTTGCTTCAGCCCCTGAATCCTCACAGGGAGGAGACCTGGAGGAATGGTGGACTAAGTTAACTTCCCAATAGGGAATCATTCAAAAGACTTTTGACAAAACCAAAGAGGATTACAAAAAGTTTGCTGACAAAAAACACTCAGAGCAATGGGAGCTGAAGCCAGGAGATTTTGTATACATCTCCACCAAAAACCTAGTAAAAAGCTTGGATGGAGATACCTAGGTCCTTTCCCTGTAAAGAAAGTAATAAATAATGTGTCTGTAGAAACTGAACTTCCAAAGAACTTAAAACAATGGTTGTTGTGGGTTTTCCGGGCTGTATTGCCGTGGTCTTGGCATTGTAGTTCCTGACGTTTCGCCAGCAGCTGTGGCTGGCATCTTCAGAGGTGTAGCACCAAAAGACAGAGATCTCTCAGTGAGAGATCTCTGTCTGAGAGATCTCTGTCTCTGTCTGAGATCTCTGTCTGAGAGATCTCTGTCTTTTGGTGCTACACCTCTGAAGATGCCAGCCACAGCTGCTGGCGAAACGTCAGGAACTACAATGCCAAGACCACGGCAATACAGCCCGGAAAACCCACAACAACCATCGTTCTCCGGCCGTGAAAGCCTTCGACAATACAACTTAAAACAAATTCATCCTGTGTTCCACTTCAGTCTTCTAAAGAGGGCTCCCCCACGAGATCAGTGGCATCCTGAAAAGGGACCCCCTCACCCCATGTTAGTAGGTGGATACATTCACTATGAAGTGGAAGAAGTCCTAGACTCGAAGATTAAACCAACAGACTCTTTTACCTGGTGAGGTGGAAGGACTTTGATGAATCGTACAAAGAATGGGTAGAGAAACCCCATATGAATGTGTCTAACTTCCATAGGCGCTATCCTGACAAATTGGGCTCTTGGGGAAAGGGGCCATCTTTAGGGAGGCAGAATGTCATGTATGTCTGGTACCCATTCATCCATGCCAATTTTGATTCTAATTCTGATGCTTGGTCCAGTTGTTGTAAACATGATCTTGGTGTAACTCAATTTCCTTTTCTTAGTGTGCTAACTGCTTCTCAGGCTTTCACAGGTGGTTATCTGTTGGACTCCAGTGTTTATGACCTTGTACTTCCTCTCAGACTATGAGAGCAACGCATCGTGATATCACAAATATGTAAAATGTTCTCACAAAGAAAGAGCGGCAAAAGATTGTTTAGAATTGGGAGGGGGAGGAATGTTGTCTCACATGTTGTCATTCCTGTCAATCTCTATTCGAGCTGCTTAGACTCTTGTCTTACTCCTAAGTAGACCTATGGACCTGAATATGGAAATGATCTGATTTCTGAATAAAATCCATTTGACTAAGGACTGGTGTCTTACTGCAAATGGGCCAGAGATCTGTCTGCTGTATCCTGTCATCCATAGTCTGACAGGTTCCCCACGCTGTTTGCAAATGGTGCAGGGAACTTTCTTCCCAAGTCTCCCCCTTCCCTCCCACAAACAGCCAACCACTAACATGTTTGTGAAAAGGGTCATGTATTTGTATTTGCATTTGATGATGGACGGCTGGCCCGACTCTGCCCCAGATGTCCTGGAACGTGCCTTCGAAGCTGTGACTGGATGGTTGAAACAGAGTCAACTGAAATTGAATCCCATGAAGACGGAGGTCCTGCATGTGGGTCTAGGGTCCATGGGTGTGGGACTCCGGCTCCCGGCTCTCAATGGAGTGCTGCTTGTGCCGGTGTCAAGAGTTAGGAGCCTGGGGCTGGTCCTGGATGCTTCCCTATCTATGGAGGCACAGGTCGCAGCAGTTGTTCGATCCTCATTCTTCTATCTAAGACAGGCTCGACAACTTGTCCCTTACTTATCGACCCATGACCTTACGACGGTGATCCAGGCAATGGTCACCTCCAGATTAGACTACTGTAACTCGCTCTACATGGGGCTTCCCTTGGCTCTGATCCGGAAACTGCAGCTGGTTCAGAATGCAGCTGCACGAGTGATTGCCAGAGCTCCAACCACGGCATATATAACACCTTTCCTCCAACAGCTGCACTGGTTACCAGTTGAGTACCGGGTCCGGTTCAAGGTTTTGGTGTTGACCTATAAAGCCCTATGCGGACTGGGCCCAGCATACCTTCAGGGCCGCCTCTCCCCATATGCTCACCGGAGGTCGCTTAGATCAGCTAATAAGCATCTGCTGATGGTCCCTGGCCCCAGGGAGGTCCGTCGGGCCTCTACCAGAGCCAGGGCCTTTTCAGTCCTGGCTCCGACCTGGTGGAACTCTCTGTCTGAGGAGACTAGGGCCTGGCCGGATTTGTTATCTTTCCGCCAGGCCTGCAAGACGGAGATGTTCCGCCAGGCATTTGGTGGGGGCTAGGCTGTCCTCTTGCCGACCATACCATTGAAGAATGTCCACCACCCATGCAGGTGCTCACAAAGTCTGATGCAGGGCATTTTGCAAGACCTAGGCCCTGCATGTGAAATGCTAGATTTTAATTATTTATATCCACCACTGAGAAATTTTATTGTATACAGAAAAATGTTTTAAATGTTTACTGTTTAAAATGTTTATTTATAATGTTTTTACTGTTCTAAATTGTATGTGTAAATCGTTGTTGTTACATTGCCCTGAGCCCATCTGATGGGGAGGGCAGTTTAGAAATGTAATAAATAAATAAATAAATAAATAAATAAATAAATAAATAAATAAATAAATAAATAAATAAATAAATAAATAAATAAATAAATAAATAAATAAATAAATGTTCGTGGTTGTTTGTAATTCCCTGCTCGTGGATGGCAACGAACATCGTGTTCGTGTTTTTTTTCCTGTTCGTGCCCATCTCTACTCTCTCCACACTCATCAAAATGGTTCAACAAAGCACTACAAACAAGCCTCTGGTTATCTTTTTGCATCCTGATGCTACTCCCTGGAGATAATGAGTTGCGATGTTTCCTCAAGGCATACAATAATCTCCCCAATTACTCCTGAGCAGTGGTTATTAAACTCAGTGCAGCAAAGTCATTCACAAGGCACAGATAATTAAACAAGTGCCCACGACAGTCTTGCACACAGTTGGGAGTGACCATATTTATTACTGCATTGGCCCTGGAGGGACAAACGGCCCCAGCCAATGCAAATCTACGTGTTTTTTCACAAAAGAGAAGCCATTGCATTTCTGCTCCCAGACCTGCCACCTGTCTCTCCTTCGTTAATAGATGTTATTTATTACAAGTAAGTAACCCTTGCACACATTTGGGGTGGTGAAGAACAGAGATGGAACTGAGTGGCTTGCTTCCCTGTCCTGGCCTTCTGGGGGCTTCCCTCTGCTCTGCTGCCAACATTTGGAGACAGCGAGAAGGCAGTTCAGAGCTGGGCACAGTGAGTTCAGAGGGCCAGTATGGAGGACTGAGCAGGTGTGGTGTAGTGGTTAAAGTTTAAAAACAATTTTTTTTCTTCATAGCTCAGCAGCCCTCCCTTCCCTGCCAGAAATAACCTGCCTTCCTCCTGGACCTGCTCTTCCAGTATATCCATCCATAGGGGACACGAGAGCGAGTGATAGTCTAAGTCACTGATGTTCTCTGGCCGTGTTATTAGCAATTAAGCACATACTACTTTCTAGTCCATTTCTATCCCACCTTTCCCCACAAAAGTTAAAGGTAGCCTACATGCCTGTACCTTAACTGATTTTATCGTCACAACAGCCTTGTAAGGTAGGACAGGCTGTAAAAGAGTGACTGTCCCAAGCTCACCCAGCAACCTTCCTGGCAATCTGGGGAAATGAACTGGGGTCTCCCTGATCCTTGTCCAGCACTCTAACCATTACACAACAATACACAACATAGATACTAATGCATTTGTATATAGAGAGATTCATATTTCTGTACAATAAATGGACTGACTTATTCATAGAGATATCTAACAGAATTTCCTGATAAGCCAGAGTTCTAAAATTTAGTACACATGTAAGCCAAGGTCTCCCTCTCCCTCTCCCTCTCCCTCTCCCTCTCTCTCTCTCTCTCACACACACACACACACACAAAACTAGGTAAATCTGAAAATTGATGTCAATGGGCTTAGAAGAGTACAACGTTACTTAAGATGTCAAGAGTGCAACCAAAATAGTTAATGCTACTTTAAGACTAGTGAGCTGAAATGTCACACTTCTAGCTCTCAATACTTTAATTTACAAACAGTCTAAGTATTTCCCCATCCCTGAAATGTGGAGCGAGGTGTACCATAACCCCGAACGGTTAAAGTCCTTTCAGATCATCCAGAAATCTGAAATTTGGGAGAATGCTAGGAAAGTCTGAACATGAGCATTTAATCCTCAAAACCTGAGGCATGGTTTACAGGGGCCAGCGGCACAGAACAAGCCAAGTTACACATGTAATTAAATGCTGGTCCATTGCCTCTTTAGGCTTAGATTTGGAGGAGGGAGTACTCACAGGCACAGCCAGAAACCCAGATCTAGAGTTGCAAAATGCTAGCTTAATATCCTATTATTTATTTAAATTCCCAGCACTCATTTATGGGGCTATCTACAATGTCTCTTGCAACTCATTTTCAGAAATGTCTGATCGTTAGAAATGTCTGCAATGGGATTTTAAAAACCTTCTTTTCTTCAGCATTTGGGACATGAAGGCTGCCTCATAACAACGTCGACTGTTTAAGCCCAGAGCGAGCCACATTGTAGAGGGGAAGGAATGTCAGTTTGCTAGACATTTGCTGTCATGCACCTGGACAGCTCATATTGAGAGAGGAGGATTTGCACTGAGAGCCAGCAACATGGCACAAGCACCCTCTTTCTGAAGCTTTGGCTGTCCTCAGGTTGAGGAAGAGACTTTTCCATGGTAGCCAGGAACATAGCTAAGGCTGCAGACTGTTAAGTACTGTGTGTCAGCCATCAAAGTATCAAACAAAACTATGAATTCATCATCAAGTATTCTGACTTGTAAATTTATTTTGTACACCAATATGAATCTCTCTGCATAAAAAAAGTGAGAAGAATCAGCTCTCGGCAACATTTTTTTCCAAGGGCCAGATCAAACCCTCAGTTGTTGCAAGAGCTCAATCCCTTTCCATGTTCATTAAGAAAATACAATAGAATTAAGCAACGTAAGCAAGATAAGCCATGCAAGTGTGTTAGAACATATAAACCACGAAGGAGTTTTTTAGACCATAATATGGGAAATTTGAAATATGTTAATTTTTATTTTTTTAAAAAAAAAATGCTTTCTGCATACCTTTAGGATTGTCGTAAGTGCTAATATTAGAATATCTGACCTAGTTTAATCAGCTTTACTTGCAGGGGTTGGGGACTTCTAGGTCAAAGAAAGGAGCCTGAAATGACTTTCCTCCCCCCGCCCCCAGGAATTGTTAATCTTACCAGAGCATCTGAGTACCGGGTGGTGGTGGTGGTGGTGGTGGTGAGGGGCAGGTTCTTCAAGCCAATAATTATTCCAGATTCTAATGGGGTAACTATGTTTCCCTCTGTGTGCAGCAAAGACAAAGGAAGAGTCTTATAGCACCTTAAAGTCAAAGTAAAGAGTCCAGTAGCACCTTTATTGTAGCATAAGCTTTTCAAGAGCCACAGTTCTCTTCATCAGATGCATTGTCAGCTTTCGAGAACCACAGCTCTCTTTGTCAGATGCATCGCCAGCTTTCGAGAACCACAGCTCTCTTTGTCAGAGGCATCGTCAGCTTTCAAAAACCACAGCTCTCTTCGTAGCATAAGCTCTCTTCTCAAAAGCTTATGCTGCAGTAAAGTTGGTCAGTCTTAAAGGTGCTACTGGACTCTTGACTATTTTGCTACTACAGACTAACACAGCTAACTCCTCTGGATTAAAGTCAACCAGATTGCTTGTCACAGAAGTTTGCATGGGCTAGAGTCCACTTCATCAGTTGTCCCCTTCATCTGTCCAAGTTCTCCAACTACTAGGGACATGGAAAATGCACGCTGGACTGGAGCCCTTCCTCAGCCTTCTAGCTTCATCTTGGTTCGCTTTGCATCCCTTGGCTCAACCAGCCTTTCCCAACATGCTCCATCCTCGTGGCATTCCTCACAAATAGTATGACTTCTTTGTGTAAAATACAAAGGCAACCTGCATAAAGGTGTCCACAATTATTCCATATGTACTATAAGACAGCTCACTCTGAATTGTTTTGCTGACTATAAAAGTGGGTTTTGCTTGTTCACTTTTAAAAATTTCAACTTGCATTTACCTTCTCTTTTTACATATGCAGTGGTATTTTTGTTAAGGGGCTATCTCATTTTTTCTGGACATGGAAGCTGCTACATTATTTTGCGTCTGGGAAAATGGCGTTGTGTGGGCATTGTGTGGCCTCATCATTTATGCTGTGAATCTGCATTTTCAGGTGTCTGCCAATACACTTTTCTTTGTAAATTCTTGTGTGTGTACAAATATGCATACATGGTAAGATGTGGCATATTTTGACTTCCACAGATACGGGATTGTAAAAAAAAATAGTAATAAAGCAGATTCAGTGAGACTAGCCCTCTTCTAAAGGGCCCAACCCAGTCAATTTACTGCCCGTGCATGTGGAAAGGATATTTTGTTGTTATGAGTAGTCAGTTTTGTGTGGGCTGTGGTTAGGTATATCGATAGGCCATCTACCAAATACGTAATAATAATAACATTCAATTTACATACCACCCTTCAGGACAACTTAACATCCACTCAGAGTGGTTTATAAAGTATGTTATTATACCCACAACAATCACCCTGTGAGGTGGGTGGGGGTGAGAGAACTCTGAAAGAGCTGTGACTGGCCCAAGGTCCACCCAGCTGGCTTCAAGTGGAGGAGTGGGGAATCAAACCTGCTTCTCCAGATTAGAGTCCTGCCGCTCTTAACCACTACGCCAAACTGGCTCTCATAAACAGTTAAGTATGGAAGTCATGAGAAGATGGGAGGGATGTCGTCTATTTCCCGCACTCTGTCCTCCCTCTTCTCCCTTAAACTGTGGCCCTATTGGACAAAGATTATGACGCAGTGCTCATGCTGCCTTGGCAGAAGCCATCATGCTCTTAATCTAACCTAGGAGAGACTCCCAGCCGTCTTTCATTGTGCATTCTTGTAATCCGCTCTGGCTTCCAGAGTCCCTGCTCTGTGATTTACATGGCCGTTTTGCCATGCAAATGGAGGCTGGTTTTCAAATCCACAGCAGGGCCTGCTCTGCCTCTCTTATTCTGCATGTAGCTGGCTACAGATGGCTTATCTCTGTGGTGCCGCATCCCCTTGATTTGTGGTATCAATGTGTCATCTCTGATCAAGGGATGGGAGGAAGAGGGAACTGAACGCTCCCAACCACCCTCCCAGGGTCAGCCCTATCACCTCAACAGATCCACAGGTTTCACGCTTCATGGGAGCAGAAGAGTTTTACATCCCCCCAGAGCCATTTTCACTCATTTGGCTTGTAGGTAAAAATGAAATTTGAAAATTATGTATGGCTCACTTGGGCTTTGGCTGCAAGAGCAAACCACGGATCAAGCATCCCAGATGCTCCAGACAGGGACAGTGAAGTTGTCGCATGTTGTGTATCTTTCCTCTGCCTTCACCCTGGCTGACCAGGCGTTGTTTGCCATGGTCTTTGCATGGCAGCTTCATTAGGCTTCTCTGCATAAATTCTGAGGGGAAGAATATATCATCTGACATAGGAAGGCATGTATAAGGCAGCAGTTCACAGAACAGTCCTTGTCTGGGATGTGCAAAATGCAGAACAAGCATAGGGAGAAATTACTCATGTTGCCATCTGCCCTCTTCCTATACTGTCCACATGTCCCCAAATCAGGCAATTTAATGGGAAGCCAAAATTCAAGGGCTTCTAACAATGTCTTGAAGAGCCAAAGCTTAAACTTTTTGGAGGAAATACAAGCCCATTTAAATTATTACAGTTCTGGAGCTCAAAGTGCACATAAGAGATTATGCTGCTTGTGATTCTCATGATATGTGTGGAGATAGATGTATTTTACACTCAAACAGGCACCCAAATTTGGGGGAAGGGGCTGTATGTGTGCATTAAACCTGGAAAAGGATGTGTGTTGCCCTGTTCACACAAAATGGTGACTGTGCCCGTCAGAAGAGGCGTAAGTAGTGTGATAAGCCCTTTTGCGCAGTTTGACTGCCAAAGCTGTACCAACAGAAAAGGCATTGGTTAGGCAATATCCCACACATTCCCAAGGAAACGGCCTGCAGCCTTCTGATCACATCAGGATTCCTGGGGCAAACAGCGATACAGCTCGGAAATTTACTGCCTAGTCCGGAGGGTCACTTCAGCACTGACAGCCAGCTGCTGACATACCAGCAGAGGTGGTGGTTAGGTCCTTATGGACATTTTGCAGGGGGGGGGGGACACATACCCCTATCAATCTTGGCAGTGGAGCCTGATGATGTTCCTCTGAGTGGCACACACAGATGCAGTCAATCCCTTCCTGCCACTGCATCATGACACCATCCTTTGACACCACTTGTGCCCGTCTCATCGGTCCAGAATCTTGGTGTGATGCTGGATTCCTCCTTGTCAATGGAGGCCCAGGCCCAGGCCCAGGCAGCTGCCCATACTGCCTTTTCCCACCTCCGACAGGCCAGTCAGCTTGCCCCCTGTCTCTCAGCCCCTGACCTAGCGACAGTCACCTCCAGATTGGATTACTGTAACTCGCTCTACGCAGGGCTTCCCTTGGGTTTGACCCGGAAATGGCAGCGGGTCCAAAATGCTGCAGCTCATGTCCTGACAGGAATTTCATTCAGGGCACATGCGGCCCCTACTCTGCAACAGCTACATTGGCTCCCCGTGGAGTTCCGAATCAGGTTCAAGGTTTGGGTCTTGACCTATAAAGCTCTAAACAGACTGAGGGACCACCTCTCCCCATACGTACCCCGGAGAACCCTTAGATCAGCAGGTGGTCCCTGGCCCCAGGGAGGCTCAGCTGGCCTCAACCAGGGCCAGGGCATTTTCCGTCCTGGCCCCAACCTGGTGGAACTCTCTGTCAGAAGACACTCGGGCCCACCAAGACCTTATATCTTTTTGGCAGGCCTGTAAGATGGAGATGTTCCGCCAGGCATGTGGTTGAGGCCAGCACTTGGACCCATTCTAAGTAGCCTCCCTGCCGGTCTCCTACTACTGGGGGAAACTATATTGTCCATCTGCCCCCCATGTGCCAGGGAGTTAGAGTTTACCAGCTGCGCCTCCGCCCTCTTTCCCCATGTGTATGGGGTGCAGGGAAAGGGGAATGGCGTCCCATCTGGGATACTGAAATGCATGCTGCTATATTAAGATGTGATTTTATTGTTTTACTGTTTTATCTGTTTAACTCTGTAATCTATGTATTGCTGTAACCCACTCTGAGCCTGCTCACGGGGAGGGAGGGCTATAAATCAATCAATCCCTACCCTGCCAATGGAGTGCCAGAGGACAGAGAGAAAAACCCAGTAGCAGAGCAGCCCCAACCAAGGCACATGGCCCGAGTGTTCCCGCATAGCTCACAGGAGAAGGGCTCCCAGGCAGCAGGCAGGATGCCCACCTGCCCCCCGGCAAGGCTCAGACCTGCAGCAAAAGTGCCGGCCAGCTGCAACCATCCATGCTTCAAGCTTTGCAACCCCTTCCCCCCCTCAAAAAGAAAGCGACAGAAGGAGAAAAGAGGGGCCAGGCTCAAACCTAACCACTGAGCCAAGAGGGCAGAGGCAAAAGAGGCATGCCGTCAAGCATCACCCACTCCGCTGGAGCCCTGACTGCATGATCAGCCACATGGGACCAGGCAGACCATATTGCACAGACAGGCATGGCCCCCTGAACAGGCACTGCGGATCCCAAAAGGGCAACAGGACGACACTGCTGATGGGCCACTCAGACATCCATCATCTTGGCTGAGACGCCCCTGCACGATCCCTCTGTGCTGGACCCTTGCGCCCCACCCACCCTGTGTCTCCCCTGACCCACACCGCCCTCCTGCACAGCTTCTTAGATGCCGGCAGTGCTAGGGGGTGGGGGTGGGGACTCAGAGACCTGCCCCCTTGCTGGAGCAGACCACCCATCAGCCCCACCATCGCCCTGTGCAAGCTGCATGGAGGAGCCAGCAGCATATGAAGGGGGAGGGGTGGGGATGGCAGAGGGGTGGCCCTGCCTGTCAGGCTCTGGATGACAGGATATGGCAGACAGATCCCTAGATCATTATAGCAAGACACAGGTTCTTGGTTATATGACTTTTATTCAGAAATCAGATATTTTCCATACCCAGGTCCAAAGGTCTACTTTGGAGTAAGGTAAGCATCTAAGTAGCTCAAGTAGAAGTTTGACAAGAATGGCAACATGGGAAAAATACATCTTTTCTACCCTGCTTTTCTTCCCCCTCCCAATTCCCAAACAATCCCTTGTCGCTTTTCCAGTGTGAGAACATTTTGCATATTTGTGCTATCACTCTGTGCCACTAGGAAGAAAGACATATAGTCCGAGGGGAAGTCCAAGGTCGTAAATAGTTGAGCTCAACAGATAGCCACCTGTGAAATCCTGAGAAACCGTTAGAATACTAGCAACAGGAAATTGAGTAACACACCAGGATCATGGTTACAATAACTGGCATTAGAACATAAGCATCAGAATTAACATTGGCATGTATGAATGGGTACAGTCATACATGACATTGCCAGTCTGTTGCAGCCATCTGAAGAGGAGGGTTGCAGCGCACAAATGCTCATTGTGAACTGCATGTCATCAGTCTTTAAGGTGCCATAGGGCTAAAGCTAAAAGAAACAGGTCCAGTGACACCACGACAACTGTCAACAGCGATCCCAGCGTGAGCTTCCCTGAGTCAGAGCCAAAAGTCTGGCTCTGACTGCACCACTGGGGGCATAGATATAACAAAAAAGGGAGTGACATTAAATAATGAGAAAATGGTATCCTTGTCGATCCATTCCTTAGTCATTTAGGCAGCAAATCTAAGCATGTCTACCCAGAAGTAAGTCCCATGTTATTTAATGGGTCTTACTCCCAGGAAAACAGCCTTAGAATTGAAACCTGAATGTATTATTATGCATGCAGAAGAGACAAGGACACATGCAAGCGGGGTGGAGGGGGTGGAGGGGAAGAGACAATACTTTAATTCTGGGAGAAGCAGAAGCCCTTGGGTTGGCTCTGTCATTCTGCACAGACTGGAGCTCCCATATTATTTGACCCTCAGTTATCTGGATCTCCTCCCAGTTATCTGAAATCACCGTGTCTCCTCCAGGTGAACTCAGCATCAAGTGTGGCTGTATGTAAATATCTGATCTCTTGATTACAGAACACTTCGGATGTGCCCTCTTCCCAAACCCTCCAGCTAATTTGAAGAAATGAGACTGTGTTGCATTATTTATAACGCAGTCCTTCCAGCACACGAAAAAAAGAAAGGTATTTTACAATTCTTATCTCATGCATTTGCCCAACTGTTCTATGAAGCAAGTTTGTATAATTCCCCATTTTTTATTTTTTTGCCAGTGGCTGGAAAACCAAAGCTGATTAGGGGTTGTTTTTTTCTACTCATCTCTCCCATCCAGATTCAATCTGGATACAGCCATTAGTCATTGTTATGCCTGGGGAAGCTTCCATTTGTACGTCTCTTCAGCACCACTCAAATTTGAAATGTTTAAGAAAAGTTACATCTAACACAGAAAGAACTTAAAAGCGTGAACCAGGAACGGCTCCTGGATTAAGAGGTACTGAAGTTCCAAATTCTTCCTGTCCAGATTCTTCCTGCTCCCTATGCTCTACAATGACTCTGCTGTCATACACTTCATCATCTGCAGGTGGCTGCAGTCCAATCTGCTGGCCAGAGTTACATGTCTCCAGTTTTCTCCTCCTTCGCTTTTCAGGGGCTGACGATGCTTCTTCAGGAACAGCCATTTTGCCTGGTACGCACATAACAGTGTGTAGGTTTAATCCAGACTATCAGTGCAATCCTAAAAAGAGTAATTCTGGACTAAAGCTATTGAAATCAATGGGCTTAGGCTGGAGTAACTCTTCTTACGATTGCACTGTAAATTTCCTGCTAACAGAAGGGATGGGGTAATTTCCACCTGTTCCCCCTTCCTGCATCAGAATCTGCGATTGGCCTCTTACGCTGTTTCTGAGGATACCCCTGTCACCCGGGAGCCACATTTCAAGGAGATCATTGAGTTGCAGTGGAAAGGCCCCACAGAAATAGGTTGCATGAACAGAAAATTTAATCTAGATCCAGCCCTGTAGCTCATTTTAAATTACTGGTTTTGGTGCTTCAACTGCGTGTAACGTGACTATGGACCATGTGCAATCATCCTGTGTGGCTGCCATTTTGTATGAATTGAGCAATGCTCGTATTTTCAGATTTGATAAGTATGAAGAGAACACTGGATTTTTAAGGGTATGTGTTTTTGTATACTCACGCTCTATGTGTATGGGAAAACATGTATGTTGCCCTCTGCACATAAAATGGTGACCACATGGCAAGGGTTGGTTTCTGTCTGGTTTGCCACTCTCAGAGCGGAACCACAAGTGACAAAAGGCACAGGTTGGACACTTGTCAGCTTCCCTCAAGTGTTGGTGGGAAATGTCGGCGTCCTGGTCTCGCAGCTTCGCTCTCTGACTGCTGTCCAATGGACTTTTCAACTGTCACTTGTCCAACATTCCGCCAAGCTGCCTACATTTCCCATCAAAACTTGAGGGAAGCTGACAAGTGTCCAACCTGTGCCTTTTGTCACTTGTGGTTCCGCTCTCACTAAGCATAGAATGACACTTTCCCTGTATTTCCATGATCCTTTTCTTTTAAATGCAACTATTAGGACCGTGATTTAGAGGAGAAAACTGGGAGGGCTAGCCAACCCTTTTCGCTTGACCTATTTTCCTGCTGAAAATCGCCTCCTGCAAGCTATTTTGGCCTCGCTGAGGAAAGCATACAAGTCTATGTAAGTTTTCCGTAGCTGAACTGAAAGCAGTGTGCAGGTTGTTTTCCGTATGGTGGTTTTCATCCAGTAAAGGCCTGAAAGGAAAGTATTAGACAGTTCTCTCTACCACCCATGACCCACTCTACCCCCACTGCCAAGCAGGCTTCTATAAATTGCTGCCCCAGTGGCTAAAAAGAATAACTCTTTAAAATGTATACTTCCATCTTAAGCAAATTAATATCTGGACCACTTTGAAATATATTGAATTACTCTAGACTTCAAATAAAGTATTACACAATTTTCAAGATTGCATTCAGGGCAGGGGCTAATGTCACACCACCCCTAGAAACACTGTTTCTGATCTATTTATTTATTTTATTTATGCTTCTGATCTAGGCTACAGAACAACACAAAAAGGGCTGGGGAAATCTTTGGACTCCCAAATCTGGAACAAACGGAAGGCCACGCACTATGTCCAATAGTACATAATAAAGTCAAGAGCACAGCTCTGACACTAATAATGCTATCCTATGAACACTTTCCTGGGTGTAAGCCACAACGAGTAGACCTGAGCAGGATTCTGAATAGAGGTGGGCACGAACAGCAATACGAACAAAAAAAAGTCATGAATAGCCCAATCAGCTGTTCGCAAGCAAGCTGTTCGTGAGGCCCCATTCCTGGTGAACATGTGTGAGTTCGTCAGCCCTTTGTAAAGCCAGACAGCCTAGTGCCTTTCAATCAATTCCCCTGGCAACATAGGCATGGACTGTCCGAACTCTGTCTGAACTCTTTCTGGCTTTCCTTCTGGCTTTAACCCCTCAAAGTAGCTTCCAGAAGACAGTCCAGGTTTTGCCACAGTGAAGAGAAAATGGCAGGAAAGGGAAGGACCCATGGATCATGGCTTTCCCAGGGTGCAATCTACTTGAAACTTGGGGGGTCTTCAGAGGACAGTGAGCACTGTGTCCCCTGCACCTTTGGTGGGTATTGGACATTGGGAAGGTCAGTTTGTAACCCCTCAAAGTAGCTTCCAGCAGACAGTCCAGTTTTTGCCACTGTGAAGAGAAAGTGACATTAAAGGGGGAGACCCATGGATCATGTCTTTCTTGGAGTGCAATTTCTCTGAAACTTGGGGGGTCTTTAGAGTACAGTGAGGACTATGTCCTCTGCAAATTTGGTGGGTATTGGACATTGAGAAGGTCAGTTTGCAACCCCTCAAAGTAGCTTCCAGTAGACAATCCAGTTTTTGCCACTGTGACAAAAATGACATTAAAGGGGGAGACCCATGGATCATGCCTTTCCCAGTGTGCAATCTCTCTGAAACATGGGGGGGGGGTCCTTCAGAGGAAGGTGAGCACTATGTCCCCTGCAACTTTGGTGGGTATTGGACATTGGGAAGGTCAGTTTGTAACCCCTCAAAGTAGCTTCCAGTAGACAGTCCATTTTTTGCCACTGTGAAGGGAAAATGACATTAAAGGGGGAGACCCATGGATCATGCCTTTCCCGGGGTGCGATTTCTCTGAAACTTGGGGGGTCTTCAGAGGAAAGTGAGGATTATGTCCCCTGCAAATTTGGTGCATATTGGACATTGAGAAGTTCAGTTTGTAACCCTTCAAAGTAGCTTCCAGCAGACAGTCCAGTTTTTGCCACTGTGAAGAGAAAGTTTCCCATGGATCATGCCTTTCTCGGCTCAAGTTCAGCTAAGTCCCAAGGGGGCGGTTCTGGCTCCCACAAACCTCCAACTACGAACATGTTTGTGAAGATGTCATGTCCGTTGATGTTCATGAATCCCTGTTCATGGATGGCAATGAACAACGAACATCGTGTTCAGTTTTTTTTCCTGTTCATGCCCACCTCTAATTCTGAATAGACCCGTTTAGGATTGCTCTCAAAGTCACTTTATCAGTTAATTAGTTAACAGCATTTTGAGTGATTTATAAAAATGCCCTGATCAATTATGCAGATGATTTAAAAAAAAACATACTAATAATTTTTTCATAGAAGTATTTACCAAAAACCAGATACTAATTTAAAGGAGCCCTTGCTACTTCTCATTTACAGGAGGAAACGCCTCTTCTCTATGCATGTACCTTATAAAAACAAAGAATGCTTTTCTCTTTCACATGCAAATACATGCAAGTTTATGCATGAATCGAAACTCATACCCCTAACTGATTAAGATTTCCTTAACTGAGTGACAACCATGGGAAAGAGAT
Organism: Eublepharis macularius; assembly: GCF_028583425.1. Classification (NCBI taxonomy): domain Eukaryota; kingdom Metazoa; phylum Chordata; class Lepidosauria; order Squamata; family Eublepharidae; genus Eublepharis; species Eublepharis macularius. The sequence goes on from NC_072793.1 coordinate 8,437,643, forward strand.
CTTTGCACATGGGCTAACCTGCTGGAATGGGCCTAAGTGAGGCCGATTCACTTGTTGAAGCTGGATGGAGAGATCAGGGCAGAGCTGACAGGCTGAAGGAATGATGTGATCACTTCAGCAGCACATCTCTGACTTGTAAGGTAACCCACATTTACCTTGTCATTGTGAAGCCACAAAAATGATTGGCACAATAATTGCAGATTATGGTGTGAACCAACCACACGAGTTCCAGTGATGCATGGAACCATTCCCATACTTACCATTCGGCCATGTAAGAAGCCTGGAGGCAAGCTGGGAAACAGACAGGAGGGAAGTGGAGCAGGCAGTCTGAAAACAGCTGTCAGTGCCTAGTGACAAATGGCACAGACTGACAAACTAAACCAGAATCCGCAGCTTTACAGAATCTGGTGGGGCCAAATTGATCCCTCTGTCATCTGATCCCTACTGCAGTAATACCCTCTGAATTAGTGGTGATCAAGTGCAGTAGAGAGCATGCTAGGAGCTCTTTCCATTGGTGAGCTACCATGGTGGTAGAAAATCCTCTGTTCTAGATCCTGGGTACCTTACAGTCATGTTATTTGGCTGTGTAAACTGGCTTTAAGTAATTTCCAAAGAAATTAATTGAGAGGGCTAAAAGGCTCCATGTGAATGTCAAGTCTGACATAAGTTCCTTGTGTGTTCTAACCAGAGAGACTCCATTTTAATCCTGTCAGTGTTTCAAGCTCTTCTTTTGCGGGTGACAAGCAGTCCAGTAACAGTTATCTCAAAGAAGAGGAATGTTTTGACTACAGTCTTTCCAGCCTTGGGAAAGTTTCACTCTCTCAGCTTCAAGCCGTTTGTTTTGAGAACTGTGGGGGGAGGATGGGAATTGCTGGGCTATGCTATTCTGTACCTTAACCTTTACCTCCATTCGTAACAATACCCGTGTACCAGCCAAGATATTGCATCTTGGTCAGTGGACTATAATGGTTGTTTATATTCAGTAAAAGTCTTTTGAAACCAATGGACTCATGTCTAATTGCAAGAGATAGTCTGGATTGCAGCTTTTAATAAGCCACAGTCTGACACAGTGAACACATGAAAGTGCTAAAGCAGACCCCTGGTCCATCAACTGCAGTATTGTCTCTGTGGCTTTCTGGGGTTTCAGGTCTTTCATATAGTGCATTCCTTCATCCTTTCAACGGGAGACTGCAGGGATTGAACCCAGGACCTTCTGTGTGCCAAGCAGATTTTCTACCACTGAGCCATGGCTCCTCCCCAGCTTCAGAAGGTATTTGCAGGGCCACTCAGGTCAGTTTGACCCATAAAAAGAACAGTACCGAAGAACTAAACTACAACTGACAGTGGCTAGCCGATGACATTTTAGAAGCATTTATAGTTCTTTTAAGGGGCTGAACTGAAGATTGTGCTCAGCAACCCCAGGAGCTCTTCTCCCCCCCCCCCACCGCACCTTTTCAGGGGCCAAAACAGTCCCCTCCTTGCTACTTAAGCACCTGAAAAGGTGCTGGGGGGAGAGACAAGAGCACTGGGGCTGCCATACGCTTCCCAGATCAAGGCCTTGAGGCAATTTTAAAAGAACTATAAATGCTTCTAAAATGGTGCTGGGGGCCACGTGATCGACCTGTGACTGCTGTCGATTGTAGTTTGGCTCAGATTCAAGACTGATATGGGGCAAAGAGAAGGGGAGGCAGGACCAACTGTACTTCTTAACAGGGAATGATGTGTCCAGGCCCCCGTTTCTGACCGCAAGACAGTGATGATGACAGTGTAGATGTTAACACCATGGGCACACCCTCTGAGCTTGTGTGTGTTCATGTGTGCACTATCAGCTTTTCTTCAGAGAGGTTTCTCCGAAGATATGAAATCCCAGCAAATAAAGACAAACGTCAACAAATAGACTGACTTGAAAAGGACAGGAATTGACAGTAATGTGGAATTAACCACACCTTTCATGTGAATAGATGTCTTTGTTTCCTGGGAAAGAGGTAAGCCTATCTCCTTTTGAAAAATTTTATTCAAATTAAAGCACATATACAATTCATTTCATTTCCCATATGCATATTTTCCCACCCCCTCCCCTCCCCCTTTTCGATGTTGACTTCCAACAGCACTCCAACCCCTCATTATTGTTAGCACATTATTACTATACTATAATTGTTCTTAACTTGTTATTAGTAAAGATCTTAACTATATCTTATCTTACTTAATATCTTTAAAACCCTTCAAAAGACCATAATTGTCCCTTAACATCCCATTTCTTTTCCATGTATTTTTTCAACTTTTTCCAATCTTCCAAAAACCTTTTCGGATCTTGATCTTTCAAATTTCTTGTTAACGTGTCCATTTCAGCCATGTACAACAATTTCCTAGTCCATTCTTCAATTTCAGGTATTTCTTCTTTCTTCCAGTATTGAGCATATAAAATTCTTGCTGCTATTATCATATAATATAACAATGTCTTATCATTTCTATTAACATCTTCTAGATGCAAAGATAACAACATTTCTGGATTTTTAGCAACGTTATACTGGAGTATCAAAGACATCTCAGCACATACTTTAGTCCAAAAGTCCCTAGCCTTACGGCAAGTCCACCACATATGAAATAGAGAACCTTCATGCTCCTTACATTTCCAACACTTATTAGATAGCTGTTTATTGGAGGTAAGCCTATCTCCTGTACATGTTCTCTCTTTGTCTTTTCTTTTCTTGCTAACTCAAGACAGAATAGGAAATTACAGCTATAGCACTGCTTCAGATTGGAGTGAAGCCGTTTTTGGAAAACTAGACAATTTTACCCTCTCTCCCCCCCCTCCCGCCCCAGGTTGCAATAACAGTTTTTACTCTGATTTCCACCCATTCATCCTTGAAAACCAGGCAACGAGATTTGTAAGTTTAGTTTCCAAATCATACTGATTGCCAAATCTGTGAGTAAAAACCACCAAATGTCAGTGCATATCCATGTATATAGTTGTGTCAGCTCAGTAAACCTCTTAGTAGATGATGCAATAGTTTAGCTTTGATACACCCCGGCATCAGTTATGGGTTCATGGTGCAGCCAGCCGATAGATTTTCATAATTTAGTGCAATAAGTTTACAAGTTTAGTTTCCACAACCCACTGGATTTTATTTGTCCAGGTTAGCAAAGGTAAATGTATTCCTGCAGTCCCAGAATCATGAAACATTTGCGGACTTGAAGATCAGCTAGCTCAGCCGCCTCCCTTAGGTAAGTATGTGCTGTCAAGTTACACCTGACTTATGATGACAACCCCAACAAGGGGATCCAAGGCAAGTGAGAAGCAAACGAGGTTTGCTATTGTCTTGCACAGAGAAGCTGTTCCCATGTTGCTGGATATGCATGTGCCTAGAAGGCCGTCAACAGAAATGGTTGCCACAAGATAACCAACACTGAGATAACTATGTTGTGCAAAATTATACAAGGCTTCACAATTTTGGGTTATCATATCTGGGTTGGGAAAGTCCTGGCGATTTGAGGGTGGAGCCTGTGGAGGGCAGGATTTGGGAAGAGGAGGGAAGAGGAGGAACCTCAGCAGGGTATAATGCCATAGAGTCCACCCTCCAAAGCAGCCATTTTATCTAGCAGAACTGCTCTCTGGAGATCACTTGTAATTCTGGGAGATCTTCAGGCTCCACTTGGAGGTTGGCGTCCTACCTAAAAGATCGAGGGACAACCACCTCAGTATGCATCTGTAAGAATATCTGAGGAGGCTAATACATTCTGCAGTAAGCATATAGCACATACATGTACACTGATGGCTGTATATGTCTCTGTGCTCGCTCGCTGTGTCCCGCACACCTGCACACATGCTTTGTTCTGTCCGTCTCCTGGACTTTGCTATGTTCTCTAGTTGCTGAAACAGAGCTTGCTGAGGCAAAGCATGGGGCCAAACTCTGAGCCTAAGCCGGGCTTGGAGGCAATGCCGAGTGAATTATGCATGAGGCTAGAAAGCTTTTATCTGTGCGGACAAAGGCCCGTCACCAGCCAGCTGGGCTTTCTGCTGTACCTGTAGCTTCCTCTCGCTTGCACTTTATCTCCACTCCCAGCTTGTAATTCAGCCCAAATATCAGAGGAGGCTAGGAGATTAATTTTCTCCGTTTGCATGGCAAAGAGGTAGAGGTGGTAGCGGTGGGGGGAAATTGCACTCACTCCAGACTCCTGGCTGCTTAATCCCCAGATGAGGCCTGAAGAGGGAGAGAGTGGAAAGAAAAGCAAAAAAAATGTTTTAAAAATCCATGTTAGTGAGAAAAATCAAAGATGATTTCATGGTTTGGGAGGCAGCTGTCGTGGTATGTGTGTGTGCATGTGCACATGAGTGAATATATGTATCTAATGGCACAAGTGTCTCCTGTTGCATGGGAACATTCCTCAAAAGACACTTGTGTGTAGATATGATGAATATGAATGCACCATCGCTGTTTGCTGCTAACTACTACCTCACAGGGTGGCAGGCTTATAGGCTCGCCTTATATTAAGCTTGCTTACTGCCCCCCCCAACACCTATTCCTGTGCCTTTAATAGAAGCTTGATCTGCAAATATTAGCAGGTGATCCTTATGCCATAAAAACACACACTGATTGATTTCTGCAGGTTAAGCAGGTGCTAGAGCAAGCCAGGTTGCTCCCCCCCCCCACATTAGTTGGCAACCTGCTCATCTTTCACAGTAACCCATCCACCCCTCTTTTGAGGCACCTGCAATCTCAATTAAAACAGGGCGGTCTAGCTTCCTCGGCTACAGAAACCACACACAGCTATGTACACACATCCGGATATGTTATGCATAGAATGCAATTATTGCATCAGATACACAATAAGCTAAGCTAATATGCTCGGTAGGTATTTCTTTCCACATGATGTTCTATAAAGTCTATGCACACAACCATGGGCTATCGTCATTCATTAGCAGTGATTTCACCATGTGCCAGGCTCATACCTTTCCCAGCTGAGCCCGATCTGTTTCAGAAACATTCCCACCACTGAAGGCTCAAAGTTATAATTAGTAATTTATGCAGCTTGTAATCAATGCAGAATGTGAATTTTTAATCCTTCTGGCTTTGCGTCAGGAGCAGACTTTTTATGAGCTGACTTTCTATGGACACCAGTGTGCGTAGAGATGGGACAACCCGCATGGCTGCAGGCACTGGGCATCTGTTGGGGCTGTAGCAGCAGTTGTGCTTGTGCCAAGCAGGGGTGTGTGGCTGGGGATTTTATATGCAAGATATGCCGGTCGAGGACAGTAGGCATCAAGGAAACATATATATGGCATATGGTTCCTCCAGTTCTTCATTTTTTTCTTGGCAATGGGCTAGAAATGTATATGGTGCTTTTCTCAGGATATTCCAATACGAAGGTGTACAGAGAAATGATAGTGTCTCAAGATAAATTCAAAGGAACCACTGATCCCCAGGGCTAGCCAAAGACATTTTGGCACCAGAGGTAGAAAATTCAGATGGGAACCATTGCAAACATCCCACTCATGGTTTGGTGCACATCTGGTACACCCCATAGCTAGTGGTGTATACACAACTCCACTGTTGCAGTTGTTGCAACAAAGCACAATGGTTAAAAATAATTTGTTTTCATCCTGGGCCATTTTCACACGTCTTTAAAATAGCGCAATACTCATGGCAGCAGAAGGCCGCCGGCTTCCTCGTGCGATTTTTGACATCATCCATGATGATGGTGATTTCATGGCTGCCTGCCTCCAGTTTGTAAATGGATGGCACCAAACATCATGCGAGGGAGCCAGCAGCCTTCCGTGAGTATTGTGCTGTTTTAAAGACATGTGAAAATGGCCCTACTCTTCCTCCCTAACCTTCATAAACCTGCTCTTCAAAAATACATTTTTATAGCTCAAAATTATGAAAGGATGCATGAAAAAGGCATGTGTAAAATAACAATAACAATAAATTAAGCCCGTAACAGTGCTCAGATCACACCAGATTGGAGCCAAGCTACAAGTGACACCTGACACAGGTTGGACACTTGTCAGCTTCCCTCAAGTTTTGATGGGAAATGTAGGCATCCTGGTCTTGCAGCTGTAATGGAGAGCCAAGCTGCAAGACCAGGACGCCAACATTTCCCATCAAAACTTGAGGTAAGCTGACGAGTGTTCAACCTGTGTAAGGCGTCACTTGTAGCTTGGCTCTTATATGAGTCCAGAACAGAGTCAGGCAGAATCTGCTGGTTCGTAGGTGAAACCCCGTAATCAGTAGCACAGATTTTTGACAGCTTGCTTTTTAATATGTTCTTTTGGGCCCTCGTACAAGCAACCTACCAGTATGCAGGCTTAATGGCTAGACCTGTAAAATAATGCTAATCCTAGGTTGGCACTGAGTGTCACTTGTGTGGCTCTGGCATACCTAACAGCAAGCGTTATAGAACGGCACAGGTTGGGATGGTAGTGATGTACGGAGAAGGGTAAGGCAAGAACTCTTGTGGGTGGGTAGAGAGGAAGTCACTTGTCCCATAACTGAGTGAGTGAGATGAAAGAAGAATGTTTTTAATATGTGGCCTAAGTTTTGAAAATACATTAAAAGGCTAGTCCTGTTTGTAATCACTGTGTGAAAAACAGTGTGGTATGACTCCACTAGATAAACAAAGAGTTTACTTCCAATGCAGGTATGGTTTTCGTGACTCTTGTGGTGGTACAAATTGTACAGTCTCCTCTCCCCACCAAGCTCTTCATGTACACCACCGTCCCTGCTTAGATTCACCATGCAGAATGGAAAAACCCTCTCTGTACAGGTTTATAAATCAGCACAGCAAGACAACGTGGAACCAGGCCCCAGGGTACCTCTGATAAGCCCAATTGCTAAAACTTCCAGCAGATGAAAAGGAGCCTTTGATCTCTCTGAAGTCACCTCATCCCTTACGCAGGATGTTTGGGAAGGAAGAGATAATAGAATGGATACAAACAGACAACAATGAAGGAGGCACAGCCTCCGCTGCATAAAGAAACACTCCGCAATTACCTACGGTCAGACTTGGCCAGTGCGAAATCTGATCAAACCCACCTCACCATTGGTGGCTAGAAGGGTCACATCACAGTTGGTGCAAATTGGATTTGTTCAACGGGAGCCTCTGAGGGCACAGTCACGGCTGGCACGAATCAACTTTACTCCGAACAGAGCCAACGGAGCTGGGTCGATAGAGCCAGACCCCTCCCTCCTTGTAAATCAGGCCTCCTCCACCAGTGCCCCTAGAACCAGCATCCTGGCTGGGGTAAATTACTTTATCACTTCTTTGGGATCAATGGCTCATAGCATCTTACTAACATTAATTTTTATTGATTTATGTATATTTAAATGTATAGCTCAATTTTCCACTTTGAAAGCCTCCCCACAAAGCAGCTTACAAATAACAATTACAAACATAAAATATCATTACGAAACAAAGTTAAAAATTAATGTATACACAATTTTAAAATTAAGATAGGTTAATCAAAACAAAAAGCCAAATGCTGAGACACTTCAGAAGGCCTGGCAAAACAAGTTTTGTTTCTTTGCTCTCTACATCTAAAATTTTCAACAGAGTGGATTGGGCAGATCTCCCTTGGGAGGGAGATCCATAATATTAGTGCTGCCATGGGGAGGAGGCTTACTTCTAATAGGAAAATAGCCTTATCACGGATAATGATAGCGCCTCACTAGATTTTATATATGTTTTTATATTTTATAGAAAGAGGAGCTTCCTATGTTATCCTGCACCCAAGCCATTTAGACTTTAAAGGCCAAAATAGCACTTTGCCCACAAACCAACTGATACAGCCAGTGAGGACAGGCCAGAGATAGTCTTATACTTCAACCCCAGACAGAGCTGAACTTCAGCATTTGGAACCAGCTGATTTCTAGACTGCACAGTCCCACATAAAACACACTGAAATAGACAAGAGAAAAGGTTACAAATCGTGCAAGATGATGGCCAGACTTCTGAATTGGTATACGAGCAGTTACAGCTGCTACCACCTGGGTATCCAAAAGCAATTTTGAGCCTAGGATGTGACTATTCAGTCACACAACCAATGCAGTAGGAAATGGAGCACTAAAGCTGGATGCAAACAACATATTAATACTCCATTATCCAAACCTCTGGACAACCTTACCCAACAGTAGATTTTAAATACTGTAGAGGAGAAGATGGAACCCAAAGGTACCAAATAACAGAATAACTCCCACAGGGAACAGCAATAGACTCCTATCACCATCTTCCAAAACTGTCCTACGAGGTAGGAGTGCAACCATTGCAAAAACAGTGTGCCCACATGCTAACCCTTGCAAAATGTCCAGGAAAAATACCAAGGGGGGCGGTACTAAAAGTTTCAGAAAGAGCCAGAGCAATCGACACACTCTTCCTTTCTCAGTACGTGTATAGGACATCCCTTGGGTAATTTTAAGTGGGTAGCCATGATGGTCTGCAGTAGAACTGCAGGATTTTAGTCCAGTGGCACCTTAGGGACCAACCAGATTTTTAGGGTGTTGTGTCTGAAGAAGGGAGCTCTAGTTCTCGAAAGCTTATACCCTGGACATCTTGTTGGTCTCTAAGATGCCACTGGACTCAAATCCTGTTGGGGGAACCAGGGCAGTTTCTATATTGAACCTGGGGAGAAGCCAAACTGAAATTAATCTAGATAAATAATTTCATCCAGAAGCACCAGGATCTAATGCTCCACCAGCTGCTTGACCTCCTGAGCCAAAGACAATACATTTAAAATGGAACTTTTTTTTAAAAAAAAGAAGTACATATCCAAGGAGGGAATCGTTAGCAAAGGTCTTACAGTTGCTTCCTTGGGCGTAGAGGAATTATGTATGTCTGCAATGATAACATCCAAAATTTAATTTGACAGCCTACCTCAACATTTCTTTTTCAGTCAAGAAGGTGCATAGTTCAGCAAAGGTCTCCAAATACTTTGTATCCTCAGGCACTAATATCAGCTGAGCCAAGAGGGGACTCTGGAGACCAACGCTGGAGATTTGGTGCCCAAGAAGGTGGAATCCAGGTCAGAATGAATCGAAGGATTTTATCAGCAACATACTTGGCGAAGTCACAACGGGCTACTCAGGTTCTGAAATCGTAATTAGAAGGGGACTGAATTAAACCCCTCTCCAGTGGAAAAGCTCTTGTGAACAAGATAACACCATTGCAATGGTGGCAGATAAGCAAGTGTCCTTTGCTATGCCATGGAACGGCCCTTCAAATGGGCTCTAAGGTGTCAGACTCCCTTATGAGTTTTCTAGCTTGTCTGAAAGGCCAATTTAGGACAAAGAACAGGACTATGTCCTTTCTCTGTCCCCTTACTAATTTGCTGCCATTAGTGTGCTCAGAGCTGGCATCCCAGCATATCACTGGGCTTGATAGGGAGAGGAAGGATATTTCTCGTTACCCTTCCCTTACCAAGAGACTAGCAAGGGCAAAACTCATTCTTTTATTTGCTGTAAGTGAAAGGTCAATGAGCTGTCATATGAAGCTGTCACATGTGGTCGCGTTGGGCCCAGCATTCTCTTTCGATGGGCAGCAGCTACCCAAGATCTCTGCACGTGTTTTTCCTCAGCCCTGTCACCAGGGCCGTTTTCACACTGCTTACTGGCCACAGAACATCGTGCCAAGCTCCCGGAACGACAGCGTCTTCCTTGCACCAGGAAGATGCTGTCGCTCTGGCAGCTTGGTACAATGTTCCATGGCCAGTAAGCAGTGTGAAAACGGCCCTGCAATCTTTTAAACTGGAGATGCTAGGTGAATCCAGGACGTCTGCAGGCAAAGTGTGTTCTACCACTGATCTGTGGACCAATCCCATCTGTGGACCCTATCTGGTTCTTGGGTCATCCAATGGTTGCCACTGACAGGTCAGTCTAGCCCCAGTTTATACCACTGGAACCCAGATGACCCTAGTGAAGGTTATGCCTTTTGAGCTTAGGGCTTTTTTTCTGGGAAAAGAGGTGGTGGAACTCAGTTGTGGAACTCAAGACTGCACAATGACACCACTTTGGGTCAGCTGGAACAATGGGGGAGTTTTTTAAAGTTTAAATTGCCCTTGGCGAAAATGGACACGTCCGGTGGCCCCACCCCCTGATCTCCAGACAGAGGGGAGTTTAGATTGCCCTCCGTGCTGCTCGGTGGCACGGAGGGCAATCTCAACTCCCCTCTGTCTGGAGATCAGGGGGTGTGGCCACCAGCCATGTGACCATTTTTAAGCGGTGCCGGAACTCCATTCCACCGTGTTCCCGCTGAAAAAAAAGCCCTGAGCTTAGTTATGTGGTAAGAAAGCCAGGGCCACCAAACTAGTATAATTCCTCCCCCCCGCCCCGATTTATTTCTGGCTCTGGCAGAATCACCATACGGTGCATTTTAGCTTGGGAAGGAGGGAAGCTGTCATAATGGCATCTGGGAATAACAAATTAGCAAATATAATGAACGATTTGAGGTGGGGCCAATGGCAGCTGTTCAACCATTATGAGGGTAGTGGGGTAGCAGTTAGAAGGAAAAAATTCCATGGCAGATAACACAATAAAAAAACCCACAAACCTGAACCATTCAGGCAGTGATTCATAAAACACATACAGAGAGTAGCATTTAAAAATAGGTTCGCTGTAACAGCTCATCTGCTATCCAGTTGGCTGGAGCACGTGTTGACAGCCGGATAGTGTCAGTGTCTGCTACAATCTGAATTGCACATGGGACACCATTGATTCAACTTGCATGATGGAGAACCAAGTTTAGCGTGAATAATGTACAGATGATCTTGGCGAACAGCCAGGTGGGGTCAATCTGTTGGATCCTGCGGCTAGACAACAAGATTTTGGGGAGATATTCCGACCTTTCCTTCTTTCCCTCAGCGTTACCAAATCCATCTTGGAAAATTCCTAGGGATTTGTGAGTGCGGGTAGGGCCAGGAGTCCTCCCAGAATTACAACTGCCTCAAGACTACAGAAATCAGTTCTCTTGACGGAAATTGCAGCTTCGGAAGGCAGCATCAAATCTCTGCTGACCTCCCTCCTCTCCTCAAACTCTGCCCCTTCCCAGGCACTGCGCCCAAATCTCCAAGAATTTCCCAAGGCAGCCATCGTTTCCCACTAAGACAAAATTTATGAAATGTAATCAGAATGAACACATGTTCTTCCTGTGGCTACCCCCGTCTCCGCCCCCCTCCTCTCCTTTGCTGTCGAATTTCCAGTAGCCAGCTCCTTAGGCAGAGTTGCCAACAACGAGCACAGGTGAGCCTGGGGGAGGGGGCGGAAACTGGGGCCATGGGGTCATGTGATGATGTGATGTCACTTCTTGGCGAGTGATGTCATGGCATCGCAGGACACTCTGGGTATCCACTCAATGTCTATTAAGGAAATTCCTAGAGCATTTTATGACATTCTCCCCCCACCCCCAATTTTATTCTCACCGTTCCATTGAGCAAGGGCAGGGGCCAGAGCAGCAGGGGTGGGCAACCTGGTAAATCTATGGGTCTCACCACACTGGACAAAATATACTCGAATTCCACAGGTAATTGGAGTGTATTTTGTAATTGGAGTGTATTTGAGTGTAATGCGAGTGTGATTCAAGTGTATTTTATCTCGTGTGGTTTGACCCTATCCTTGAGGCAGAGATTTGTTTTCATGTATTCTCAGAAGCACTAGGAAGGTTGACAGCGCCAAACAAAATGAATGATCTAATGAATTAATGAGCAGCATGTACACTTTTATATTTTATACTTGCCTGTCTTGGCTCCTTGCATGGGATTCAGATGCTGGCCTGCTGGCTCTTCTCGTTTGCAAGACGCGCCTCATATTAATCTCCTTTTCTCATGCTTTCATTGTTGTTTCCTAAACAATGTTATCAACAGTTAATATAAATTGCCTCCAAGGCTGAGCTACGGTTGCTAGATTTTTTTTTTTAAAAAAACAGCCCTGATCTGACAGCCTGGCTTCCTTGCCAGCATTTCAGCTCATTTGCAGGACGAGGAGCATTCCTTTGCTAAATCTGAGCTGTTAGAACAGGTTTAGCAGAGGTTTTAAAAAATGTAATTAGTTGTTCACAGAGATGCTTTCCTTTGCCAGCAAGCTATCCAGGAAAGAGGATTTGATTTGAAATCAGTACATCTACATAACAAACTCATGAGGGGAGGGGAACAATCCTCTTCTGCCCTATTTCCTCATTCATTTCCTCCCTGCCTGCAGCTCTGCCCACTTGCCTGGATCACAGAGTGGCAGCAGTGAAGGGGGCCCGGTCACCCTGTGCTCTTCCCTGCCCACCTCTCGTGGGGGACAGCAGCTGCCATTGCTTCTCCTGGCCCACTGGCGGCCACAGGGGCTCCAGCTCTTCCTCTCCTGCCCACCTGCCCACCTTCCTGGCTCACGTGGCTGTTCCGCCCTTTGGAAAATCGTTGGATGAAATTCGTGATGTAACATTATGAATCTTGGTATTTTTGCTTAAACATTACTTTTATTTTTAAAACATTTTCTTTTTTATTTCTCTGCAAACCTGGGGAATTCTCCAGGTCTATAGGGAAAAAATCCTTTATGTACCTGGCCCTGATCTCTGGGTCTATTGATCCACACAGGGGCCAGGTTCAGAATTAAATATAGGGCAAGCAGAGAACATGCAAGGACTTACAAGAGTCACTTCATTCCCCCCTGTATCCTCCTCACCTCTTTATTTCCTCATTCCCTCCTCCTGGCAACCTATATATCCTCTCCCCTTCCTCTGCCTCCTTCTGTGCTTCCCACTCATCAGCGAACCTTTTGTGCTGTCCAGTCTTCACCATTATTTATTTACTTCATTTATAAACTTTCCTCCCCAGTGGGGTCCCGTTTTATCCAACAATCCCATGAGGCAGACAAAGCTGATCATGTGTAACTGGCTCAAGGTCACCCAAAAACCTTCCATGGTAGAATGGGAATTTTATTATTATTATTGATGTTGTTGTTGTTGTTAACAACAACAACAACAACAACAACAACAACAATAATATAACATTCAATTTATACACTCCCCTTCAGGACAATTCCCATTCCGAGCAGTTTACAAAGTATGCTATGATTATCCCCACAACAAAACACCCTGTGAGGTGGGTGGGGATGAGAGAGCTCTGAGAGAGCTGTGATGAGCCCAAGGTCACCCAGCTGGCTTCAAGGGGAGGAGTGGGGAATCAAACCCAGTTGTCCAGATTAGAGTCCCACACTCTTAACCACTACACCAAACTGGCTCTCTGAACCCCGTTATCTCAGATCCTAGTCCAACACTTAACCACTATGCAACACTGGCTGTCATTTTCCTCCCCCTGGCAGCCTCTCCTTGGGAAAATTTTCCATCTAAGTGAGGAGGGAGGGGAGCAGGGATAGACTGAGAGGTCAAAATAGCCCTGTAAAGCCCCCCCCCCCTTTTACTGACCAAAACCAAAATCTGAAGACTGGCAATATTGTTGAGGTTAGATTTCAGATTTTTCTGCAAATGTGAAGCTCTTCTCAGGTCTGTGAAAAAGATCAGTCTTGTCAGTTCATGGCTCTAGTCTCTGAATTTAAGTATCCACAGATGGAACCATGTTGAGAATTAAATATATTGACAAGATGGAACCCACAAGAACTTATGGGGGATTCCCCTCCTTATATTCCCCTCCTCCACCATCTCCTCTGTCCCTTCATCCTCGTTCCTTTCCCTTCCCTGTTATCCTCTCCCTCTTTTCCTGCTTCCTTCTCTCCATCCATTTTTGTCTGCCTCCCCTGCCTTTACCTTCCCCCCCTTTCCCCACGGCAGCATCTCCCCTATGGCCCAGTTGCATGATGCCAGTTAAGCCTGGTCCAGTTGCACAGTGGGGAACCTGCAAGGACTTGTGAGGATACGTCACTTTTCCTTGTATCCCTTTCCCCACACTATTTCCTCTTTCCCTCCTCCTGGAAGCTCACCTTTCCCCACATCCCTCTCTCCTTCAAACCCACTAAACAACTTACCTTTTATCTGCCCCCCCATCCTCACCTATATTTCTTAATTTATTTCATTTATATACTGCCTTTCTCCACAGTTAGAAAGAGTCCAGTAGCACCTTTAAGACTAACCAATTTTATTGTAGCATAAGCTTTCGAGAATCAAGTTCTCTTCGTCAGATGCATGATACAAACTCCACAGTTGGAATTCAAAGCCGCTTACATCATTTTCCTTGTGTCCATATTATCCTCACAAGTCACAACAACCCTAACAAGTAGGTTAGGCTGAGTTTGTGTGACTAAATCGAAGTCACCCAGTGAGTTTCCCCTGCAGAGTGGTAATTCAGACCTGAGTCCCCCACATCCTACTCTGAAACTCTAACCTCTACACTACATTACACTAGCTTTGGGGGTGGGCACTGTTGAACGGTGGCAAGCAGCCAGATCTGGATGAGTCATCCAAGTCTTGCAGTATCGAGTTGCCCGGTGGTTGCTTCTAGGCCTGGCCCCAATTAGTTCTCCGTCAAAAGCCAAAACAGACCTGCAAAGGGCTCTGCCCCTCCCCTTGCCTTTTACTGACAGAAACCAAGACTGAAATACTTGCTAAACTGTTGTAGTTGCCTAGTATCAGCTACTAAGGGCATAAGATTAAAGCTACAAGTGCTCTTTACCGCTTTAGGTTTTGTTTTTTTTTAAATTTAGATTTTAGGGTTTTTCAGCAACCCTGGGGCATTTTTCAAGTGTTAGTTTCTTGTCCATTCATGGCTCCGGTCTCTGGATTTAAGTATCCACAGATCAAGGCCATTTGGCTATTAGTATATAAGATATTCACTGTCCATCTTTCACACTCAAGCGTATGAAGTTTCTTACATGTGTTTTGCTGGACTCTAACATCTGAATCACCATCTTTTGACAAGCCAACATTCAGTCCTGACACTTCCCCTCCCCCCCAGCACCACAGTCCAACATCAGAGCCAACGTATCACCGCCAAAGTTGTATTGACTGGTGCTGAACTGTTGCCATGGTGATTGCTATCAGGAATCCAAACTATCTTGCGGGGGGCCAACCTCTTGAAATAAGTAACATATGAGAAGTATTAAGCAGTGTCAGCCTTGCTTAGTAATCAGATGGGAGCCCTCCAAAGAAGACCAGGGTCTCTATGCAGAGGCAGGCAATGGCAAACCACCTTGGTTAGTCTCTTGTCTTGTAAAACCCCTGCAGAGTGTGTGTGTGCGCACGCGCACGCGCACGCGCACGTGCACGTGCACATGCGCGCGCGCGCGCGTGTGTCACCATTAGTCAGCTATGACTTGATAGCACTTTCCACCACCACAAGAGATACTAATAGGCCTTGTGGAATGAGCTCCTCATAAGTCTGATAAAGCAGGAGTGAGAAGAAATTGAGAAGTTTCCAGCTCTTGGGGACCTAAAGAAGCTTCAGCTTTGTTCATACATGGGAGCTTTATGGCAAGTACCATTGCTGCCTCCTGTTGTTCAGCTTCTTGGAGTTGGCACAGTGCTGTGGGGTCCCCAGGAGGGTCTGCAAATTAAATATTCCTTGTCTGTTAAGGCAGCAAATGCATTGCTCTTAATATTTTTCCATTTTGCTCCTCTGCACAGGATCTGACCTCCTCTAACAGCTTGGAAGGCTGTGCCAACCAGAGACAGTGGTTGACTGAGAACAAAGGCCTGGGAACAGCCGCCCCCATGCTGGTGCGAGGCCTCCCTCAGTAATAGCATTACTTCCCCCGCCCCTTCGGGTTTGCCATCGTTTTTTTAGTCCAGCCTCAATACAATGAGAAGGTTTACATCTGCTCTTGTTTTAGTAGCTCAGCACATAAAGCCATTTGGCAGCCTGTGGGGTCCATCTGGCCCCCAGTATGACTTTATCTAGGTCATGAGTCCTCCTCGCCCTGCATCACTGTGTTTGCTGAAGCCATGTCCCCTGATAGCAGTGCAACCCAAGCCTGAGTCATGAACTCACATTTGTCCGCTCCACCCTATGCTTTTTAAAGGGGAGTTACTCTGTCCCCTAATCTTTTGTGCCTTAGAGTGGGGAAGGAACTTTGGAGACAACCAATGAATTACAACTGGTCCAGAATGCAGCAACCCAATTTTTGTCAGGGACTGGCTGTTAGGAACACACTTGTCCTGCTTAAAAACAGCTCTGTTAGCTGCCAGTTTATTTCTGAATTCTGTTCAAGGAGCTGATTATGACCCTTAAAGCCCTTCATGGCCTGGGACACACATATTTAAAGCATTTGAATCCAGTGGTGTCTTAGAGACCAACAAGATTTTCAAGGTATAAGTTTTTGAGAGTCAAAGTTCCCTTCTTCAGATGCAAATAGGAATGGAGATCCCTGAACCTTTATATTTCAGTCAGGAGGTGGGAGGGGTGAATCAAAGAAGGTAGTCAAGATGTAAAGCTACAGTGTTACAGTGCAGCTTGATCAGAGCAGGAGTTACCAACTTCAGTGAAAGGGAATTCTATGTCTGTGTTCAGCCCCGGGGGATTCCATTCTTCTGAACTTGTGAATGAACTCTGTAATCTGTTGAACTTGTTTGAGCTGAGAGCTGTATGTGACCACAGTGGCATTCTGTTGTCGTTTTGTTTGGGCCTGTCTTGTAGCAAGTTGTCCCTTGGTACCATTCTGGCTTTGCCAATCTGTTTCCTTACTACACCATGTAGATACTATCTGTTGTCTGTTGTAGATTCGGCAAGTGAGAATCTCTGTCAGAGGAATTAGAACACTTCTGGCTGTAACATACAGCTTGGATAAAGATGATGGGCTGTTTGGTATGTTTAGGATGGTGATTAGAAACATGCAGATATGTTTGCCGATTGGTAGGTTTCCAGTGTAAGGTGGTTCTTAAGCATCCGTCATGTATTTGTACAGTGACGTCGAGAAAATGTACTTCCTGTGTCAGGCTGAAGGTGGAGTGGGAGTTGTGGAAGACCTGATGAAATTTCTCCACTGCTTCTTTCCCTTGTGTCCAGGTGATGAAAATGCCATCAATAAATCTCAAGTACAGGAGGAGTAATAGCAGGTGGGAGCTGAGACAGCACTGCTCCAAGTCCGCTATTAAAATGTTGGCATATTGTAGTGCCATGCTAGTGCCCATGGTTGGGCTGTTGAGCTGGAAAAAACAAATCTTCATCAGCTCTGGAGTGGTTGTGGCAGAGCTTGGCAGCAAGGTCAGCTGCGGTGTTCCGAATGGCTTATAGTCCATCTTTGTGGAGAATGTTGGTGGTATACAAAGACTCAATATGAATGGCGACCCAAATAGTGTTACCCAGAAGATTATCGATAGATGATATTTTTCTCAAGAAGTGGCATAAGTTCCGTGGCATAGGTTCTGAGAATGGAGTCCATATACCCAGACCCCCCCCCCAGTGCCTGTGCCCGAGACAACAGGATATCCTGGATTGCCAGGCTTGTATACTTTGGGCAGCACCTGGTTTAGGTTCCTATGGTCTGTCCATATAGATTTGTTCCTGTATGTGTGGGGGTCATTCCTTCAAAATCCTGTTCTCTTTGGTATTCCTGAGCAGGGTCTGGGGTTAGTTGTTTGTAGAAAGAAGTATTGGAGAGTTGTCTTTCAGCCTCCTGAATGTAGTCAGATTTGTCCACGATGACGCCTGCTCCTCCTTTGCCAGCGTCCTCAATCATGAGGTCTAGATTGTTTCTGAGGCTGTTTATTGCATTCCTTTCAGCATGGGTGAGGTTATGTTGTGGGAGATGTTTTTTGATCATGTCAGTTTGGGCTCAGCTGTGAAAACATTCTACAGAGATCTAATGTGACACTGTGAGGGCATGTAAAGTCTTTCTTCCTGTAATGTTGGGTGGGTGGCAAATGGTGGTCAATTGCCTCCAACCCCATTGAAGGGTTGGAGAGATGGCCATTGTTCAGCAATAGATTGTGTGTGTTGTGAAGATGTTGCAGGTCCATCCATGTTCTGTTCTGAGGCTTGATGAAAGCACTCCTCCAGTAACAGATGGTGCAAAAAGGCTTGACGCATATCTAAAGGACCATCTCTCCCAACATGTCCCTGTGAACCCAGCTACAGTATTCAGCTTGCCGCCTGCTGGGAGTCCCCTCCCTAAAAGAGCATCCTAATCTGGTCTACTCAGAATCCTACTCAAGTCCTTTTGGTGGGGCTTACTCCAAAGAAACTGTTCTTAGGATTGCACTGAAAAAATGGGCCACCTGGCATTTGCTTTTTCTGTGATTGCTCACTTTATGGAACTGGCTCCCTGAGAAGGTGATTGAGGAACCGTGGAAACGTTTTGGAAGCTATTTGGGGACAAAAGGTGGCATGGTATAGCCCAATTTCATCAGATCTTGGAAGCGAAATAGCCTCGGTACTTGGATGGGGAACCACTGAGGAAGACTCTGCAGAGGAAAGCAACAGCAAACCACTTCTGCATCTCACTTGCCTTGAAAGCCCTTGGCTGGTTTGTCATAAGTCAGTTGCAACTTCATGGCATGTACATACTAAGGCTATTTTATTCACCCAAGGTTTTAATAAAGTGGAAGTTGCAGCCATTTCATCAGACTATGGACAGGAACTGGGATTTTACTGTCACTGGATGTTTTTAATCATGTACTGTAAGTGCCTTTGAGCCATAGGGAAAGGCGGCATATAAATTCTTGCATCTGACGAAGAGAGCTGTGGTTCTCGAAAGTTTATGCCTCAATAAAGTTGGTTAGTCTTAAAGGTGCTACTGGATTTTTTATTATTTTGTAACTACAGACCATCACAGCTAACTCCTCTGGCATATATAAATTGTTACAAGAAATATATAAATAGGCCTCCCTCACCCTCTTGGTGCTGATGCTTCTGATCTCCTGAGCTTAAGCCGCTGGTGGCTTAATGCATGCAGATGAGCAAAGGCTGGGACAAGCAACTCCATTCAACTGCAATAAATGGACCACTGAAAGCCAATGCAAATTTTTTAAAAGGTTTATTTTATTTGTTTGAATTTATTTTGCTCCGCCTTTCCATCTGGCAAGAGCCGTAAGATTTGACATCCATACCAAAACAAATAAAAACATAATAAAATCAACAGCAGTTTGCAAAGTCAGCAGCAGCTAATTAGCCATAATCCCTTTTTGTGATGACCTGTGGTTTTAAAACAAATACATTAAACTGAACTGAGATATAATCTCAAATGCGCTTCCAAACAACTTGCCAATCAACAACAACGAGGGCAGCCAAGCTTTTCTTGGACTTGTGAATTTGTGCGTCACTGCTGAAACGCTCTCTTACCCACCCACTGCTCATCAATGTGGTCCTTACAACAACTCTGTTCTAGATCCAGACTGAATGCTTTAGGATCTAGGTTAACCGTACACAAATCCACTGCAGGATTTATAGTGGATTTGGAGGACTGCAGAGAATTGTGGAAGGAACGAATGCAGAAGGAACCTGCCTGTTCAATTCTGCATTTGTTACCTCCACATTGCATCCCCCTTTTTATTCTTGGTCCTCTGGCTAATTGTTAGATTCCTTGGGACTTGGAATTTGGATAATAACTTATGTGAGTGTGTAGGTTCTTATGAGAGAAGGAGATCTACGAGATACCCAGGTGCCAGTACTGGCTTTGACTTTTAGAACTGGCCTGGATTCAGTGAGGTTGACAAACTTGTGTGGCCCAGCCCAGCTTATATTCTTGCTAGACAAGAATATTCTGGACAAGTTAATGTTGTGAATGCTTTTCAATGGAAGCCTTATGTGCGGCTACATGGATCGGAAAGGTACCAGGGAACAGTATTGATGGAGGCTTAGTCTTTCAGATGAGTGTGGTGCAGCTTGACAGATGTTTGACAACGCATCTGCATGTGTGAGGCAACAGGCACAATGGGGCATTCAAGGTGGCTTACATTAAAAACAATATATAAGCATATCAAAATGTATCAAATAGAGGTATTAAAGCAGGATTTCCCCTTATAACAACAACAACAACAACAACAACAACATTCGATTTATATACTGCCCTTCAGGACAACTTAATACCCACTCAGAGCGGTTTACAAAGTGTGTCATTATTATCCCCACAACAATAATCACCCTGTGAAGTGGGTGGGGCTGAGAGAGCTCTGAGAGAGCTGTGACTGAACCAAAGTCACCCAGCTAGTTTCAAGTGGAGGAGTGGGGAATCAAACCCAGTTCTCCAGATTAGAGTCCTGCACTCTTAACCACTACACAAAACTGGGTCTCAGACCACAGACATAGACCTTCCATTTTCCTAAAGCAGCAAGAAACAAGACTGTCGTAATTCTTCCCACTGATTCCCTTCCAGGTCTTGTAACTCAACATCCTTCCATAGCAGCTGTGCCGTACAACACGTGAAGGAAGGGGGGAAACAACAGGATCTGAGGAGGTAACAGACAGAAGGAGCCGGCTGTATTGTCCAATGGGTCTCACGCCGGTTTCTCTGGCAGTGGGGCCAAGCACCTCACATACAGGGGGAATTGCTGGCTTGATCTCCATTGTGCTGCAGCCACTAGACCAGAAGAGCTCGGCTTTCACTAGGAGCCATCTGGCCCTATAAGGCTACTGATGAAATGAGAACCTGTATAGCACAGTACCATAAATGTCAGACATGGAATAGGTAGAGCTAGGTTCTCAGCCCCATTCCATTCACGAAGCTTTCTCTTTCAGCCTAACTTGCCTCACAGGATTGTTGCAAGGATAAAAAGGAGAGGAGACCCAAATATGCTGCCCATTGGGCTTAGTAGTGAGTAACTCTGCTTAGGATTTCACTGTGAGTCTGAGGTGCTCGCTCATCTGCTGAACCATCAACTTCAGATTTCCCCAAATCTCATCTTAGAAGGAACCACATTCAAGAATCCCTGCAATCAGAGGTCCTGATTAGAGATGGGCATGAACAGGAAAAAAACCCGAACATGATGTTCGTTGTTTGTTGCAATCCACAAACAGGGACTCACGAACAACCATGAACATGGCCCTGTTCACGAACATGTTCGTGGTTGGCTGTTCATGGGGACCAGCAGGCTCTCCTCCAGCCATCATCCAAGTCAAGATCCCTACTGCACCACTCCAAGAAACCTGACCTGAGCAGGCAGCAGGAAAGGTACCAATAATAAATAGTAGCTTGGCCCCAGAGCCACAAGAAAAAGAGCCGCCGCCGTTCCGGAGTGTATGAGCTGTGAACTTTTCTCTTGAATGTAGTTGAGCACGCTCCTGAGGAAGTGGGCACGAAATCTCTTGGTTGTAGCCGGCCCCAGATCGAGCGTGACGGAGAGCCTTCCATCTACTTTGTTACACCTATGCTCATTCGGAGGAAATAAATGACACAAAGGAGAAAGACACGACTATAAGGATTTCTGTTTAAAATGGACTTTATTACACCCGGATTGTTATAGCACTCGATTTTCTTTGAGTGTTGTATTTGTAGAGAATACTATTGTGAATGCTCTTATATGTATGAATTACTGGGAACAATACTCTTATGAATATTTCTGCATTTATGTATTATTATGAAATATGAATTTATGTAGGACTGTGTGAAATGATATGTAGCACTTGCACTTTAAAGTACACTTTGACATGGCCCCAGAGCCTGGCAGCAGCACTGGAACTTGAAGAGGTAGATCCCTATCCTGCCACACACAAAGAAAAGTCAAGCTCCAATGCACTCTATCAAAATGCCAACAGCAACTGTCTCTTCACTGTCTGCAAAGTCAGAGCTGGGAGCCCCCTTCCCCCCCGGTCTTTGCTCCCTTGTAACAAATTTGGAGCTCCACACTTGGAAGGAAGACCTGCCTATCAAGCTAAATTGGGCTTAGATTGGGGTTTCCAGGGCAACAGCAGGAGTCCAGACAGAGTTCAGACAATCCCTGCCTAAGTTGCCAAGGGAATTGCTTGCCGGTGCCAGACTGTCTGGCTTGATGAACAGCAACAAAGGAGGCTTGCAACGACCACCTGTTCATTTAGAATGGGCCTCATGAACAGCTTGTTCTTGAACAGCAGATTGGGCTGTTCGTGGTTTTTTTTTTTGTTCATATTGCTGTTCGTGCCCATCTCTAGTCCTGACCAGTAATGATCTATACTCCCCTAAATAATACTTTAATTCCTTATATAGAATCATAGAGTTGGAAGAGGCCATACAGACCATCTAGTCCAACCCCCTGCCCAGTGCAGGATCAGCCTAAAGCATCCCTGACCAATATTCATCCAGCCTCTTCTTGAAAACTGCCAGTGAGGGGGAGCTCACCACCTCCCTAGGCAGCTGATTCCACTTTTGAACTACTCTGACCGTGAAAAGGTTTTTCCTAATGTCCAGCCGGTACCTTTGTGCATGTAATTTAAGCCCATTGCTTCGGGTCCTACCCTCTGCTGCCAACTGGAACAGCTCCTTGCCCTCCTCCAAATGACAGCCTTTCAAATATTTAAAGAGAGCAATCATGTCCCCCCTCAACCTCCTCCTCTCCAAACTAAACATTCCCAAGGCCCTCAGCCTTTCCTGTGAAACACTGATGTGAGGCTGCCTTCCTCAGGTCTAACTTGCAACTTGAATCACTGTGGATTCATTTCAAAACATGGTGGGCTGGGATAATTCAGGGCAAGCAAGAATTAGTGAGTTGCAGCTTTCAGTGCTGAAAAGATGGTGGATACCGGAAATAAAGAGACAAAATATGAATATATGAAGAAGGAAGGAGGGGGAAGAGGGGAAAAAGGAAAAAAGCACAAGAATCCTCCAAGTGATACATTAAAAAACTCTATATGAAAGCAAGCAAACAGTTCTCCCCAGGGATGGATGGGAGGACTGGGGAAAAGAACAGAGTGATACTAAACAGAATTCAGAAAATGCTAAAGAGAGAAAACAGCACGAGGGGCAGAATATTGTATATAATGGAGCTTTGGGGAATTTTATTTAGTAGCTTTCACATAGCCACTTTCGTTGATCCTCTTTGGACATCAGGTCTTGCCAGGTAAATCCCCAAGCACTTCACTGCATCACTCAGGTGTATGAGTTAAAGTTACTTTATTGAAGAGAAATACCAGTATCAAGATGATCAGACAGGATCATTGGCTGAAGTGACTCAAGGTAGCAAAGCAAAATTAATTACAGGACAAAGTCCATGCCACCACCACCACCCCAGTAGGAAAGAAAGTCCATTAGGATTTTGGCATGCTGAGCCAGGGAGCCAGGGAAGAGGGGAGGAAGGAAAGGATGAGCTCTGCTCAGTCTCTTAGGAGGTTGGTGCAGTCTCTGCTGGAACTTCAAGGCCATGTTCTCAGGCCTGCCAGGAAATTGTAACCAATTGTAACCTGCAAGATAAGCAGCTAGCAACCAGTCAGCAAAACAGATTCCCTCTGCATGTTCTCAGAGGTACACTACACACTGCAGCAAGGAATCCATAACACATGACAGATATGCTGGAGGTGTATCTGACATTAGACACCATCCTTCATAATTTACCATAAATGGCAATTTCTTCCATGTCCAGTAAAGCAACAGTGAGTTTTATTCCATTATTAAAATCCCAGATATTGATTATGATCAACTGGAAGCATTTTGGTTGAGGATGCCAAGATTTTTTTTCATCTTGGTAAAACTTTGGGGCCTTAGAGTATCCCCAGGAAATGTGGGAATGGGACTATCCATCCATTAAATTTGCTGATGATACCAAATTGGGAGGAGTGGCAAACTCCCAAGAAGATAGAGTTAAAATAAGACCTGAATACTCTGGAAAAGTGGTGGTTGTGAACAGGATGCAATTCAACATAGATAAGTGCACAGTATGACATCTGGGCCACAAAAATGGGAAGCACAAATACTGGATGGGGGATACACTTCTGGGAAGTAGCGTATGCGAAAGAGATCTTGGAGTAAGAGTGGACTGTAAACTAAATATGAGCAGTCAATGTGATATGGTGGCAAAAAAGGCAAACTCAATCTCGGGTTGTATCAAAAGGGCCATTGCATCAAAATCACAGGAGGTCATAGTCCCTCTCTATACTGCCCTGGTCAGGCCACACCTGGAGTACTGTGTGCAATTCTGGAGGCCTCACTACAAAAAAGATGTGGACAAAATCAAGAGGGTACAGAAGAGAGCGACGAGAATGATCAGGGGTCTGGAGACAGAGAGCCAAACTACAAGTGATGCCTGACCCAGGTTGGACACTTGTCAGCTTACCTTAAGTTTTGATGGGAAATGTAGGCGTCCTGGTTTTACAGCTTGGCTCTCCATTTAACTGAAGTTTACAGACCCCCCCTACACCCAGCGGAGGGGAAGGGGGGCGCCCAGTGAGAGCCCGACTTCTGCACTCCCCTCCCAACCGCATGTTCTCCCTCCCATAGACTGCTGCTCTGTAAACTTCAATTAAATGGAGAGCCAAGCTGCAAGATCAAAACTTGAGGGAAGCTGACAAGTGTCCAACCTGTGTTAGGCATCACTTGTAGCTTGGCTCTGAGCCCTACGATGAAAGGCTGTGGGCCTTGGAAATGTTTAGTTTGGAGAAAAGGAGATTGAGGGGGGACATGATTGCTCTCTTTAAATATTTGAAAGACTGTCATTTGGAGGAGGCAAGGAGCTGTTCCAGTTGGCAGCAGAGGGTAGGACCTGAAGCAATGGGCTTAAATTACATGCACAAATTACATGCAGTTGGCAGCAGAGGATGGGACTCAAAGCAATGGGCTTAAATTACATGCACAAATGTACCGGCTGGATATTAGGAAAAACTTTTTCATAGAGTAGTTCAAAGGTGGAATCAGCTGCCTCGGGAGGTGGTGAGCTCCCCCTCACTGGCAGTTTTCAAGAAGAGGCTGGATGAATACTTCTCAGAGATGCTTTAGGCTCATCCTGCATTGGGCCGGGAGTTGGACTAGATGGTCTGTATGGCCCCTTCCAACTCTGGGATTCTGTGTGATTCTGTGACAGCACACAGGAGAGGTCTGGCAGCAGGCTTCTTTATTGCTCACAATGGGGGAAGGACACTGGCACTCATAGTCCGCTATAGCCAACAACTCATATATTGAACTAGAACTCTTTAAGGCACAAGTGGCCTACTGGAAAAGAAAGTTGGCAGCCCTTATTCTAACACACAAGTACTCGAACAATTCAACCCACAGATCATATTCAGTAGGTGTTTAAAAAAAGCTTTCCACCAAGGTCTTGAGAAGAAGCAAGGCTGGGGGGGGGGGGATCCTTACAGTGCCATCATAAGGACATTTACATCATTGTTGCCCATTTTCTTCAATGGACTTAGAAAAGTGTAAGTGGTTAGGATTGTACTATTGTGTATTTAACTCCATTTATACCACAACTGTCCATTTATACCACAACTGCAGGGGACCCAAAGCAGCTTACTTTGGTCTCCTCATCTCCATTTTATCCCCACAACAACCCTGTGAGATAAGCTAGGCTGAGTGTATGTGATTGGCCTAAAGTCACCCAGCAAGCTTCCATGGCAGAGTGGGGGATTGAACCTGGGTCTCTCTGATCCTGCTCTGGCATTCTAACCACCACACAACACGTGGTCTTGCTGTTAGTGGATTAATTATCTTAGAATTTGGTAGAGCAGAAAGAATAGACGGACTGCTTAGTGCACTGCCGTTCCTCCTGCTTGAGCCAAACTGGGAATCAACTGCAGTTTCAGAGCCTTCGGTGTGGCTACAGTTGTCATTTAGCAGTCACAGAACCACCTTTATTCCTTTGTTTTTCACATTGTACACCACCTTTCTCAGATTCAAGGTGACTTACTTAAACATAAAACCAAGAATATAAAACAGTATAACCACAGAACGTGTTCTATGGAAGGACAAGGCACCTAGACAGCCAAATCAAATGCTGTATTATATCTGTTTTGAAAACATCTAAAGAAGAGGAGCCATGAAAAGGGGGGTCTTTATGTCAAAGCCTCCGGGCAACTGATTTTAAAGTTCCTGTTTCTTCTTGTGACCACTCTGACCTCTTTTGCAAAGCTGGAATGTGAAATAGGGCCTGGTCTGAGGGATGTAATGGGCATGATGTTGATATAGCCTCAAGAACCTTCTACAGGGCATGCAGGATATCAATGCTTTTCGTGCCTATGATAGTACAGGGAGAGGTGGTCCCTAAAATCTCAGCATAATCTGCTCCACAGCCACATCAGCTCGATGCTTCATATAATTGGGACCAGCATGGAATGCTTTTGACAGAAGTGTTTACAAAAGGGAAATGGTCTGCTTCCAGAAGGGTTGGAGGAGTGAAGGTCATCTAGCTAGCTAGCTATATAAAGACAAGTGTCCTGACAGACTCATCAATGCCCAGCCCAAACTCCTGGACTTAGAAACATGAAATTTTGGGAGAACATTCCTTTCATGATGTAAACACCCACTAAGAAGGGATTTTAAGAAATTTGCCTCCTAAGCGGATAAAAAGGGGTAAAATGTGTTTTCCCAAAGGTTTCTCTGTGTGGCTGGCAGGCTGCTGCCTGCTTGCGGCCCTGCCCACTGCCATCTCAGCCACTCTTCCCTAATTGGGCCAGCCTTTCAAGGTCAGTTGCATATGCGGGCTGATTGGGGCTCACAATGTTCCACATTTCATCCCCCCTCCCCAGAGACAGTTGGAACGTGGAACACAGAGGTCATTTGCATATGTGGCCTGATTGGTCCTTACCCCCCACATTCTAAAAAGTATGCAGTTGCTATTGGGAGTCTTTGAATGTGTCCTGAGGTCAAATGCACCTCCCAGTCTTCCCCTAAAAGTTCACTAGAGTTGCCAACTAAACACACACACACAAACAAAAAAATGTTACATACTCATAAGTATTATAACTGGATTTAAAGTAGTTAAATACCATAGGGAAGCACAGGTATCAAGCTAGTTATTTTATAAATGTCTCCATGACTTCTGTGATGGGTCTGAGCCTACTGGTTACTGAATTCTGTGACATAAAGTTGCTCCATGAATGGCGGGGTAGTTTATTTGACATAACTGTGAATAGCTCTTCCCTGTCCTATCTCTCCCCTTTCTCAAGTATTACTTTGGAAGGCAGGAGGCTGTAATATTAGGTGTGGAGCATCAGCAACCAGCCTCCCATCCTGCTCATCTGCTCCGACATTTCTACTTGGAAAATGGAGCAGCAAATCCTCTTTACCAACTCCCCTCACCCACATAAACCACACATGCATGATAGGGTTTCCTGTACTCTCGTGAGAGTTCTTCCTCTCATGAGAGTTTGGTTATCATCTTGGTTGCCTAAGCAACCATGGTAATCAGCAGGTTGCCAGGGCAACCAGAATGATGCCCGAACTCTTGTAAGAAGAAGGATTCTTGGGAGAGTTCAGAAAGCACTAGAGTACATGTGTTGCCTGTTGTGTTGTTTTCTAAAGAGGGATGGAGAAGAGGAAATAAGGATAAGGTTACTGCTCTGGCTCCATGCAGATGGGGCCTGATCACAGGGCAGCAAGTAGCATAGATGGGAAAGGGATAGAGTGCCAGTTTGTGCTCCCCTTAGGCAAAAAAAAAATGTCTCAAGCCAGTCCTGATGGAACACATGACGAGCATCCACTGAAAATTGGGTTAGCCCTCTCTCATAACCTGTATAGTGCTGAGTGAGAGAAGACACTTGAGGATGTGGGATGGAAGCCAATCCCACCAAAAATACAGATCGCTTTTCTAAGAAAGACCGACGTTCTGCAGAATTTTAAAATATAACATTTGTCGAGGAATTGAGGATTCAGTTAATAAGGTGTCATTATGCCATATTTCAATAAATTATGAATACAGTTTGTATGTGGCTTAAGAGCTATGTTAATCAGGAGGATAATGATCTCCCATTTTATTCTGTTCCTTTCATGAACAGGGAACCCAAAGTGCTTTACAGGATATAGATAGGAATCTCTTCACCCACCTCTGAAATACAAGTCCCTGTGGTGTGAAATGTTGCAATCATTTCAAGCAGAAAGAGAAAGCATGCACTTGAACAGGCAAAAGGCTGTTAAAAAACAAATTCCTTAGGTTGGAATGGAGCCAGGATACTGCCACCAGCACCCCTGCTCTTGCAGAAAGAATTGGGCCCTGGGTGGTTTAGTGACCCTATGAAATTGGCAACCTGGTTGGACATTTTGTGTTTGAAAGACATTGCTTTTAGTGGCACACACAGCCCCCAATGTAGGATGCTGAAACCTTGGAGAGAGTTTTGATCCAGGGTATTTTACTGCATCATCAGCTCCATCCTTGACAGAGTAGTAGCTCCTTAGCAATGCTTTAGGGCACAGTGAATCAGTATTGAGTGAATGGACAGAATGCCTCCTGCTCTTCAAAGTAGGAATCATCTTTTTGCATGTTTACATTGACTGTTCTCCCACTCTTAGTGGAGCAGATTAATGTCAAACCAGAGATTCCTCTGAAAAAGTATGCATGATGTGGTTCCGGAGAACCCCATGTCAACATCACAGCTTCTGTTGACAATTGAAGCCACACTGACCAACCCTTCTGGTGTGGAGCTGGGTGCAGACCAGCTCAGAGGACAAGCAGCTTGCTAGAACTGGGCTTGATAAATGAGCGTACTGGATCTCCCACCTCAAAAATGGAAGAAAATGTTCTATGCGTGCAAATATAATTTAGGAAGGGTTGCAAGTACATCACTGCATATGCCTTGTAGTGATGGCCATGAGCATAGGGGATTATACAGATCCACTTAAGAGAGGTCCATCAGTGGCTAATAGCCATGGTGACTAAATGGAACTTTCATATATAAAGGCAGCAAACCTCTGAAAACCAGTGCAAGGAGGCAAAATCAATGGAAGGCCTTCATCTCTATGCCCCATTTCTAGCCTTCTAGGGCAACTGGCTGGTTACTGTATGAAACAGGATGCTGGACTACACAGATCACTGGTATGATCCAGCAGGGCTCTTCTTAGGTTTTATGTTCATTCATTTTCCAATAGAAGCCGAGTCTGCATGGGTTTATTTCACTAGTTCAGTTCCCATACTGAAGCATTTTTTTTGTGACCGTCTGTACCAGATTTGCTGCCATAAGTAGTCATTCTGGCCACTATGTGGCTTTTCCCTGGCTTTCCTTGGAGTGCTTATACTATGACTTTTAAAAAAATCTTGTTGAGTCCTGGGGCTTCTTTGTAGTAGGCTATGTCCCCGTGCATACTCTTTATTCCGTTTTTGGTGTTCCACCCTCTTCCCTCCCTTCTCTTGACCCCTGCCAGCCCACTGCACTGTGATTGGCTACTCTCATCTAGCCAGCCACTCCCCCTCCCCTCCTTTCCATTCTCCCCTCCCCCTTTCCTCTTTTTAAATTTTTTGAAGTCCAGTGCAGGATCAATGAATCAGTAGTTTGAAAGCAGGGGTGGGGAGTTCCCTTTATAGTCTTTTTGCTTTGGCACTGGCGGGAATATTGTACAGGTGGCTAAATATCTGAGTATCAGAAATAATCAAGTTTTAGTTTCTCTTTTTATCCCATGGTGGAGAAACAGATGCTTGGGGGCAACAGAGAAGAAGGCAGGAATGGAGCTTTGCCAGAGATTCTTTGTTGCTCCGTTGAGAAGTGTGAATCGCCACATACAAGCTGATTCCATGCCTTTCAACTTGACTTCAGGGAAAGTGAGGCATTACATCTCCAGTGCAGAAGAGGCTAAAGACTTGCATTTCATAAAACTCCAGCAACCAATTGAGAAGCTCTCATCAATAGCTAGAAGAGATAAGAACCTTTGCAGGGTCAGTAGCGCAAGTTCAAAGAAAGAGGAATTCAAGTTTCCAAGGTGAGGGATCCATCTCTGCTTGAGTCCTTATTGAGTCCCTGTTAAATCTTGCTGAGTCCTGGGGCTTCTTATGACTGTGGATATTTCTTCCAGACCTATTGACACAGTGGGTCTTGAACTTTTTGAAATAGGACTCACTTCTAAACTTAGCTTTAGGAACACAATTGCAAAGTAACTCCATTCCATTTTTCCTAGTCCAACATCAAACACAAATATGTCAGTTAACACTGGACATCTTTATATTTTTTCTTGTTTAGTATTTAAAAGTATATGGCATTATTGGGCAACTGGGTGTATTTCACAGCCATTTCCACCTCCTGTGACCCGCTGTGGGAAAGTCATGACTAGACATGGGCATGAACAGCAATACGAACGGAAAAAAACCACGAACAGCTAATTCGTTTGTTCGCGAACTGGCTGTTCGTGAGTCCCCATTCCAAATGAACAGGTAGTTGTCACAAGCCTCGTTCATTGTGTTCGGCTGCTGTTCGGGAAGCCAGACACTCAGGTGCCTTCAATCAATTCCCCTGGGAATGGCAAGGACTGAACTCTGTCTGAACTCCTTCTGGCTTTCCTTCTGGCTTTAACCCTTCAGCTTCCAGCAGACAGTCCAG